>NC_071991.2:8823828-9125156 GCF_028885655.2 Pongo abelii
CGAGCTCCCAACAGGACTCTCTGCAGGAACCAGGGAGCGGCGAGGGGAACAGAGTCTCCACTGCGCATCACCTTCACTGTGCCATCTTGGTAGGTGCTTGGTATCGTCAACAACAAACGATGCTGGACCCGAGGAAAAGACTACAAGAACCTGTTTTTAGCATTTTGAAATGTTAGGCCGGGCAGGTGGCTCACGCCTGTAATCCCAGCACTTTGGGAGGCTGAGGCTGGTGGATCATCTGAGGTCAAGAGTTCAAGACCAGCCTGGGCAACATGGTGAAGCCCCGTCTCTACTAAAAATACAAAATTAGCCGGGCATGGTGGCCTATGATCCCAGCTACTCAGGAGGCTGAGGCAGGAGAATCGCTTGAACCCGGGAGGCAGAGGTTGCAGTGAGCCAAGATCGGGCCACTGCACTCCAACCTGGACAGTAGAGTGAGACTCTGTCTCAAAAAAAAAAAAGAAAAAAAAAAAAAAAAAAGGCTGGGCGCGGTGGCTCACACCTGTAATCTCAGCACTTTGGGAGGCCAAAGCAGGTGGATCACCCGAGGTCAGGAGTTCAAGACCAGCCTGGCCAACATGGTGAAACCTCATCTCTACTAAAAAATACAAAATTAGCCAGGTGTGGTGGTGGGCGCCTGTAATCCCAGCTACTTGGGAGGCTGAGGCAGGAGAATCGCTTGAACCTGGGAGGCAGATGTTGCAGTGAGCCAAGATGGCACCATTGCACTCCAGCCTGGGTGACGGAGTGAGATTCCTTCTCAAAAAAAAAAAAAAAATAGTGTCCTTGACCGCACTACTAAAAGGCTCACTCCATAGCACTGACGTCAGCCATACCACAGGGCTTTTTTCTTTCTTTTTTTTTTTTTTTTTTTTTACATAATCATAATTTCACATCACTTCTCTGTGTCTTTTGGACAACCACTGGTGTTGTACTTGGGAACTGTTCAAAATATCTCGAAGATCCGACAATTGTCTATAGTAGCAAACCCTCTCAACTTGGTTCATGAGTTCAAAGGCTAATGAAGCAGAATCCCAAATGCTGTCTCAAAGTGACAGGCAGGTTCATGAAACTGAACAGAATGTGAAGCCAAGTTCTTTCACCGAGAGAAAATGGTGGCAAGGCCTGAGGACAGAGCCAAATAGAAACATAGGACAGGGCTAGCCTAAACCAAGAATTCCCAAACTTCCAGAAGTCACTGAAACTTTGATTTATTTTTTTTTAGTAAAACTGCAATCACAGAGTGACCTTTCAAAAATATATATGCAATACATAATAAGAAGGCAAAGTTTGCTCTGATTTTTAGTAAATAGCCAGTAGCAGTGTAAGCCAAGTTATAAACGGCAATAAAAAAATAAATATTATGGCCAGGGAGTGGTGGCTTACACCTGTAATTCCAGCACTTCGGGAGGCTGAGGATCACTAGAGACCAGGAGTTCGAGACCAGCCTGGGCAACATTGTGAGACCGTGTCTCTACAGAAAATTAAATAATTAGCCGGGCATGGTAGTGCACACCTGTAGTCCTAGCTACTCAGGAGGCCAAGGTGGGAGGATCTGCTTGAGCCCAGGAGGTTGAGGCTGCAGTGAGCTACGATTGCACCGCTGCACTCTAGCCTGGGTGACAGAGAGAGATCCTGCCTCAGATATTTCAAAATAGACAGATAGATAAATATTAGGTTGGTAAGAGGGGATGGGAATGTGGGGAGAACAAATATGATTTTCCATTTTATATGGTTACTCATCTGTATCATAATAAAGCTTGCATCATTTCCCCTCCATGCCACAGCCCTTGAACTGATCACTTTCTGAGAACGTTGGCTAAACATGAGAGCTCCTAACTGAATGACAGTAAGAGTTTAATCTGGAGACAAAAAGGAAAAGAACTAGATTTAGAAACAATCTTTCCTCCAACTTACAAAGTAAGAAGCCAAATATCTTCCCAAAGCAGTTCAACTTTAGTGCACTTGCAAAATACTCTCAGTGAAGCCTTAGGCAAGTCAGCCCCTAACATGTGCGGGGCAACAGCTGGGTGCCAGGTTACTTCACTTGTTCCTTGCAACAACCTGATGGGGTAGGTCTTGTCTAAGGCTTAAAGATGAAGCACATGATTTGGCCAAGGCTACTGGTATGTGGTGGAACTGGGTTGGCTGACTCCATTGCATTTCACTGTCTCAAAAATAGGGACAAGAATAGGACCTATCTTGTGAGTTTGTCAAGAGGAGGAGATACAACTCATGAAAAGTGCTTGAGTGCAAGAGGAGGAAATACAACTCATGAAAAGTGCCAGGCATCATTGCTGCCTGGCAAATAGTAAAGAGTTTCAATAATTGACAAATAGCTTTATTATTATCGTCCAAAGTCACCCCACTAGCAAGCAGCAGAGCTGAACTGGAAATCCAGGTTAGCAGCACTCTTAAACCCATACTCCCAGTGGTAGTCACCTTAGAATAGTAAGGTATAGCTTACCAGCCTCGCCCAGTTTCCATTTAAAAAGGCCAAAGGGCAGAAGGGGCACTCCAAAGTCCCAACACTGAAGCTTTAATGCTAGCACTTGGCAGAATCTCATTCTAGAATAATTTGGAGAGACTCCAAGCTTTGGGCATGAAGGCTGCACAGCTCTAGCAAAAGTGATCCAAGGGTAGAACCAAGTGAAGGGAAAACGGGACAGGAGCTTCTACAGAATCTGCCTCTCTACCTGAACAGTTCCCTTCTGTGCACTTTAGGTTTGACCTACTTTGCCCACAAAAAGGTTTTAAGCAGTATCTGACTGTAAATGGAAGTAGGTCCAGTGCCAAAAAGGAAAAAAAAAAAGTCACTACACAAATACTAACTTACCATTGACTGGAGGAGCCACAGTTGGGATCCAATTAGTACTTCTAAGAAGGTTTTAAGAAAGCATGTTACAATAAAGCAGCAAGACACTAAAGCAAGGACATCCAGGGCAGGGCCAACTAAACTTCCCTCTGAATGCCAATGCGCTTTATCAAGACATCTGTCATCATACAAAAATTTAACTTACTTACAGACACTTCTTATCTACTTGGAGTGGTTTTTCAAGGGCCAAATAGAAAGCTGACATTAACTTAGTAACAATGTACAGAATGGATAAACAGTATTTACTTCGTCTGGTCTCTACCGTGTTTATTATATCCCGTACTCCACTTGCCAGACAACCTAGAGCATAGTAGTTATTCAATAAAAATTCTCATTCATTCATTCACTCATTCATTCGAGACAGGGTCTTACTCTGTTGTCCAGGCTGGAGTTCAGTAGCGCCATCATAGCTCACTGCAGCCTCAAACTCCTGGGCTCGAGATGCTCCTGCCTCAGCCTCCCAAGTAGCTGGGACTACAAGCATGCACCACCATGCCTGGCTAATTTTTTGTTTTTGTTTTTTTAAAAAATGGGAGGTTCTCACTATGTTGCCCCAGCTGGTCTTGAGCTCCTGGGTTCAAGCCATCCTCCCACCTCGGCCTCCCGAAGTGCTGGGATTACAGGCATGAGCCACTGTGCCCAGCCAATACATGTTTTTGTTTTTGTTTTAAAGAATCTTTGTAAAGCACTTAGTCTAAACTTTGGGCCCAATAAAGGAGTTCTTGTGAAACATCCTAGAAAGACTATCATCCAGCATTTGTGTAAACACAGTAACACACTTTGTGAATGGGGCCTCATCTATTTCCTCATTAGGTGTCGCTCTGTGTCACCAGGTTCCTTCCCAAGTAGCACAACAGCAGTCATCATCACAGCTCACATTACCTATACACTTACCCGTGCACCCTGCTGGCACTTTCCATGGCTAGAAGGTGGCAAAGCCAGGACTGGAACCCAGGCCACTTGCCTCCAGCACCTGGCCCTTAGTTCCCATGCTACTCCAGTCCCTGGATCCAATGCTATCCTCAGGGCATGAAAGGAAAAGTCCCTACTTTCTACCCAGCAGGCCTATAAAATTACAATTTATCATCTCATTTCCTGATCCAATCTCCCCGACATCTCACGACTTCTACAGAAGCCAGGTGTCCTCTCTTCCCTCTGCCTGCCTGGCACCTCTTCTGTCAGTCTGACCTGCAAAGCAGCCAGACTCATATCCACTCTGTCTTCGCTTATGCTATTACCACATGGTCTCTCAGCCCAGGCAGATCCTTCTAGAGCCAGTTCACATTTGGCCTCCCCAACAACTAGACTCGGAGGTGCTTTGTATTGTTACTTAACTGTTTCTAGCAAATGTCCCATTTCCCTATGGCTGTTAAGTTTCTGGTAGAGACAGTCTTTTTCAATACTCCTCTCTATTGACTGTAGTATTCAATGAGAACAGCAAGCATGTATGACGTTGGTATTTATCTTCCTTTAGAATGACGAGAAAATTAATATCAAATTCTAATGCAAAAATCATAAGCCTTAATATTAAAGAATCAAGCCTCATTTCAAATAATAAAGTACTTATTTCTCCTTTATACTTTTCAATAAGCATATATTCCTTTTTTTTTTTTTAATTATGGGCTGGGCTGGGTGCAGTGGCTCACGCCTGTAATCCCAGCACTTTGGGAGGCTGAGGCAGGCAGATCACAAGGTCAGGAGTTCGAGACCAGCCTGGCCAATATGGTGAAACCCCGTCTCTACTAAAAATGTAAAGATCGGCCAGGCGTGGTAGTGTGTGCCTGTAGTCCCAGCTACTTGGAGGTTGAGGCAGGAGAATTGCTTGAACCCAGGAGATGGAGGTTGCAGTGAGCTGAGATTGCGCCACTGCACTCCAGCCTGGGCGACAGAGCGAGACGCCGTCTCAGAAAAATAAATTTTAAAAAATTAAAAAGTTTAATTAGAAATTATGTATACAGATATTTGTGTGGCAACACATTGGGATAAGATGCATTGATCTGGTATTTGTATATTTAAAGTTATTATTCTTTAATTAGATGCTCTTTTGCTCTTAAGCATTTGATAATCTGAACTGGGTTCATTCAAAGCGTTATGAATTTCACAGCTATTAAAAAGAAATCGGCTATATCAAGAGGAGCTGTGTGATGTAGAAACAAATTAACATAACAGAAGTGTATTTCTTGCTCAACTACGTGTTCAGCATAGGTTGGGTCTGAGCAGGGGCCAGGGAGGAAGGGCCAGCTTCGGCTTCATGTAATCACTCAGGGATCTAGGCTGATAGAGGCTCCACCACATGACACACAGCTTCTGTGGCAGAGCTGGAGGTTCCTAGTGCTTCAGCCCCGAAGTGGGACAACTCACTTCTCACAGTTTGCTAGCCGGAAGTAGTTACATGGTCCCACCTAACTGCAAGGTCACACGGGAATGTTGACGAGCACAGGGATAGTCACTGCATAGTGAATGTTCCTGCCACGGAGGCAGATCAGGAGGTAAGGAAACAGAGAAATCCCTGATCTGTATGTGCAAAAAGCAAGTATACAACAATGCACACACAATGCTTCCATCTGTGTTAAAAGAAAAAGAGGGAGGGAGTGAGAAAAGGAAGAGGCATTTTAAAAAAATCTCTGGAAGAACACAAGAATACCATGGTAAGAAAAGCTCGGCCGGGCCTGGTGGCTCACGCCTGTAATCCTAGCACTTTGGAAGGCCGAGATGGGAGGATAACTTGAGGCCAGGAGTTCAAAACCAGCCTGGTCAACATAGCAAGACCCCATCTCTAAAAAAATTTAAAAAAAAAAAAAAAAAGAACAGCTCTTTCTCTGGAGGCAAGCTGGTTAACAAGGGACAGAGGGGAAAGGAGGCATATTTTTCACAATCACACTTTTATACCATATGTATGTATTATCTACTTAGAAATACTAACTAAAATAATGTTTAGGCTTTGAGACATGCACTTCAAATGAACAAGTTGGGTTTTTTTCCCGAATAAAGTCCAATTTATTCTAGTATGAGAAACACCAAATCCTTGACTCATACTGCTTGAAATGAAACACCTGGAGTAACTGTGACAAAATCATATCCTTTTGTAAAGTCTTGCTGAGAGATCGTGGACTGGCTTGTGTCTATTCTAAATATAAACAACGCTACTATACAGGCGATACGAAATGTACTTAAATCGATAAACTGTCTTCTTTTGAGAATAATTTTACTTTTATTTCAATTCAGGTTCCATTTTCTAAACCAAAACTCCTTTTCTAAAACAAAAATGTACTTTCTGTACTGTTCAGCTGAACCCTATGCAAAATACAGTAAATAAACCCTCTGGGGTTTCCCAAAAAAAAAATAATATTGCTGTTTCAGAATGCATTAAGATATGGAATGTACCAGGGTATAGTCTTTTACAAAATTATACCCAACACCCTCAAATAATACTTAAATACATCACATGCCAGATGTGCCAGGAGATAGCCTCTCGGGCTTATGACAAGATGACCGAATGGCACATCTGTTCTTCTCATGTGGTTGTCTTAAAAGCAGAATCCTGCTGACATTTGGCTGATGAGGTTAAGCCATGAATAATGCAGTCAGTAAACAGGTCAAGTCCCCAAAACGGCTTCCATAATTCATTTCAATATTAATATCAAAAAGCAAGCCTTTAAAAAAAAACAGGCTTATAATAAATATCCCATTCATAACATTCTAAATACCAGGCTCCTAAGGGAAATGGCATTCTCACAAGGCTATATGCTATCCTTGCGGGTTTTACTTCTAAATTTATGCTAAGCGTATTACATAGCAACTTTTTACTCTACAAGTTGGTCCTTAAATAGCCTGTGACTATCATTCAAGTTCTATAATACCCTGTCCACATTTAAATTTTAGTGGAAAATCAACTACCACGCATTGCTTTCAAATATCAATATTGTACTCTCTAAACTGAATGTGCTAGGTGTATCAAAGGTGTTTACCTAATCAGGCTTTCTGCCAATAGTTCGTGCTACTCTAAGAGGTTACCGGCACTACCATTTAACCTGCCTTTACCTCCCAAACAGGTTTATTCAAGCAATAGTAACGATTTCCAAAAACATGTGTCATATTTTTTCTAAATCAATGAAGAAAAGTAAATAACCGAAGGTGCCAAGCCAATCTTGGGTGTTATATAATCCATTATTTAAGCCTACAGAATAAATGAGTGATTATTAAATTTCCAGTGTTGCAACACATGAGGCCAAATTCAATGTTAAGTTTAGAACAAAAACAAAAATGAAAAGAAACTTTAGATCATACTCTATTATGTTTAAACCAAGACAGATGGTGTATATTTATGAGTATGCAAACAATTCCCAGGACTTCCAAGTCAGAGGCAGCCCTAAAACCGTATATCATTGATTTCAAGACACATTTTCTCATGTTTTGAAATCTTCAAATGAATCACATTTTGCAATATAATTACCTGTGTTTCTTTTTACGTAGTACCTAAAACAATGGTATGACTTGCAAGCGGTCATCTTAGATTCATTGAAATAAGACCATGTTACTATTAGCTAACACATATTGAACACGTTATGTACCAGACAGTGCATGTGGATTATTTCATTTACTACCCACAACAACACTCTGAAGTGATTCCAGTTATTTCCCCATTTTTACGTTATGTTATTATTTTAAGACGGTCTCACCCTGTCACCCAGGCTAGAGTGCAGTGGCACAATCACAGCTCATTGTAGCCTCAACCTCTTGCGCTCAAACAATTCTCCCACCTCAGCCTCCCAAGTAGCTGGGACTACAGGTGTGCACCACTATACCCAGCTAATTTTTTTTTTATTTTTGTAGAGATGGGGTCTTGCTGTGTTGCCCCAGCTGGTCTCAAACTCCTGGGCTCAAGTGATCCTTCCACCTCAACCTCCCCAAGTATTGGGATTACAGGTGTGAGCCACTGTACCCAGCCTTCCCCCATTTTTATAGCTAAGGAAACTAAGAAATAATGTCATTTGTGTAAAGGCATGGGCTGGCTCCAGCCCAGCCCTTCATCATTCCACCTTGCTGATTCCACAGATGGAAGAGCTTGGGGGTCTGTTGGATTCAACCATTCCTGGAACACAGGTTCGAACTTCAGCAAAGCATCTTACAAGAACTTTTTTTTTTTTTTTAAGAATATAGAAGTGAAAATACAGAGCCCCAGATATCAAGAACAGACATTAATTCAAAGAATTTATTATACGGTAGGGCTGGTAATCACTTATCCTATAAAAATCATATTATTGCATAAAAACTAAATTATTTTTCTTTCTACACATCCTGAATTCAATTTACAGATAATCAGCATGTAATTTTCTTTCTTAAAACTGCTGTTATCTCTAGAGAAATAACTTAAGAATGTATTCCTATAATCTGTACCTGAATTTTGTTTAAAAATACTCCCAAATAGGCTGGGCGTAGTAGCTCACACCTGTAATCCCAGCACTTTGGGAGGCTGAGGCGGGCCAATCAGCTGAGATCAAGAGTTCAAGGCCAGCCTGGCCAATATGGTGAAACCCATCTCTACTAAAAATACAAAAAATTAGCCAGGCACGGTGGCACATGCCTGTAGTTCCAGCTACTCGGGAGGCTAAGGCAGGAGAATCACTTGAACCCAGGAGGCAGAGATTGCACTGAGCTAAGATCACACCACTGCACTCCAGCCTGGGCGACAAGAGTGAAACTCCGTCTCCAAAAAGAAAAACAAAAAGTCCCAAATAACATTATACAACAATCTAGGAACATTCTGCAATACAAATTGACAACAAAATTTATGGGGCTAAGTTCACATATAAAGGTACCACTCCTAACCCTTGGTCAAAAATTCTTGGCACTTTTACCAAAATATATCTTTTGCTTCATACTACCACAAAGAAGGTATACTTCTTTTTCAGAAGTGCATTAAATGATAGCTGTACCTTCCTTTTACTCAGCATAATGAAGCTAACATTATAAATTTTAAAAGAAAACAATCGGTATCATCTAGTTATTTATTGATTGCCCACCTGGTATCCATATTCCTGTTCCCCCAAATAACCCAAGTCTGTATTGTGGGTGGGACTAACCCCCTGATTAGATTCAAAGATGGAACCTAATTGTCCAACGAGCACATCCCATCATCCCAGCCGCAGCGGTTGGTTCAGCAATGAACACTTGACCCAAATTAGGCCAATGAGACAAGAGGATTCAACTCCAGGCCTTCTACTCCAGGACTGAGCTGTTGAAGAAGCAGACTTTTAACTTTTTTGCTGGATTTAAAGCTGCAAGTAAACAGCCATGGAGCTGTTGGCAGCCACCTTTTGAGCACAAGGGGAAGAGATGGTCGTGAATAGTGCTGAAGTCACAACGCTGAGATACAGAGAGAAACCAGGTCCTTGCTTTGTCATTGGAATGACTTGGGCTTTTCAGTGAATTCACTAAAATTCTCTCTATTGAGCTAATTTAACCTAGGTTTTCTGCTACTTACATCTGAAGGTATCCTGCTTTTAAACAACAACAACATTAGGAAGCGCGATATTGTAAATAAAAGACAGAACTAAAAATGTGGAAATTAGTTGAAGAAAGGAGGCAGGGTGAAAAAACCAATGAACAACCTCCTCACTCGGCCTGAGAATTTAACTATCTTTATTATCAGGGAAAGAAACAATCAGACTGTGGTCTGATGCAACCACCAAGACTACAAGGAACACTAAGGGACTTGGTAGGAAAGAATCAAGGAAATGGGTAGGTGGGTGGTTCTCGCCTGTAATCCTAGTACTTTGCGAGACTGAGATGGGAGGATCGCTTGAAGCCAGGGGTTCTGGACAAGCCTGGGCAATATAGTGAGACCCTGTCTCTATAAAAAGTTTAAAAATTAGCTGGGCATGGTGGCTCATGCTGAGGTGGGGATGACTTGAGCCCAGGAGTTTGAGGCTGCAGTGGGCTATGACTGTGCCATTGTACTCCAGCCTGGGCGACAGAACAAGATCCTGTCTCAAAGAAAATGCAGTGAAGAGGGAGGAAAAGAGGCCCTTTCTGCTACAAAATGCAATCTAGGGGAACCAAGAGATAGGATGAAGAAAGAAAGGGAGGGAAGACTTAGCAGGAGATAAGGCTGTGGGGTAGGGTGAGCAAAAGAAGGCTTCCCCAGGTCTCTCCCAAGCACTCAGGTCCAGTATTCACAGCCTGAAAATGGGAAACGTTATTCAAGATGCAACTGCAAAGCTTGGGCAAGGGGCAAATGAATGATGTCTCTCCAGTCCAACCAGTTATCTCCAACAGCCCTGAGGGAGAGGCTAAGGAAAAGACCAGGAAACCAAAAGCTACAAAGATGGGCCAAATTCCAGAATTAAAATTTCGGGCTTTGGTTCAAGCCCCTGGAATGGCCCAGAAGCCCAAGATAGAGTAGATTTGCCTTTTAGGGTATCACATAGTCAAAGAAACCCCAAGCCTGGCTGACAACAACCTGTAATTGCTTGATCTCTAATCCCTGCCCATAACAACAAGAAGTGGCTATGAACACAATGCTGCCTCCAGGAGAGGTGTCCTCCGACGCCCAACTCAGAGGCGACCAGGAGATCCAATAAATAAGGGCATTATTTCTCTCATTCACCAGGTATTTGTGAGCACCAGCAGGTGCCAAGCAGTGTTGAAGGGGATACAGAAGTAAACAGACAGCAAGGACCCTAGCTTCACAGAACTTGACTACTAAGAGCAGAGACAGAAAATAAAAATTGATTGGACATTGGTAGATGGATGATGGGAGAATATCCAAACAAAAATACCACGAAGTGATGAGTGCTGTGAAGACAGCAGAATAGGCTGCCTGATCGTGAGTGAGGGAGCGACTATGAAGGGATGGTCAGGGAGGGTCTCCCTTAGGCTGAAGGCCTGAATGACAGGAAGAAGCCATTGAGAAGTCGAGAGGAAGAGTAGTATAACATCACACAGACACACGGACACACACACACACACACACACACACACACACAGAGGAATAATTCATGCAAAAACCCTTAAGCAGGATTAAACTCGCCACATTTGAGGACTGGGGTGGAGAATAAGGCAGAACCTGGCACAGAGGCGGCCAGAGAGGAAGAGGGCAGGATCACAGAAGGAGTTTGATTTTATTCTGAGTAGGGAGCTGCTGGAGGGCTTTAAGGAAGGAAATGACATGATCTGATTTATGCTCTTAAAAGATTTAGGGATGACAGTTTAGTGGTTGCCAGGGTCCCAGGGACTGGGGATGGCTGGATGCGGCTAGAAAGGGATTGCTCCAAGGAGGCTGGGGTGGTGGTGTAGCTGGGCATCTTGATTGCAATGGTGGTGACATGAATTTGTACATGGGATCAAACTGCATAGACTGCTACACACGCACACACCCCACACCCACACACAGTGCACGCGGAGCTAGTGAAATCTGACTAAGCTCTGGATTGCACCAACGTAAACAGTTTCCCGGGTCTTTTTGCTTGCGTTATTTTGCCCTTACTTTTTCCCAATCCTTAGAACCCGTGAACATGTTCCTGGTTTTGACATTATGCCACAATTATACAAAACACTAAAACTGGGGAAGGCTGAGTGAAGAGTACACAGGACCTCCCGGTACACTTCTCTCCCATCTCCTGTGAATCTATCATTACTTCAAAATTAAAAAAGAAAAAAAAAGATTTCTAAGGCTGCCATTTAAGGTATAGATTAGAGAAAGTAGGAGGTAGAACCACAATATGTGACGCCAATCCACACTCAAGGAAAGGGTTAAAATGAAAAAGAAAACACCCAGATTGGCAAAGGAGCACCTGGAACTCTCATACGCTACTGGTGGAAAATGTAAATTGGTACAACCACTTTGGAAAAGCATTTGGCAAGTTTCATTACAGTTGAACATATGCCTATTCCACAGTCCAGTGACTCTACTCCTGAGTATACACCCAACAGAAGTGTATGCAAATACTCACCAAAAGACACATACATGAAAATTCCAAACAGCACTAATCTTAAAAGCCAAAACTAGAAAGGACTCTGCCCATCAACAGATAAAGGGATAAATTATGGTATATGCCCATAATAGGATATTGAACAGCAAAGAGAATGACTGATGTACAACCACACATAACAATACGGATAAATCTCACAAAAATAACATTGAACAAAAGAAACCAGTTGCACGCAGTTTGATTCGATTAATACAAAGTTCAAAAACAGGCTGTTGTTGCAAGCGAGGTCTGTGGTTATCTTTGGGAGGGGGTTCAGGGAGGGAGAAAGTGAGAATGAGCTATTTTCAGGATTGTGGGGACATTCCAAGCACCAGCAATATTCTATTTCTTCATCTACATCAGGAAAAGTGCTTCTCCACCCCGCCCCCTTTTTTTTTGAGGCAGGGTCTCGCTCTGTAAGGCTTAACGTGCCTTATTTCCAGAGATTTTTGGTTTTGTTTCGCTTTTTTTTTGCAAATTCTACTCCTGAGCAATTTATTTTTCTCTTTTCCCCAATCCTTAGAATCTGTGAACAATTTCCTGGTTTTGATATTATACCAGAGTTTTACAAGGGACTAAAACTTCTACCCATATTTACAGGTATTTCCTCACCAGGCTCAAGTGAGGAACCATGTGAGTACCCTTTGGAAACTATGAAACACTACAGATGTGAGGCATTAGTATCACTGACAGGTATGAACAGGCAGCAAGCAGGTCTCACCTCTATAATTTGTAGGTAATACATGTAGAAATAAAATTGAGTAAACTTTGGATTTTTTTACCCCAAAGACCTAAGAGGGGAAAAAAGCCAATATATCACATTGAGGTTACCATGTTTTCTACTTCTACAGAGCCAGACGCCAATATTGCTTTTTAAAGCACTTCTAAAATTAAAAACAATCCCTTAAAAAAGTTCATGGCAAACATATTGACTATAAATACTTGGAAAAATACTAAATTATTATTACTGGCTTATGCAAATGAGCATTTTACTCCTACTTTAGGGATGAGATTATTTTATAAAAATAGGTCAGAGATAACCCCAAATGACATTCTAAATAAATTATGTAAACCACTATTATTCAGAACCAAGACCTCAGTTTTTTAAAGAACTCACTATATAAACAAGATCTAAGGAGTCCAAATTTCTTAATCTGAAAGTAATCATTTTGCCTTATTTTAATATGATAGAACAAGCTTTTTGGGGGGTCAGGCATCTCGCTATTATATAATAAACATACTCTCTGGGAAAAGAAGTCTGTTCAGAGCTATAAGACAAGTCGCCAAGAATTTTATTCTGTAGAACCCAGGAATCTTCCTAGTGAGGAGGTCCTTATAAACATGAGTATGTACTTCGAAATGCTATAATATTTTAGCCTTTTAAAATACATTCGGCACAATCATTTTGATTTTTCGGAATGTCTACATTTCAAAACAATTACTATTGGCAGTTAGTGTACTTACTAGTTGCTCTAAGAAATTCTTATCTATTTAAGAGCTTTTTAATCTTTTTAATTGTTGAAAAGCAATATATGCTCAAGGGGGTGAGAGAAGGGAGATTAAATATTACAAAAGGCATATAATGAAAAATCACCCTTTCTTCTCTCTTTTCTCTCCTCTCTCCCTCTCTCCTCTCTCTCTCTCTTTCCTCTGAAGAGGAGAATAGGAGAATCTCTTCAAAGGAAATCAACAGTCAAAATCTTCCAGTCATATTCTATACAGACCTATCTATAGATTTCCCCCTTTATTTTTATTTGTTTTATTATTCAAATAGTACACACACTAGCCTCTGTTTTGAATCATGCTTTTTCCCCCCACTCAATAATATATCTTGGAGAATGTTCCATATCAGAATATAAAACACTATCTTATTATGTTAAACAGCTACACATCATTGGGGATACACGATAATTTACTTAACTAGTCCCTGCTGATACACATTCACATTGATTTCAGTCTTTTGTAATTTCAAACAATGCTGCAATGATTTTGCACACCAGACTTTACATAAATGTGTGAAAACACCCATAAGAAAAAAAGTCCTACATGCAGAATTGCTAAATCAAAGAGCATAAACATTTATGATCTGATAGACAGTGCCAAACTGCTCTTAGTACCTACTCTATCAATTTATATTCTCAACCACTAGGGTAAAAGACCTGTTTTTCCACACCCTTGTCTCATCACAGAAGATTTTCAAACTCTTTGATCTGCCACTCTTCTAGATGAAAAATTGTTTCATTCTTACTTTTAATTTGTAGTTTGTTTAGTATGAATAGGGCTGATTATCAATTAAAAATAAATTTTTAGAAAAAGAAAATGGGCATTACAGAGAACAGGGCACAGCAGCATACACTTGTAGTCCCAGCTACTCAGGAAGCTGATGATCGTTTGAGCCCAGGAGTTCCAGGCTGCAGTGAGCTATGATCACGCCAGTGTACTCTAGCCTAGCCTGGGCGACAGAGCAAGACCCCATCTCTAAAGAAGAAAAGGAAAGAAGAGAGAAAATAGGGTTGTCTTTTCACATGTTTCAAATCCATTTCCATTTTCTTTTCTGTCAATTGTCCATATTCTTTGCCTATTAGGTACTGGCCTTTTCCTAATTGATTCTGAAGGCTCTTTATATATTAGGAAAACCAGACTTTCATTTTCGTATTCATTATAGATTGTTTTTCCTAGTTTGTCTTTGCATGTTGATTTTATCCTATTTTTTGCCATGGAGAAATTTTCCATCCAGCTAAAGTTTTTTATTGTTTATAAGTGTTTTTCAGCTGATGTTTTGGGCTTTTAAAGATACATCATAACATCTGTAAATAACAGCAATTTTGTTTCCTGCTTTCTGATGTCTTTCTCTAGTTATTAATAACTATTTTGACAGTGTACATCCCTGCATTGTTCCTGATTTTAATGGGAATGTTTCCACAATTTCATCATTTAAAGATGATGCTGGCTAGGTGCAGTGGCTCATGCCTGTAATCCACGTACTTTGGGAGGCTGAGGCAGGTGGATTGCTTGAGCTCAGGAATTCAAGACCAGCCGGGCAACAGGGCGAAACCCCATCTCTACCAAAACTACAATGATTAGCCAGCCGTGGTGGCACATGCCTGTGGTCTCAGCTACTCGGGAGGCTGAGGTGGGAGGATCACTGGAGCCCAAGAAGTCGAGGCTGCAGTGAGCCGTGATGGTGCCACTGCACCCCAGTCTGGGTAACAAAATGAGACCCCATCTCCAAACAAAACAAAAAATAAACATGATGCTGTCCAATGGCACATTACCTGGCCTGGGAAAAACATAAAATAAAATAAAAATAAAGATAATGCTGGTTTTGGCTTCTAACACTATTTCTCTAAGAAATTTCTGAATACATAATTTATCAATTCATTGTATTATTTTTCCATGTTTATTAACCGGTTCTATAGATTTTCTTCAATGTCAAAGTACATTATTAGATTTATTATTTACCTGGCTTTTAGGAATAAGACATAACAGGAATCTATGACCATATTAACATTGTGCTACTCTATAAATAATTCATAACTACTCATTAAAATATTTAATCCATCTCTAGCAGGTCCTTTTGTGATCTAAAAAGACAGATCTCTGGCATTAAAGACAGGAAAACTGAATCATGAAAAGATTATAATTCTATGCACCCCCTCCCCTTTCTTCATTGTGGTACTTGTGTGAATTAGAAATCAAATTCAGACCTTCTGATCCCCAGTCCAGTGTTGAAACCACAGGAAAGCATCATGCCCTTTAGAGAACTCAGCGGATGCCCAACATACAAAGAAGAACGCAGGCTGCCATCTACAATCTGCAGCTTCGTGACATGCTCCTCCAGACTCCTGAAAGCAAGCTGCAAGTTGGGCTCCAGAGCTTAAAACATCTGAAATGCATCACCCAGCAGCCAGGAGGATAGGTTCCTGCTCAGTGATAAACGATGTTGCCGACATTCCTCGGCCAATTAGAATTCCTTTCAGCTGCAGTGGAGGTGAACACAGCTGGAATTACAGAGTGGGGCGCGTCACCAGACGTGCTGATTATACATTATTTAAGCCTTGTTTTAAAACAATATGAGGGTTCTTTTTCCCCCATTAGTCCAGAAATGTGGAAACAACATTCCACTTGGTTTAAATATCTAAATGGATTAAATTGCATCTGGAGACAAAACAGTAATAGTGACATTTTAAAAAGAAGATATGCCCAAGCCCCATGGCTATGTGCTTTTATTTTTTAAACATAGCTCCATGGCTTTCCTTTAACCAGAAAGGCCTTAGGGACTTTAGTCAGTCAGAATGAGTTCCCTGGACAAGAAGCTAATTTAAGTTGGAGGCTTTCACTTACAAACTCACTTACAAAATAACAAACCAGTAATTTAAAACTTGTTCAGTGACAAAAAAAAAATTGTATATTCCTTGTTTAAAAAAAATTAGCCTCTAAAATGGTTTTGAAATTATAAAAATTGATCCAAATAAGCATCCTAAAAGTTAGCTTTCTTACCCAGCAAATCAGAGCATGGCGAAGATACCAAGTTATTTCATCCATTTGAGGCTTTTTTGAACCACTGAATAAAACGCAGCTATTTTAACTATTTTAATAAAATTCAGCTATTTTAACTGTTAACCAGTGCCCACGATGTTGTACAAAACAGCTAGTCTAGTTAACTGGATCACTAAGGTGATATTGAAACATTATTTGCCTTTTTGTCTTTTTTTCTTTCTTAATCCATGAGGAAATATTTCATAAATAACACAGCCTCCAAAACCTCCTTTCTTTCACCCAATTTTCCACACTAGAACCTGACATTGTGACTGAACCAAGAAAATGAAAATGTGTGGAAGAGAAAGAAAAACCCAACATTCAGAAACGACTTTTATAACCGCAAGACTAGAGGTTTTAAACTCTGACAGATGGACTTGAAGTAAAAAATCCTAGTTTAATAAATCACAACTACTGTAAAAATGGAGGTAGAAATAAAGCATATGAAAGATTTCATGTCTAAAGTCAGTTGGGTGGGCCAAGAAGATTAAAAGGAAAAAAAAAATGGATTTGAAAAAAGAAAGTTGTTTTAAAAGGCAACACAAATGTGATCAAATCACAAAATCAATGATAAAAACCTCTATTTGGCAGAATGTGATTCTTCTTAAAGTATAATTGCAATTCAAGTTTTGGAACAGCATTTGTTCTAACCCATCCTACACCTTCCAATAATTCATCTCAAAGAACTGCCTTAACTGTATCTTCCTAAACTTGAAGCAGACCCTAAGGAAAATGTAAATGCAAAGGGAGCTAAAAACTGACCACTTATTCCATCTTATCACAGCAACTGTGTTATATGGTTTTTGAAACAAAAGTTTTGCCTGCCTTACGTAAGTGAGGGTCTTAGCTGGTACAAATTGACAAAGTCAACAGTCTTAACAATTTTCTTAATCTTTCTTGAGAAACTTAACTATTTTGAATCAATTGAGACACCTGTAATTGATCAATCAACGTCATCAACAGCTATTACCACAACTATTTCACTCAAAGTTGCACCATCTGAATGCCAAAACACAAGTAACCCTTACATCCCATGAGCTACAATTTTAAAAACCACCTCCTATTTCCACATGCTATCAACGAAAGTCTCTTTGTTCCTCTCTATTTGGAATTAGAGTCTTTCTTACTTCACAATATGCAGTCATGCTCCAAAAGATATAAAAACACCAGGACATCTGAGAGTATTTCAATGCATAAAAGCACAAAAAAGTTCAGGCACTTGGTATTTCAACTAATTGGTTGACATTACAATAAAATTTAATTTTCTTGAAGAGCATTCTTTTACCCAAAGTGGCCTAAACAATGTGTCTGGGATTCATTTGTGTACCAGATAAGAACAAAGTTTTTGCAAATCCTGCTTGATTTTTCAATCAAAATGTTTCTAAAGTGTTTGATTTGCCAGTGAACTCCAATGATTACAAGATATGCTCTTTAACAAAGATCACTTGATTTTGGATATATTATGCCCCCAAACCTACTGAAACCATTTAAAAACTATTTTCCTACTAAAATACCACAAAAACATTCGTTAAAATGTTATTATTTTAAATATAAAGGCTCAAATATTCTTCTACTGTTTAGACCAGGTTGCCAAAGCAGTTCAACATATTACCCAACAGTTTTCAAAAACAATCCCACATGAAGAAATAAAGTCATAAATGTAATCAATATGCAAAATTAATGCTTGGCATAAATCAAACACATGTGCTACACTCCAATACAATTTTCTGAATATCAGGATTAAGAATACCAGTAAGCCCAAGTGCCCAACAGTAATTTGAAATAAGTAGGTAGCTAAATTGATATACCCTGTGAGAAGGATGATCAGAGTATTATAATGGAGCTGAAATCTCATTTGATATATAAAGAAACTGAGACCCAAAAGGTTAAATAACTTGTTCTGTAACATGTAGTTAATGAGAAACCTGCCTAGAATCTAGGTCTCCTAACTGTAAATCTAATGCCCTATTCACCCCCAAAAAGAATCATGGACCCCAAAGTTCTAAATGTAGTATCTTCAGTATCTTTTATTTTATTTTATTTTATTTTTTGAGACAGAGTCTCGCTCTGTCGCCCAGGCTGAAGTGCAATGGCGCAATCTCGGCTCACTGCAAGCTCCACCTCCCAGGTTCAAGCCATTCTCCTGCCTCAGCCTACCGAGTAGCTGGGACTACAGGTGCCCGCCACCACACCCAGCTAATTTTTTGTATTTCTAGTAGAGACGAGGTTTCACTGTGTTAGTCAGGACAGTCTCAATCTCCTGACCTCGTGATCTGCCCCACCTCAGCCTCCCAAAGTGCTGGGATTACAGGCGTGAGCCACCGTGCCCAGCTAATTTTTTGTATTTCTGGTAGAGACGGTTTCACCGTGTTAGCCAGGATGGTCTCAATCTCCTGACCTCGTGATCCGCCTCAGCCTCCCAAAGTGCTGGGATTCAGGAATGAGCCACGGCGCCAGGCCATTTTCACTGTCTTTGCACTGAATTTCGCTCTGTGTGTATTCATTGACTGGTTGAAATATCCCTCATTTTTAAAAGTCCTTTTTTTTTTTCAAATAACAAACATGGAAATAAACTCTGAAACCTGTAACAAAAGTATTCAACTTTTGAAAGATTGCTACTCAACATCCCAGAAGTGAGAATTCAAACTTCCCTTAACCAGAAAGATGAGGCTAAAACCTATTCCACCATCAACAAATTTCTAGTTCAAACCTTTCGAGGTAAACTAAGGTTCCACGTAATGGCATTGCATGTGTACACCATCACCGCTAAACCGCAATCCTATTGTAAGGATGATCACACTCACAGATCCTCTCAAGCCATTCATAACATCTACTGAAAGGGAAAGGGAAAGGGAAAAGGTAAAGGTGTTTCAGAAAGAACACTCATCACCTGATCCTTCCCTATCAAATGTCCTCCAAAAATTCCTTAAAGCATTCTTGCTTCGATAATCTAAATTCCTGAATCCAAAAATAATTTGGGAGGAGGACAAACCAAGTCCTCCCTTTCAAGGCCCAGGCTTGGGCAACTACGATTGATTAATATACATACACCAGACATAAACATTTCAATTAAAACCTATTCCTTCTAAAACATTCATCATATTTCTAACACAAAATCAGTTGCTTTCGCTTTTAACAAGATAACTGAAACCAATCTGATGTCAATTACAGACTGAGTTGTAAATCAGAACCAAGTTAAAAGCTTTACAAGTATTACAATCTCAAAAATGTTACTTTTATCTTACCACATAAATAAAAATGTATCTACATTGTATCTACAAAGTGAGAAGTGTTTCCTATCAGCCCTGGCATAAAGAAATGTATTTCCCCAGAAGCAAAGATCTCAGAGGAAACTACCTCTTACATTACAAAACCAGGGTCTGGGTTTGGGTCCAAATCATTATTTGATATCTTTATACAAAAAAAAAAAAAACCTTAAGACAAAAGTTGGGCCATGCAACAACTATGGGCTGTCAAAGTAAATTTTAGTTAAAAAAAAATTACCTATTGTTTGCATGGATTTTACCGATGACTTTATGGCTGCGCATCTGCCATAAAGTGTTCAAAACGCTCATTCTCTCTTTGAAAGGACCTGACCAGACCAGGACTTTGGAGTTCTCACCCGACTGAGCCACTGAACACAAAAATCCAGGGGAAAATCCCTGACGGGGATTAGAATGAACTTTTTAGTTTCCTTCCAGAGCTGGAAATATTCGAGTTTGGAAAGTCCCGGAGCAGAGCCGCATTTGCAACACGGCCATCCTGCTTTAGGGATGAATTGAAACTGGGAAGAGAGTAGTACCAATGAGAGTGAGAAAGGGAAGACGAGGATGCAGCCTGGTCCAGAACCTCCGGAACCCGGGGGGGAGACAGGTTGGCATCACATCCGCGCCACCAAGTCGCAGGCCCACGGCAGAGCGTTGCGCTCACCCTTGAAGGTGGCACTACAGAGCCACCCAGGAAACACGGACTTTTCATTGAAGACGAAATGAATCAAGGAGCTTGCGTGTGGGCAGCTTCCAAAGCCTCCAGTGAGTGTGGGAGTAGGGATCAGAGCCTCACGGCGCTCGGGGTTGCTGAGTGTGGGGGTGATGGTGAAACAAAATGCAGAAAAGGTAAAAATTGAAGAAGCAGAGTCAAAAGTAGCTAGCGGTCTGGCCTAAGAGACAGGAAGTGGCCCAGACTGAGACTGAAGAGGGCTGGACCAGGGGGAAGTGAGGAGAGCAGGACTGGGAGCAGCTACAAGATAGGATTGAGGAATTTCAGGCTGAAGGAAAGAAAGGGTGGAGGCCCCGCCAGACAGCAGCGAGGGGGCGGGGCTAGGCAGGAATGAGGGCGGGGCTTGAAAGTGAGGGGCGGGGCTAGGGGAAGAAGGGAGGAGGACGGTGTGGGGGGTGAGGGAGAAACGAAAAAGGATGGGGGAGTGACAAGAGGGTGGGTGGGGGCAGGAGGGGAGAAGCAAGGGGGCAAGTGGAAGGGGAGGTAGCAAAATAGGTTGGAAGTGGTGGGAAAGACCAGGAGGATGAGGGGAGGGAGCAGGTGGGAGGGGAAACAGGAAAGCAAGATAGATGATGAGAAAGTGGTGAGAAGTGAGGGATGGCACCAGGGAAACAGAGGCAAGGCCAGGAGGGAAAAGCGAGGGGGCAGGTGGGCGGAGAGGATGGGAAGCGAGGAGAAGGATGGAGGGGGTAAAAACGGCGGAGGAGAAAAAAAGGAGAGAAGCAAGGGGGCGGGACCAGGAAGAAGTGAGGGCCGATGCTAGGAAAGAAGTGAGGAGGCGGGACCAGGAAGAAGTGAGGGCCCAGGCTAGGAAAGAAGTGAGGGGGCGGGACCAGAGAGAAGCGAGGGAGCTGGACGCAGGGAGAAGCGAGGGGGCGGGGCCAGAAAGGAGGCGGGAGCAGAGAGGAGCGAGGGGGCGGGGCCAGGGAGATATGAGGGGTCAGGTGCGGGTGGGGGGAAGGTGGGGAAGAGAAAGTACCACCAGGGATGGAGGTGAAAGGCAAGGGGGCGGGGCCTAGAGGGAGAAGCGAGGGGTCAGGTGCTAGGGAGAGGAAGGGAAGGGAGAGGCAAAGGTTCGCGCCGGGGAGAGGTGAGGGGAAAGGGCCTGGAAGGAGATGCAAGGGGCGGGGCCGGGAAAAGAGAAGCGAGGGGCGGGGCCAGGGAAGGAGATACAAGGGGCGTGGTCATAAATGGAAATGAGAGGGGCGAGGCCAGGACGGGGATACGAGGGGGCAGGTGCGGGGGAACGGGAGGGAATGCGAGACCGAGGGGGCGCGAGCGGCCAGGGGGCGGGGCGGGGCCGGGCAACGGCGAGGGGGCGGGGCCGGGAGGGAGAAGCGAGGGGCGCACGCCGAAGGGGGTGACGAGGTCCTGGGACAACGGCCGGCGTGGGGGAGGGCCGCTTCCAAGGGCGCCCTGAGGGGAATTCCAGGGCGGACGAGGGGGCGCCGGGGCGCGGGTGGGCCTCCCGCCGGCCGTACCTGTCAGACGGATCTTGATGCTGGAGCCGTTCCTGCGTGTCCCGGGGTTCGACATCTCCCGCCAACGATCGGGCAGCCGCGGATCCAGCGCCGCCGCCCCCCGGCCCGGCCCGGCCCGGCCCCGCCGCCGCCGCCGCCGCCGCCTCAAGGTTACGGCTCCGGGCTGGGCGCCGGGGTCCGAGCCGGGACACAAACTCCGCGGCCCAGGCGTCCGGGCGGCAGGCGGATGGTCGAGCCGGGAGATCGGCGCTTGCTGCGGCGCTCTGACCCTCGCTCCTCCCAGCCGAGCCCAGTCCCGAGCTGCCGCCGCCGCTGCTGCTGCCGCCGCCGCCGCCGCCGCCGCCTCCACCACCTCCACCACCTCCACCACCTCAGAGCCGGACGCCCGCCGCCCTCGCCGCTTCCGCCGCTGCCGCCGCCTCCCCGAGCCGCGCGCGCGCCCGCCGCCGTGCCGGCCCGGCCCTGCGCGCCCCCGCGCCTGCGTGCGTGCGCGCCCCCGCCACGTACGGCGGGGCGGGGCGGGGCGGGGTGCGCCGCTACGTCGCCCGCCCGCCTGCCTCGGGCGCGCGGGGCCCGGATCCCGCGGGTTGGGGTCTTCCCGCTTCCTGTGGCCGGTGGGTGGGAGGGTCTGGCCGCGAGCCCGCGAAGGGAGAGCAGCGCTGGCCCCGGGGCCCAGCGCGCCGTCGCCCTCTGTCTTGGCCCCTGTCTCTGCGAGGCTCTGGGCTCCTGAGTGACTGAAGAGTGGTTTGCATGAAACCGTGGGCAGTGTCCACACCAAGCTCCTTGCACACAGGCGTGCAATACCAGTTTTTTTCAGTAAAGAGCTTTCGATCGTGCAAGTTCAAGGGAGGGACTTCTCAAAGAGACAAAGCCCTTAGGTGTGTTCTGTGCAAACGGGTGTGCTCCACTGCCCCATAACAAAGTTGCCAGAATCGCAGAAGTGCCATATACGGACAAGGAAGATGAGATGAGAGAGGGAGGGATAAAGTTGAGAGGCGGATGTTTGTTATTATCCATTCTGCATACAATTTTACCAAACAAGAAAGTAGCATTGTGGTTTGTGTTCCCATGTCTTCTGCTAAATTTCCCCTTCTCCCCGAGTTGCAGGTTAGAACCAAAAGCTCATGGCTGGGTACGATGGCTGTAGCCTGTAATCCCAGCACTTTGGGAGGCCGAGGCGGGCGGATCACTTGAGCCCAGGACTTTGAGGCCAGCCTGGGCAACATAGGGAGACCCCATCTCTACAAAAAATACAAAAATTAGCTGGGCATGGTGGTGCGCGCCTGTAGTCCCAGGTACTGGAAGGCTGAGGTGGGAGGATCACTTGAGCCCCAGAGTTCACGGCTGCAGTGAGCTATGATCAGGCCACTGCACTACAGCCTGGGCGACAGAGCTAGACACTGTCTCAAAAACACACACACACACACACACACAGAAAAAGCTCATTATGCGCTTTCTCCAGCCTGGGCGACAGAGCTAGACACTGTCTCAAAAACACACACACACACACACACACACACACACACACACACACACACACACACACAGAAAAAGCTCATTATGCGCTTTCTCCAGCAAACAAACTCCTCTCTGTTAGCATGTTATAGAAATAAAATGATGTTATTAGAAAGAGGGAAAACTAGGTTTATCAAACTTGTTTTTTACCCACTACCTTGTTTTTTTTATTTTTATTTTTTTTTGAGACAGGGTCTCACTCTGTCATCCAGGCTGGAGTGCAGTGGCACGATCTTGGCTCACTGCAACCTCCACCTCCCGGGTTCAAGCAATTCTCATGTCTCAGCCTCCAGTATAACTGGGATTACAGGCGTTAGCCACCACACCCAGCTAATTTTTGTATTTTTGGTAGAGATGGGGTTTCGCTGTTGCAGGAGATCTGCCCGCTTCAGCCTCCCAAAGTGCTGGGATTTCAGGCGTGAACCACCACTCCCAGCCCCCACTACCCATTTTCATGTATAAATTCTTTTTTATTTTTATTTGATTCTTCATCAATCAACTTGAACAAATTCTTTTAATACCGTGTGTGTGTGTGTGTGTGTGTGTGTGTGTGTGTGTGTGTGTGTGTGTGTCCCAAGGAAAGTAGGCTCTGGGCCATTGCTACCATCCCCTGCAGCCTTGTGCCTGTCCTGAGGTCACAGTCTTCAGAACAGAGCCTTCTACCTAGAGTGCCTAGACATACCTGCCTGCCTGCCCGCCTGCCTGCCTGCCTCAGGATGACCCTAGTGAAAGCAGAGCCTTTCCTGGGCAGGATTCAAGGCATCACATCTGTCAAATAAAAGGATGGTCCTAGGTCATTTCTATGGCACCTTGCGGCTCTTTCAGTTATCCTCAAGAAAGACCCAAGAATACAAGCAATGTTTAAGCAATAGCAGTAGAGCCACAATCCAGCTGTTTCCATTTGTAGATGATTGTCACAGAGAGTGCATGCCTGGGTCTGAATTAATCCATCCAGTCTCTAATGCTCCCAGGTAATCCCCATTCTTCTGCCAATCCCGTTAGTATTTCCCCCTCCTCTTTATTCCCTTATTCAAAGAGTCTCCTCTCTAAACAAAACCAGACATCACTCTCTGCTTACCTGAGTGCAGGCTCCTGTTCTTGTCCCCAGGTATTCCTGACCTGGAAACCTTTCATTGCTTAATTTTGTTGTTTTTCTCCCCGCCCCGACGTCTGGTTCTTCATTGGCTTGACTGTTTCCTTAATCTTTGAGTCGGGAGGTTGCTTCTGGAGGTTTCTGAAAGGCATTTTGTTCATTCATTAACAAGTACAGATGCTCCTTGATGTACAATGGGGTTACATTCTGATAAACCCATAATATGTTGAAAATATGTCAAAAATGCATTTGCGGAGGCCGGGCATAGTGGTTCGTGCCTGTAATCCCCGCACTTTAGGAGGCTGAGGTGGGGGGGATTACCTGAGAGCAGGAGTTCGAGACCAGCCTGGCTAACATGGTGAAACTCTGTCTACTAAAAATACAAAAGTTAACTGGGTGTGGTGGCGTGCACCTGTAGTCCCAGCTACTCAGGAGGCTGAGGCACAAAAATCACTTAAACTTGGGAGGCAGAGGTTGCAGTGAGGTGAGATTGTGCCACTGCACTTCAGCCTGGGCAACAGAGAGAGACACTGTCTGGAAAAAAAAAAAAAAAACCGGAAAATGCATTTACTACACCTAAACTACCAGCCGTTACAGCTTAGCCCAGCCTACCTTAAATGTGCACAGAACACTTTCATTACCGCACGGTGGGGCAAAATCATCTAACACAAAGCCTATTTTACGATAAAGTTATTATAAAGAATTTTGAATCAAAATTTGAAATTTGAAGTATGGTTTCTACTGAATGTGTGTCACTTTCCTACCGTAACATCAAAAAATCATAAGTCAAACCATCATAAATTGAGACCATTTGAAATTGCTAGATATACCCAATAGTATCTTTCACCACAGCTGCACAAAGGGGAACTTCCTACCTGGAAGCTAATGTTTTACTCATTCAGCAAACATTGGCCACCTACTATGTGGCTAGGAACAAGGAACACAAAATAAATTTATTACAGCTTCAGCATTCCGGAGTGTCAGCTAACTGGATGAAACAGACATGAGTAACTGACAATGATACAGTGATGGGGATGTGTATAGCGGGCTAGAACATAGATGACAGAACAATTCGGCATAAGAAGAGAAATGGACACATCTCGAGTCACAGATGACCTTAATCTAGAGCCTAAAGCCAACGTCCAAGTTTGCTGGGCAAAGTGGTGAAGAAGGGCATTATAGATAGAAGGAACAGCTCTACAAAGGCATGAATGTGAATGGCATTTTCCAGCCCCATTTTCAATAAAAATGTACTCATGGAGCTGCTTGTATACTCTATCCATACAACTTACTCCATTAAAAGTTGATAAAAGGCCAGGCACAGTGGCTCACGCCTGTAATCCCAGCACTTTGGGAGACCAAGGCGGGTGGATCATCTGAGGTCAGGAGTTTGAGACCAGCCTGGCCAACATGGTGAAACCCTGTCTCTACTAAAAATACAAAAATCACCTGGGCGTAGTGGCAGGCGCCTGTAATGCCAGCTACTCGGGAGGCTGAGGCAGGAGAATCTCTTGAACCCGGGAGGTGGAGGTTGCAGTGAGCCAAGATTGCACCGCTGCACTCCAGCCTGGGTGTCAAGAGCAAGACTCCATCTCAAAAAAAAATTTTTTTTTTTATAAAAGCCTGGGCAATATAATGAGACCCCCATCTCTACAAAAAATTTAAAAATTATCTGGGTGAGGTGGTGCATGTCTGTAGTCCCAGCTACTCAGGACGCCAAGGTGGGAGGACGGCTTGAGCCCAGTAGCACAAGGCTGCAGTGAGCTATGATTGTGCCACTGCATTCCAGCCTAGAACACAGAATGAGACCCCATGTCTTTACAAAAAAAAAAAAAAAAAAAAGTTGATTAAAAATAACAAAAAGAATTTGCCCACTTAAAAATCATCAGACACTATCATATTGAACTTAAGATATATCATCTTCACTTCCTTTCATCATGTATCACATTCCTCGAAAATACGATCTTCTAAAGCTATCTGGAACAAACAGATGCAAAATGTCAAACAATTCTGCTGAAACAGAGATGGAACTCGGTGAGCCTCTTCAAGTGTCCTCTTTGCAATGGCTTTACACAGAGCAGTTTTGACCCTGCTTTCTAGGTAGGATTTGACTGCTTTTATTTCCCAGAAATGTATCAGTTCCCTGTGTCAGTGTTATTGGGCATTTGAAATATTTTCCAGTGGGCAAATCTGTCTTTGGATCTGACTGCAGTAGTTCTTAACCAGTTTCTGAGTCCCAAACATCTTTGACAATCCGATGGAAACTCTGGACTCCTTCCTCCAGAAAAATTCATATGTGCAAATACACATCAAAATTTGCTTCTGATTTTAGTGGGTTTATGATCACCTGAAACCAATTTATGAATCCTGTAAGGGCCTGTAGTCCCTAGATTAATAACTCCTTATTTATTCTTTAAGAGAGAGGGTCTCACTCTGTCACCCAGGCTGGAAGGCAGTGCCGTGATCATGGCTGACTTCAGCCTTGAACTCCTGGGCTCAAGCGATCCTCCCACCTCAGTCTCCCAAGTACCTGGGACTACAGGCATGTGCCACCAAACATACCTGGCTAAATTTTTTAATTTTTTATACACACAGGGTCTCACTCTGTTGGCCAAGCTAGTCACCTCAAGTGGTCCTCCTGCTTTAGCCTCCCAAAGGGCTAAGATTACAGGCATAAGCCACCGCACTCAGCCCAAGAACCATTTTTTTTTTTTTTTTTTTTTTTTTAAGACGGAGTCTTGCCCTGTCGCCCAGGCTGGAGTACAACGGCACCATCTCGGCTCACAGCAACCTCTGCCTCCCAGATTCAAGCAATTCTCCTGCCTCAGCCTTCCAAGTAGCTGGGATTACAAGCGTGCACCATCACACCCAGCTAATTTTTGTATTTTTAGTAGTTAGTAGAGATGAGATTTTACCATGTTGGCCGGGCTGGTCTCGAACTCCTGACCTCAAGTGATCCGCCTGCCTCTGCCTTCCAAAGTGCTGTGATTTCAGGCATGAGCCACCATGCCTGGCCCCATTAATTTTTTTTCTAAAAGAAATTATCAAGCAAATGATGTTGAGCATATCCTGCATGTATGTGTTCAGGATCCAGGACAATAACAACCCTTTTGAAAGGTAGCGGGTGTGCTGAAACGAGGAAGACTATGACCCATGGAGGCCCACACTCTACCCGGCCTCCACCACATCACCAGCCAGTGCTGAAGCAAGATATTAAAATTCTCCAAGCCTCACTTTGCTTATCTGTAAAATGGAGATAATACTTCTCCCTGAAAGTTATTGGTGAGGATTAAATCATGAATGTAGATTTAGCATTCCAGTACAGCAAGCTCTTGGTAAATGGCAGTTCTTATTAGTATGTGTGTGATTGCCTTTGCTCCAAAAGCTCCTAGTGAAGGTTCTTACCCGAGAAAATCTGGGATTTTGTGCAGAGGGTCCCTAGCGGGAGTGGACAGTTATAGTGAATGCCTCTTGAGAGCACATTTCTGTTCCTGAGCTGGTGCCTGTGAGGCCAGTGGCCAGATCATATTAGCCTTTAAAATCTTCTCTATCTAGGATCTAGGCTTCTTTTGCTTTTCATCTGAGCATCAAGTTGTTTGTTGTTGTTGTTGTTGTTGTTTTCCAGATGGAGTCTTGCTCTGTCACCCAGGCTGGAGTACAGCGGCACGATCTCGGCTCACGTGCAACCTGCAACCTCTGCCTCCTGGGTTCAAGCGATTCTCCTGCCTCAGCCTCCCAAGTAGCTCAGACGGACTACAGGCACGTGCCACCATGCCCGGCTAATTTTTGTATTTTTAGTAGAGACGGGGTTTCACCATGTTGGCCAGGCTGGACTCGAACTCCTGACTTCATATGATCCACCTGCCTCAGCCTCCCAAAGTGCTGGGATTACAGGCATGAGCCACCATGCCAGGCCTTTGTTTCTGAGACAGGGTCTCGTTCTGTTGCTCAGGCTGGGATGCAGTGGTGCAATCATAGTTCAGGGCAGCCTTGACCTCCTCAGCTCAAGCAATCCTCCCACCTCAGCCTCCTGAGTAGCCGAGACTACAGGCGCATGCCACCAAACCCGGCTAATTTTTATATTTTTAGTAGAGACAGGGTTTCACCATGTTGGCCAGACTGGTCTTGAACTCTTGACCTCAAGTGATCTCCCCACCTCGGCCGCCCCCTAAAGTGCTGGGATTACAGGTGTGGTGACATTAAACAAACTGGAAACTTCATGAATCAGACATTCTTTTCCTTTTTTTTTTTTTTGAGATGGAGTTTCACTCTTGTTGCCCACGCTGGAGTCCAATGGCACGATCTCAGCTCACCACAACCTCCGCCTCCCAGGTTCAAGCGATTCTCCTGCCTCAGCCTCCCAAGTAGTTGGGAATATAGCCATGCACCACTACACCTGGCTAATTTTTGTATTTTTTAGTAGAGATGGTTTTCTCCATGTTGGCCAGGCTGGTCTCAAACTCCTGACCTCAGGTGATCCGCCAGCCTCAGCCTCCCAAACTCCTGGGATTACAGTCATGAGCTATCGCGCCCAGCCAGACATTCTCATACTCATCAAGAAGAACAGGAGTGCCCAGCTCTGGCAAATATTCACCATAGTTCCTGCTGGCAAGGAGGTGACCCAATTCTCTAGTCGTACGGTTGTGCAGAACCCATAACCAAATCATTGCCCTATGCATCTGCAGAGTATTTAAATCAAACTCATCCTTCTGCTGAGTCCTGGCGAGGCTCTAATCTTACCCTGGTTGTGCAAAAATAGAACCAAGTATGTGGTTCAATGTGACAAAGATTCCCCTACTACCAAGAAAGGGGTGGGGAGCTGTACCTCATTACTTAAAGACATTCATATAAACAAATTAAATTAATTTGAGGTTTAACGGCATCTGGTTTGTGTGAGGGAGGGATGCTAGGTAATTATTAGTTACTATTCCTGCTTAGTGAACATGATGAAGGTTTTTCAAGGAGAGAGATCTCCAATCCAGGTTCCTGCCCTTTTTTCTGGTGCCTGCATTGTGCTGATAGCCAACACCGTCTGTCTGTCTGTCTGTTTAGCCTGCATCAATCCTCTATCTGCCTAGGACTTCTCTGAACCTAGTCCTACCTAGGACTTAGTCCGTAGAATCGCTTTAAGATTTTGATCTTTTTCTTCCCAGGAACCATATTCTAGAAAACACAATTTTGTCATTTGTATGCAACTATTAGTAATATTAATTCATTGTTCCTCTCTTTGTACTGTAGAATAGTAAGCAAACTGGTTTTTTGTGTTTTTTTTTGAGACAGGGTCTTTCCCTGTTGCCCAGGCTAGAGTGCAGTGGTGCGATCATAGCTCACTACAGTCTCCACTTCCTGGGCTTGACTGATCCTCCAGCCTCAGCCTCCCAATCCTGAGATCACAGGTGCGCATCATCGTGCCTGGCTAATTAAAAAAAAAAAAAATTTTTTTTTCTAGAGATAGGTTCCCCCTATGTTGCCCAAGCTGGTCTCAAACCCCTGGGTTCAAGCAGTCCTCCTGCCTCAGCCTCCCAAAGTGCTGGGATTATAGGTGTGAGCCACTGCACCTAGACACAAACATTAAGAACCTCCTATGTATCAGGCAATGTGGTAACACGCAAGGAATTTTAAAAGATCAACAAGATATAGTCCCTGTATTTTGTGGTTCACTTCTAGTCATGGAGCCCATCACATAAATGCATCATTAAAACAATGTATAGGCTGGGCACGGTGGCTCACGTAATCCCAGCACTTTGGGAGGCCGAGGCAGGTGGATCACGAGGTCAGGAGATTGAGACCATCCTGGCTAACACGGTGAAACCCCATCTCTACTAAAAATACAAAAATTAGCCGGGCATGGTGGCACATGCCCGTAGTCCCAGCTACTTGGGAAGCTGAGGCAGGAATATCGCTTGAACCCAGGAGGCAGAGGTTGCAGTGAGCCGAGATCGCACCACCGCACTCTAGCCTGGGCGACAGAGCGAGATTCTGTCTCAAAACAACAACAACAACAACAACAAAAATTAGCCAGGCGTGGTGGCAGGTGCCTATAATCCCAGTTACGCGGGAGGCTGAGGCAGGAGAATTGCTTGAACCCAGGAGGCAGAAGTTGCAGTGAGCCAAGATTGTGCCACTGCACTCCTGACAGAGCGAGACTCCGTCTCAAAAAAAAAAAAAAAAAGAAAAAGAAAAAAATGTAAAAATGAGGCAGAAGGGTCTGGCTGAACCATCCCTTTCTCTGTGGACATCAATATGCCTTGGATATGGGCATACAAAAGGAAGTGTTTGGCAGGTTCACCAGGATTATAGGCGGAAAGTAACTTCATGTTTGGTGTTTTTGCTGCTTATCTTAGACAGTTTCTAAAGAGATTAAAAAATTAACAGTGGTTAATTCAGGAACCTTACCAATTTAAATATACTTGGGACATATCTTTGGTAACTTTATTTCTTGTAAGGCGGCCCCAACCTTTGCTATTTAAAAGGCTTGAGCAGTTCCGTCTCTACAAGCCGCATGTATTTCTGCTATGAGTTTTCATCTCGGGTTGTCACTTAGAGGTATAATCACTTTAGACATCGCAATCTGCTCAGAGAGCAAGGCCTGTGATGTGTTCGTTGAGTGCAGGATGAGGGCTGCCGTGCCTCTCTTTAATAAGTGAGAGGCCTCAGAATCAAATGCGAAAACAGTTTTATTTTTCACTAAGGAAAGACTGTACTTACTTTAGTTGAATTTATAGATTATGGTTGGATTCTCAATTCATTGACAAAAATTAAGGTTTAAATGTTAATTGTGACAAGCCACCGTGCATTGGAATGGAATATTTTTATAATAATGGGCTGGTCTTAGGAGAATGCATACCTCACAAATGGGGTGAGGATTGTAGGATGTTTCATGGAATCTGTTGGACTAACACATCTTTCCCCGAAGGAGTTTCTGCTCCTTAAATGCAATCCTTTGCAGAATAATTTTTATATAAGTGGGAGGAGAAAGGAAGTGAGTGGGAGTTGGTACCAACAGTGAATGACTTTAAAAAGATATAAACCTACCATTGCTTAGAATATGGTATTTGGGGCTGGACACAGTGGCTCATGCCTGTAATCCCAACACTTTGAGAGGCCAAGGCGGGCAGATCACCTGAGATCAGGAGTTCGAGACCAGCCTGGCCAAGATGGCGAAACCCCATCTCTACAAAAATACAAAAAATTAGCCAGGCATGTGCCTGTAATCCCAGCTACTTGGGAGGCTGAGGCAGGAGAATCACTTGAACCCAGGAGGCGGAGGTTGCAGTGAGCCAAGATTGTACCATTGCACTCCAGCCCAGGTGACAGAGCGAGACTCTGTCTCAAAAAAAAAAAAAAAAAGATCGTTCCTGATCTTTGAGCAAACCTGCAAGTGTCCAAAAACAGACTTTGGTTTCCTTCCATTTTTACTGAATGGAATGCATAGATAGTGACCAGAACTTTATAAATAATAAAGGTTCCAGATGGGTGCAGTGGCTCATGCCTGTAATCTCAGACTTTACCGGGCCAAGGTGAAAGGATTGCTTGAGCCCAGGAATTCAAGACCAGCCTGGGCACCATAGCAAGACCTCATCTCTACAAAAAATAAAAAAATAAAAATCAGCCAGGTGTGGTTGCTCGTGCCTGTAGTCCTTGCTATTTGGGAGGCTGAGGTGGGAGGATCATTTGAGCCCAGGAGTTCAAGGCTGCAATGAGCTATGATCACACTACTGCACTTCAGCCTGGGTGACAGAGTGAGAGTCTCTTAAAAAAAAGAAAAAAAAGTTTCCATAATTTTTAATAATTGTTAAATGTTATGATCCTCTCCCCCTCCCAAAAAACACTTTAAATGTTTTCTAAATAATCACACTTCTGAAAGACAAGTAAATCAGGGATACAGAATATTTTTCCCATTAATGATTCACCAAAATGAGAGTAGCTCACACACAATTTTTTTTTTTTTTTTTTTTTTTGAGACAGAGTCTCTGTCACCCAGGCTGGAGTGCAGTGGCATGATCTCGGCTCACTGCAACCTCTGCCTTCTGGGTTAAAGTGATTCTCATGCCTCAGCCTCCCGAGTAGCTAGGACTACAGATGCCCACCACCACACCTGGCTAATTTATGTATTTTTAGTAGAGATGGGGTTTCACCATGTTGACCAGGCTGGTCTCGAACTCCTGACCTCAAGCAATCTGCCCACCTTGGCCTCCCAAAGTGCTGGGATTACATGTGTGAGCCACCACACCTGGCAAAAATGCCTTTTTATTACAGGTAACTCCCAGGTCATTTATCAGAATTTCAGGTCATTTATCAGACTTTCACTGTATGTAGTTATGCTTCAGAAACTTAGGTCTTTTTTTTTTTTCTCGAGACGGAGTCTCGCTCTGTTGCCCAGGCTGGAGTGCGATGGCACGATCTCGGCTAACTGCGACCTCCAAGCGATTCTCCTGCCTCAGCCTCCTGAGTAGCTGGGATTACAGATGGGTGCCACCACGCCCGGCTAATGTTTGTTTTTTTTTTTTTTTGTATTTTTAGTAGAGACAGGGTTTCACCATGTTGGCCAAGCTGGTCTCGATCTCCTGACCTCGTGAACCGCCCACCTCAACCTCCCAAAGTGCTGGGATTACAAGCGTGAGTCTTGAATCTATGTTCATGTAATATACACCATGAAATTACACAGTTTTAATGTATTTGAGGTTTTCCTAAATTTTATATCACTAAAAAGCTACCAATGACAAAATTGACACACCCCCTCAATTCTATCTCCTAGTCAGAAGTCAGCAGTTTGGTGAACATGCTTCCAGAATTATTTTCTATACATATACTAACACATATATACTTTTTATAAAAGTTTATATATATATGTGCATGTGCGTGTGCATGTATATATATATACAGACACACGCACATATATTTATTGATTCACCAATTTAGGACATTATCTGTTGGCTCTTCATTTATGAAAGATGAGGAGTGAGGTGACTAACACTTCCCTCTTCCTGCCTCCATTTTTATAGTTACTATTTTCAGTTCTTCTATTTCTACTTTTAAATATTTTTTTGAACCTGTGTTTCCTATCAGCTTGTAACTTCTGATCCCCTCCATGTTAGACAAAGATATTGGCACTGAACCATCTGTTCCAGTCTATACTCCCACCTTCATCCTTCTCAGCTGAACATTGACAATGTCAAGGATGACAACAGTCACATTCTCTTCTGTGTGCATTGCTGACTTCCCTGTTTTGTCTGTTGATTCTATAAATGGATTGTTTCAGAATCAAGGTCAAAATCACACCACATTTCAGTTGGCTTCATGTTTGGACCTGGAGTTTTCTTACACATTTTTTTTCTTGTTTCCTCATTGCCTTATCTTCCTCTTACTGATGGAAGAAACAGATTTATGGGGTTGTTCTTGGTTTTGAGATAGGATCTCGCTCTGTTGCCCAGGCTGGAGTGCAGTGGCATGATCACAGCTCACTGCAGCCTCAAATTCCTGGACTCAAATGATCCTCTCACCTCAGCCTCCTGAGTAGCTGGGACTAACAATGCATGCCACCACACTCGGCTTTTTTTTTTTTTTTTTTGTATGTTTTATAGAGATGGGTTTTCATCATGTTGCCCAGGCTGGTCTCAACCTCCTGGGCTCCAGCAGTCTGCCTGCCTTGGCCTCCCAAAGTGCTGGGATTACAGACATGAGTTACTGTGCCCAGCCCAGATTTATGTTTTGTCATGTCATTAGTATCATCTGGCATCTTAGCCATTCTGTCTATTACTTGGAATCAATTTCATCCTTCCAACAAGAACGAATCAACTTCATTCCTCTTGTTGAAGATAGTCTACCTGGAGCTCGCTGCCTGTCTGTTCTAATATGGAAAAAACAGGCTTCCAGGTTTGCTGTTCAATTCTCATCTTGGGATTGTTTTTCAGTGGACTTCTAGGTTGGTTTCACCATTTCTTGTATCTTTCTCTTTTTGGGAGGTGGGGTATATTATTTACTTCCTTTCTTGATGGAGTACATTCTCAAGTAACTTCCTTAGTACTTGAAATGTAATCTTTCTGAGTTTATATCTGAAAATATGATGTCTTATATGGCTATGTGGTTCTAAATAATTTATGATTCTAAATTTATGGTTCTAATTTTCCCTCAGAAGTTGGAATTTTTCTATCATTCAGAGTCCACAAAGAGAAATCTGATACCAGTCTGATTCTCATTCTTTTATAGGTAATCTATTTTTTCTTTCTGGAAAGAGTCTTCTGTTTATTCTTGGTATTCTGAAATTTCACAGCATTGAATCCAGGGATTGATATTTTTTTATTTATTCTGCTTGGCATTCAATGAACCCTTTCAGCCTAGAGATTTACTTTCTTCAATTCTGAGATTTTTTTTTTTTTTTTTTTTTTTTTTTTTTTGAGACAGAGTTTTGCCCTTGTCACCCAGGCTGGAATGCAATGGCACAATTTTAGCTCACTGCAACTTCCGCCTCCCAGGTTCAAATGATGCTCTTGCCTCAGCCTCCAAAGTAGCTGGGATTATAGGCGCCCACCACCACACCCAACAAATTTTTGTATTTTTAGTAGAGACAGGGTTTCCTCATGTCGGCCAAGCTGGTCTCAAACTCCTGACTTCAAATGATCCAACCCCCTTGGCCTCCCACAGTGCTGGGATTACAGGCATGAGCTACCATGCCTGGCCTCAATTCTGATAAATTTTCTTCTAGGGTTTCTTTGATAACGTCTTTCCCTATATTTTCTCTTTTGTCTTTTTCTAGAACTTCAGTTACTCAGATGGTAAGCCTCCTGAATTGACTTTTTTTCTTCTCCCCAAACTTTCATCTCTTTGTAACTTTCTGTCTATATTCTGAAAGATTTATCTTCAAACCTTTCTCTTGAATTTTTTTTCTGGTAATCATTTAATTTCTGAGATTGTTCCTTTTTCATGGCATCTTTTTGTTTTACCGCCACAGAATCTTCTCAAATCTGTTGAGAATATAAATTAGAGGATGTTGGTTTTAATTCCCCCGATTCTCTTATGACTGTTTATTCTGGGAAATGGTTGTTTTGTTCATTTGCCTTTTTCTTTTCCATCATGCCAATTTTCTTTTCTTTTCTTTTCTTTTTTTTTTTTTGACAGTTTTGCTCTTGTTGCCCAGGCTGGAGTGCAATGGTGCGATCTTGGCTGACTGCAACCTCCACCTCCCAGGTTCAAGCGATTCTCCTGCCTCAGTCTCCCGAGTAGCTGAGATTACAGGCATGCGCCACCACACCCAGCTAATTTTGTATTTTTAGTAGAAACGGGGTTTCTCCATGTTGGTCAGGCTGGTCTTGAACTCCCAACCTCAGGTGATCCACCTGCCTTGGCCTCTCAAAGTGTTGGGATTACAGGCATGAGCCACTGCGCCCGGCCCCGATTTTCTTCTTGTGTCTGATCTTTTGTATTTAAGAACGGCAGCCCAGGTTGATTTTTCAGGACAACTCATTTAGATTTCTTCTATACATCTGTGTATTCCTGTTAGATTTCTCCTATGAATAGATTAGCTAACTGAATGCCCTATGAATGTGATTTTAAAATTTCTTGACTGTCAGGTAAGAAAGCAAGCCATTGTGATTCTTGATCTTTCATATATGACTTCTTTTTACACTTTAGATGTAACTTTTGTTTTTTGATACAGGGTCTCACTGTCACCCAGGCTGGAGTGCAGTGGTGTGATCACAGCTCACTGCAGCCTCGACCTCCTGGACTTAAGCAATCCTCCCACCTCAGCCTCCTGAGTAGCTGAGACTACAGGCAGGTGCTACCACACCTGGCTAATTTTTTTGATTTTTCGTAGAGATGGGTCTCCTTATGTTGCCCAGGCTGGTCTTGAACTCCTGGCCTCCTGAGTAGCTGGGACTACAGGTACATGCCACCACATTTAGCTAATTTTTTATTTTTTTAAAGAGATGGGTCTCCTTATGTTGCCCACGCTGGTCTGGTACTCCTGGCCTCAAGCGATCCTCCCACCTCAGCCTCCCAAAGTGCTGGGATTACAGGCATGAGCCACCACACCCAACTGGATCTTTTTCTTTAATCAGAGTTTTAAATTTTCACAATGATATGCTTTGGCATAAATCAGCTTTCATCCATTTTTCTGAGCTATTCACTGGATCCTTTAAATGTGGAGATCAGTTTTCTTCTGTTTGGGGAAATGGTCTTATCTGATAATTTTCTTTCCTCTGTTTTTTTTCTCTAGTTCTGGAACTCCTCTATTCAGATTTCAGACCTCCAGTTCTGGACTTTATATAATTTCATCTTTTCTATTTTTGCAATTTTGCTCTACTTTATGGGAAATATCAATTTCATCTTCCAATTCTGTTTTCATTTTTACCCTTTTTATTATTATTTTAGATGGAGTCTCACTCTATCACCCAGGCTGGAGTACAGTGGCACGATCTCGGCTCACTGCAACCTGCACCTCCTGAGTTCAAGCGATTCTCATGCCTCACCCTCCTGAGTAGTTGGGACTATAGGTGTGCACCACCACACCCAGCTAATTTTTGTATTTTTAGTAAAGACAGGGCTTCACCATGTTGGCCAGGCTTGTCTTGAACTCCTGACTTCAAGTGATCCCCCGCTCGGCCTCCCAAAGTGCTGGGATTACAGGTGTGAGCCACCATGCTCAGCCCAGTTCTACTATCATTTCTAATTTCCAATAATCCTTTTTGTTCTTGGAATGTATATAAACTACATCCTTTTTGTTTTTTTTTTTAATTTTGAGACGGAGTCTAGCTCTGTCACCCAGGCTGGAGTGTAGTGGTGCAATCTTGGCTCACTGCAACCTCCGTCTCTTGGGTTCAAGCGATTTTCCTGTCTCAGCCTCCCAAGTAGTTGGGACTACACGTGCACACCACCACGCCCGGCTAACTTTTGTATTTTTAGTAGAGACGGGGTTTCACCATGTTGGTCAGGCTGGTCTTGAACTCCTGACCTCAGGTGATCTGCCCGCCTCAGGCTCCCAAAGTGCTGGGATTACATGTGTGAGCCACCGTGCCTGACCACATCCTATGTTTTGCTTCATAAAAGCAATGTCATTAGCCAGGCATGGTAGTGCATGCCTGTAGTCCCAGCTACTTGGGAGGCTGAGGTGGGAGGATTCCTTGAGTCCAGGAGTTCAAGGCTGTACTGAGCTATGATAGTGCTACTTCACTCCAGCCTGGGTGACACAGGGAAACCCTGTCTCAAAAAAAAAAAAAAAAAAAAAGAATAAACTTCCAGTTTACTGCCAGGTAGGGAAGGGGGCAGTTGGTCAGCTTTGTGGAATAAGGGGATATAACAGCTTTTTGTCTTTCCAACTTTACGTAATGGAGAACTTCAACCACCCACAGAAAGAAACAGAATGGAACAGAACTCCCCATGGACCTATCACCAGCCCCGGTAACCATGATCACATTGCCGATTCCACCCCATGCGTGTATCTTTCACTTCCCTCCTCCCATATTACTTTGAAACGAATTCCAAACATCACATCACTTCATCTATGATCATTCCGATTTCTCTAAAAGGACTTTATTTCTAATTAACATAGCCCCAATATGATGATTAAACCAAAACACCCAATCATTCTTTATCATCAAACCTCCATTCAATGCTCAAGTTTCCAATTGTCTCATAAATGTCATATGTGTTTTATTTTCTCAATTGTTTGGTGGTATCAGAATACAAATGAGGCCCATTCTGGTTAGTCAATACGTCATTTAAGTCTAAATTTATAAGTTCCCCCCCAAGCAATTTTTTAGCTGGAATTTATTAAGAGAAGGAAAGAAGTAGCTTGTCTGCAGGATTTCTCACGGTCTGGAGTCTGCTGCTTGCTTTTCTGACGTGTAGCTTAGTGTTTCTCCTCTGCTTTTTTTTTTTGAGACAGTGTCTCACTCTGTTGCCCAGGCTGGAGTGCAGTGGTACGATCTCGGCTCACTGCAAGCTCCACCTCCCAGGTTCACGTCATTCTCCTGCCTCAGCCTCCTGAGTAGCTGGGGCTACAGGTGCCCGCCACCAGGCTAGGCTAATTTTTTTTGTATTTTTAGTAGAGACGGGGCTTCACCGTGTTAGCCACGATGGTCTCAATCTCCTGACCTCGTGATCCACCCGCCTCAGCCTCCCAAAGTGCTGGGATTACAGGCGTGAGCCACACGCCCGACCTCTCCTCTTTTGTATTTCTTATAAATTGGTAGTTGCATCTAGGGGTTTAATTGCAGCTTCCTATTGTTTTATATTCAACTTCATGGATTCTTTCCTGTCTCCTCCATTCTGCTGTTAAGCCCATCCAGTAAATTTTATTTATTTTAGGGACAGAGTCTCGCTATGTTGCCCAGGTGGGTTTTGAACTCCTAGGCTCAAGCAATCCTCCTGCCTTGGCCTCCCAAAGTGCTGGGATTCAGGTTTGAGTCACTGCACCCAGCCATCATCCAGGAAATTTTAAATTCCAGTTATTGTATTTGTCAGTTCTACTGTTTACATTTGATTCTCTTCTGTTTCTTTGCTGAGACTTCAGTGACCCTAGGTTATCATTTAAATGTCTTTTCAAATGAGAACAAATGATCCACTCCAGGGTGGAGTGGATGAGTAGGGAAGACAGCCTCCAAGATGATTCCCAATGACCTCTGTCTTCTGGTCTTCACACCTCTGCGTAGCTCCTCCCACATCCTACAAGGTTAGCATACAGCTGAGTGATTGTATGCCACCTTTTTTTTTGAGACAGAGTCTTGCTCTGTCACCCAGACTGGAGTGCAGTCACATGATGTCAGCTCACTGCAACCTCCCAGGTTCAAGCGATCCTCCTGCCTCAGCCTCCCGAGTAGCTGGGACTACATGCATGCGCCACCACACCTGGCTTATTTTCGTATTTTTTAGTAAAGACAGGGTTTCATCATGTTTACCAGGTTGGTCTCGAGCTCCTAACCTCAACTGACGTGCTCACCTCAGCTTCTCAAAGTGCTGGGATTACAGGTGTGAGCCACCATACCTTCTAAGATTAGGTTATAAAGGACCATGGCTTGTCTTGGGGATTCTGTCTCCCATATACACAAACTCTCTCTCTCTCTCATCACTTGCTCTGGGAGAAGCAAACTTCCCTGTTATTGGAGACTCAGGAAGCCCAAGGGAAAGCCTGTGTAGCATGGAACTGAAATATCCAGCCATCAGCCACTGAAGAACTGAAACCCTCTAACTACCACATACTACCATTGTAAGTAGGTCCTCTCCCAGTTGAGCCTTCAGATGAGACCACAATTCTGGCTGACAGCTTAAGTCCAACCTCATAAAAGACCTTGAGAGCCAGAACCACCTAAATTGTCCCCCAGATTCTTGCCTTACAGAAACTGTGTATAATAATTTTTTTAAGCTGTTAAGTTTCTGGGAAATTTGTTATATAGCAAATAACTAATTCATGAGGCTTTGAATTAGTTATTAGTTATTCCCTGTCTGCCACTTACTGAAAGATGAAGGGCAAGTTGGCTAACCTTATGAGCTCGTTTTCTTGGAAATTGAGGATAACCATTTTTGCATCGCCTTGTTTGACACTTGAACCCCTTCTTTTACAGATGAAAAAAACTGAAGCCCAAAGGAATTGACAGAAAAGAATCCGTAAATGAGGCACTTAACAGTGAAATTACATGACATGTCCAGGCTTAGGCTATTTAGAAAAAGAGTAGGACTGACCCCAGGGCTCATGGCTCCAAGTTATTCTTTTATGCCTTAAAGCAACCTGTGCTGCCTTATAATGCATGCCATTATCATTAACACAGTCCATGTTTCAGGAAAAAACAGCAGATAAGTTACGCAGTGTGCATGGCTAACCAAGATTGCAATTTTTTTTTTTTTTTTTTTTTTTTGAGATTGAGTTTTGCTCTTGTTGCCCAAGCTGGAGTGCAATGGTGCAATCTCAGCTCACTACAACCTCCACCTCCTGGGTTCAAGTGATTCTCCAGCCTTGCCTCCCGAGTAACTGGGATTACAGGCATGTGCCACCATGCCCAGCTAATTTTGTATTTTTAGCAGAGACAGGGTCTCACTATGTTGGCCAGGCTGGTCTTGAACTCCTGACCTCAGGTGATCCACCTGCCTTGGCCTCCCAAAGTGCTGGGATTACAGGCATGTGCCACCATGCCCAGCTGAGAATTGCATTCTTTGAGGTACATGACAATTTCTGGGCAAATGCAAAAGGTCAAATTGTTCCAGTTCAGTGTTCACACCGTAAACCAACCTATAGCCATTCACACCCTCCTTCCTCTCTTTGTTGCCTCGCCAGTCATCCCAACTCCCCAAGTCTAAGCACGTGGGCACCCAGCCAGAAGGTGACTAACACCATCTCTTTGCACCCAGACCATGTACAAAAGGCAAATTGCTCGTTTTTTTAAACCTTGCTAGGCAAGTCGGTATTAGTATTTTCAAACTACAAAGGCTCCTTTGTCATGCAAAGAGAAGGAAAAAAAGTTGACAGTGTTTTGAGCCAACAAGGTTAGATCACTCGGACAACAGTGACTAAGCTCAATAGGGCTTCCAGCTTTTTTAATTAAAAAAATTTTTTCTCGAAGACATATCTTTGTAAACCGTCTCACCTTTCTGCCTCCCTTCAACTACAGTCTATGAATAGGGGGAAAAATGCTTTAAGATGTTAAAAAAGAATCTGTATTCCAATCAGATTCTTTAAAAAAAGTATATCTAAGGCTGGACGCGGTAGCTCACGCCTGTAATCCCAACACTTTGGGAGGCTGAGGCAGGCAGATCAACTGAGGTTGGGAGTTCAAGACCAGCCTGATCAACATGAAGAAACCCTAGCTCTACTAAAAATACAAAAATTAGCTGGATGTGGTGGCACACTCCTATAATCCCAGCTACTCGGGAAGCTGAGGCAGGAGGATCACTCGAACCTGGAAGGCGGAGGTTGCAGTGAGCCGAGATTGCGCCACTGCACTCCAGCCTGGGCAACAAGAGCAAAACTCCACCTCAGAAAAAAAAAAGTGTATGTAAATTCAACCTAGAAAAGAAATGCAAACAAAAATTATTGTGTTGAAGTCATAGGACCATTTTTTTCAATACTTTTTTTCAATTACAAATATATTAAATTTGTAATATATTTATATATAATATACATATTTTATATATACACTATAAATATATATGTGTGTATATATATATTTTTTCTTTTTTGAGACAGGGTCTAACTTTGTTGCCCAGGCTGGAGTGCAGTGGTGCAATTGTAGCTCACTGTAAACTTGAACTACTGGGTTAAAGTGACCCTTCCACCTCAGCCTCCTGAGTAGCTGGGACTACAGATCGTCACCACCACACCTAGCTAATTTTTTATTTTTATAGAGATGGGGTCATGCTGTGTTGCCGAGGCTGGTCTTGAACTCATGGCCTCAGGTGATTCTCCCACCTCAGCCTCCCAAAGTGCTGAGATTATAGGTATAAGCCACCACGCCTGGCCTAGTGTCTATTTTATATATAACAAATATTACCTATTTAACATTATTTAATGTAAAAATTCAAATGTTATATACTGTCTCTATTTTGACAGAATGGGACTTAATCTTTTGGATTGAAATAATGTCTTGAGTTATGGTACCATTTTCTACTCCTCATGGGCATCACTTAAGATCCTTCAGTTTCAAGCAACAAGAACCTACTCTCTCTGGCTACTTAAAAAGAATTTCTTGAAAGAGTATGGGAGAGCACCTAAGACCAAAAAGGAGGCCTGGAGAGGCAGGATGCAGGCAGCCACTGGAAACGTCCACAGCAGGGGGCTTGCCACTGGAGTCATCAAAGACACGCGAGCTATTTCTTCTGTTCCCAGCCCCTGGGTTTAAGATTCAAAGTCTCAGACCAGGCGCGGTGGCTCACGCCTGTAATCCCAGCACTTTGGGAGGCCAAGGCAGGAAGATCACCTGAGGTCAGGAGTTTTGAGACCAGCCTGGTCAACATGGCGAAACCCCGTCTGCTAAAAATACAAAAATTAGCCAGGTATGGCAGTACACGCCTGTGGTCCCAGCTATTAGGGAGGCCGAGCATGGTGGCATGTGCCTGTAATCCCAGCTACTCAGGAGGCTGAGGCAGGAGGATCACTTGAGCCTAGGGGCAGAGGTTACAGTGAGCCGAGATCATGCCACTACACTCCAGCCTGGGTGACAGAACTAGTCTTTGTCTCAAAAAATAAAACTAAAATAAGATCTGCAGCTCTGATCATTGGGATCACTTGTTGGAATGGCCGGGTTCCTGTGCGGTCACCTAGCAGATGTCCACCAATGACAGGCCCTACTCACAGCCACTGCACTCCAGCTTGGGCGACAGAGCGAGGCCTTGTCTTTTAAAAAAAAAAAAAAGTCTCGGAGAAAGAGTGTGCTTGGCCAAAGATCTGCCACCTAGGGCATCCTGAGCTGACGAGGAAAGAGGGTACAGAGTGGAGTCTCCCAGTTGCCCCCATCTCCATGTGGGGTGGCACAGCCCCTCGAGGAGTACCCCACCCTCAGCATAGCTCTCAGCAGTGGACAGATAATCACTGCAGAAGGAGATGAAGATACTGATTGCAGGCCCCAATGTCCACTAAATCATAGACTTGCTGTCATCACTAAATGAGAAGTTGGTGCAGGTGAACTGTCTTCCAGCAGTATTTTAGACTAACACCCAAACATCTTTTCTCTTCATTTATCAAAGGCCACCAAAGACCTGCTTTGGGCATGATGTTTTGGTGTGACACTTCTGAGCCAAAATTTAGCTTAATCTCTACACTCAACTTGTATAGATCAAGCCCAATCCCTTTGAGACAGGGTCTTGCTATGTTGTCCAGGCTGGACTTGAACTCCTGGGCTCAAGGGATCCTCCAGCTTCAGCTTCTCAGGTAATTGGGTGATAGGGTTTGGATTTGTGTCTCCGACCAAATCTCATGTCAAATAGTAATCCCCAACATTGGAGGTGGGGCCTGGTAGGTGGTGATTGGATCATGGAGGCAGATTTCCCCCTTGTTGTTCTTGTCATAGTGGGTTCTCATGAGATCTGGTTGTTTAAAAGTGTATAGCACCTCCCCCTTCTCTCTCTTCCTTCTGCTCTGGCCATGTGGAACATGCCTGCCTCCCCTTCACCTTCTGCCATGATTGAAAATTTCCTGAGGCCTTCCCAGCCATGCTTCCTGTGCAGCCTGCAGAATCATGAGCCAATTAAACATCTTTTCTTTATAAACCACCCAGACTCAGGTATTTATTTATAGCAATGCCAAAACAGACTAATACACTGGGATTACAGGTATACATCAGCATGCCCAGTTTAATCCCTCTTTCAACATCTCCTATCCATGACCACACTGCCTAGCACCTACTATGTTTCTAGGTCCTTTCCATCCTCGTTTACTTTGAGACAGTCTCTGTCACCCAGGCTGCAGTGCAGTGGAGTGATCTCGGCTTGCTGCAACCTCTGTCCCCCACATTCAAGTGATTTTCCATCATCAGCCTCCTGAGTAGCTGGGATTACAGGTGTACACCACCATGCTCAGCTAATTTTTATATTTTTAGTAGAGACGGGGTTTCACCACATTGGCCAGGCTGGTCTCGAACTCCTGACCTTAGGTGATCCACCCGCCTTGGGCTCCCAAAGTGCTGGGATTACAGGCGTGAGCCACCGTGCCCGGCCTTTCCATTTTATTATTTTTTGAGATAGAGTTTCACCCTGTTGCCCAGGCTGGAGTGCAATGGCACAATCTTGGCTCACTGCAACGTCTGCCTCCCAGGTTCAAGTGATTCTCCTACCTCAGCCTCCCAAGTAGCTGGGATTACAGGCACGTGCCACCATGCCCAGCTAATTTTTTGTATCTTTAGTAGAGACAAGGTTTCACCATGTCAGCCACGCTGGTCTCAAACTCCTGACCTCATGATCCGCCACCTCAGCCTCCCAAAGTGCTGGGATTACAGGCGTGAGCCACCATGCCCAGTCTAGTTACTCCCTCTTTTGACCACTGCCCACACAGCTTTTTCTGAAGAATGTTCTGCATGCACAGGCGTTATATGAAAAGTGAAGGGTACCAAATGTCACATGTGTTCGGGAGATTCCCATAATATTTAGAATAAAATTCAAAGTCTGCATCTTAGCTTACAAGGCTCCCTGATGTGATGCTCTCTAACCTCAGCCTCTCATACCCCAACTCCACCTCGCTCCAGCCACGGAGCCTGCTGCTCACACACCTGGAGCCAGCTCCCACCCCTGTGCCCTGGCCGCACTGTCTCCTCTGCCTGGGATGCCTTTCCCAGAGATCTGCAGGACTACCTTCTTCACCTCCTTCAGGGCCAGCCTTGCCTCAGCACAGTGGTCCCTAATCCCTAGACCAGTCCGTAGCCTGATAGGAACCGGGCCACCCAGCAGGAGATGAGCAGCAGGTGAGCGAAGCTGAGCTCCACCTCCTGTCAGATCAATGGCAGCATTAGATTCCCATACGAGAGAGAACCCTATTGTGAACTGTACATGCCAGGGATCTAGACTGCATACTCCTCAGAATTTTTCAGATAGGGTCAAAAAAAGCTGGAGTATACTGGCACAACCTTGGCTCACTGCAACCTCCACTTCCTGGGTTCAAGCAATTCTCCTGCCTCAGCCTAAGTAGCTGGGACTACAAGCTTATGCCATCATGCCCAGCTAATTTTTTTTTAGTAGGGACAGGGTTTCACCATGTTGGCCAGGCTGGTCTCGAATTCCTGACCTCAGGTGATACACCCACCTTGGCCTCCCAAAGTGCTAGGATTACAGTCATGAGCCACTGTGCCTGGCCTCCTTATGAGAATCTAATGCCTGATGATCTGTCAAGGTCTCCCATCACCTCCAGATGGGACCATCTAGTTGCAGGAAGACAAGCTCAGGGCTCCCACTGATTCTACATGATGGTGAGTTATAGAATTGTTTCATTATCTATTACAATGTAATAATAAAGTACACAATAAGTGGAATGTGCTTGAATTATCCCCAAACCATTCCCCCCGCCCCCACACCCCCCTATCTGTGGAAAAATTGCCTTCCACAAAACCAGTCCGTGGTGTCCAAAAGGGAACCACTGCCTTGGCACCAAGTCTAAAACAACACTCTTGTCATGTTTTCTTATCCAGCTTTTTCTTCCTGGAACTTGACTTACCTTACATTGGTTTATTGTCTGTCTCCCTAACTAGAATCTAAACCTCTTGAGGGTAGGAACTTCATCTGCTTTAGCATTTGCCTTTCAAATGCCCCTGGGAAGCTGGTTAAACACATTGATACTTAGGTCCTACCCCCCAGAGTCTGTTTGAGGTGCAAGAATTCTGCATTTTTGCCATGTTGTTGGATTGTTTTGCCATGTTGTTGGAGTGTTCATCTTTACCACTTTGGGACTTGTTTCCTTATTTTTTTTTTCAAGAGATAGGGTCTGGCTCTGTCCCCCAGGCTGGGGTACGGTGGCAGGATCATGGCTCACAGCTGCCTCAACCTCCTGGGCTCAAGTGATCCTCCCACCTCAGGCTCCCAAGCAGCTAGGGACCACCCCATCCAGCTAATTTTTTAAATTTGTAGAGATGGGATCTTGCTATGATGCCTAGGCTGGTCTCAAACTCCTGGCCTCAAACGATTCTTCCACCTCAGTCTCCTGAATAGCTGGGACCACAGGTACACACCACCACACCCGGCTGTTTCCTCATCTTTGACACGGATGCACCGCCACCCACTTCAAAGAACTTTAAAGCACGTCTAGCCCTTGACATTAGTTTCCTTCCAATCCTGAACTCTCCATTAATGTAACCGCGGTAGCTCACATCTGTAATCCCAGCACTTTGGAGGCCAAGCCAACGTGGGTGGATCACAAGGTCAAGAGATTGAGACCATCCTGGCCAACATGCTGAAACCCCGTGTCTACCAAAAATACAAAAATTACCTGGCCGTGGTGGCATGTGCTCATAATCCCAGCTACCCAGGAGGTGGAGGTTGCAGTGAGCTGAGATCGCGCCACTTCACTCCAGCCTGGCGACAGGGAGACTCCCTGTCTTAAATACATTTTTTAAAACAATGTAACCTGAAACAATTTTATTGGAATTTTAGCCCCCAGGCTGAAAGCTTGGCAGTTCCCTGAGAGGGTGGGTGTAATGACTCTGGACTTGGGGAGGACAGCATCTGAGGGAGCAAAACTGAGAAAAATGAGTATTTTGCTTACTGAACAACCTGACCTTGGCCGGGTGCAGTGTCTCACGCCTGTAATCCCAACATTTTGGGAGGCCGAGGTGGGCAGATCACTTGAGGTCAGGAGTTCAAGACCAGCCTGGCCAACATGGTGAAACCCTATCTGTACTAAAAATACAAAAATTAGCCAGGCATGGTGGTGCACGCCTGTAATCTCAGCTACTCAGGAGTCCGAGACAGGAGAATCGCTTGAACCTGGGAACGGAGGTTGCAGTGAGCTGAGATCGCACCACTGCACTCCAGCCTGGGTGACAGAGCATGATTCCATCTCAAAAATAGATAAACAACCTGACCTTGTTCCTGTGCCTTGCCCAGAGAATGGAAGGAGGGAAGCATAAGTCTCACAAATGAATGGTTGAAGGACTCCTCTTTAGGAAAACTAACCAGCCCATGAAAAAAGATCTACATCTCTGGGCCAGGCGCAGTGGCTCATGCCTGTGATCCCAGCACTTTGGGAGGCCGAGATGGGTGGATCACTTCAGGTCAGGAATTCAAGACCATCCTGGGTCAACATGGTGAAACCCTGTCTCTACTGAAAATACAAAAATTAGCTGGGCGCAGTGGTGTGCACCTGTAATCCCAGCTACTTGGGAGGCTGAGGCACGAGAAACCACTTGAACCCAGAAGGTGGAGGTTGCAGTGAGCAGAGATTGTGCCACTGCACTCCAGCCTGGGTGACAGAACAAGACTTTGTCTCAAAAAAAATCTGCAGCTCTGATCATTGGGATCACTTGTTGGAATGGCCAGGTTTCTGTGGGGTTACCCAGCAGATATCCACTAATGACAGGCCCCGTTCACAGCCCGAGGACCTTTCTATTATAAGCAGAGATCCAAAGACACCAGACATCTGATGGAAGCCTTTGCCATGGGCACATCAAACTAACAACAAACACCCCCCAAGAATCAATGCACAAACAAAGCTAGGTTGATAGCACAGATAGGATCTTGCACTAATGAAGAAGGAGGCTTGAAAAGGGAAACCTGTGTAAACAAAGTGCCTCAAATTAAGTGACTGCAGAAATGAAAAGCCTGGAAGAAGAGATAAAGTAGAATACATACCCCAGAAAGTAAAAAATAAAGATGGAAAATAGAGAATGGGACAAGAAAATGAGAGAATCCGTCTCAGTGGGAAAAAAAATGGTGGTGGCAGGGGAGATAATTCTTTTTTTCTTTTTCTTTTTAGAGATGGGGTCTTGCTATGTTGCCCAGGCTGGTCTCAAACTCCTGGACTCAAGGGATCCTCCCACCTCAGCCTCCCAAAGTGCTGGAATTATAGGCGTGAACCACTGTTCCAAGCTCTTGTTTTTTAAAAATTAAAAAGACAGTTCTAGACTGCAAGGCTCCTACTTGGATGTACAGAAAATAGGTTTCTATTCAGGACAGCACATTTAAGAATACTGGAGACACAACCTACAAATTTCAGTCAGTGGAGTTGAGACAGGGGAAGACAGTTATGCACAAAATAGTTGGCAATCAGAGTAGAAGACTTTGAACCCAACATTGAAAACTAGAAGATAATGATCGATGCTTGCAACATTCTGAAGGTCATAGTTTCCAGTCTAGAACACTGTCTGCAGCTGGATTATCAACCAGGAGTCAAAACAAAGTCCATTTTTTCAAAGGCCAGGTACGGTGGCTCACACCTATAATCCCACTGAGGTCGGGAGTTTGAGACTAGCCTGTTCAGCATGATGAAACCCCATCTCTACTAATAAAAAAAATACAAAAATTAGTTGGGCATGTTGGCGGGCGCCTGTGATCCCAGCTACTCGGGAGGCTGAGGCAGGAGAATCGCTTGAACCCGGGAGGTGGAGTTTGCAGTGAACCAAGATTGTGCCACTGCACTCCAGTCTGGGTAACAGAGCAAGACTCCGTCTCAAAAATAAAAATAAAAAATAAAGTACATGTTTTTGGATAAGCAGTGTCTGAAATTTAACCTCCCATGCACCTTATCTCAGAAGATACATATTAAAAGCCAGTGGGTCTCAGTGGCTCACGCCTGTAATCCCAACACTTTGAGAAGCCAAGGCAGGAGGATCGCTTGATCCCAGGAATTCAAGGTCAGCTTCCCTCTTTCCTGGATCCCATGCCTACCTCATGTGATCATTTATTTTGGAGACAGGGTCTTACCTCATAGCCTAGGCTGGAGTGCAGTAGCACCATCATAGCTCACTGCAGCCTCGAACTCCCTGGCTCAAGCAATCCTCTTGCCTTGGCTTCCCAAAGCCAAATTAATTAAAAATTTAAAAGCCAAATTAATTAAGCAATTAGCTGGGCATAGTGGCACACACCTGTAGACCCAGCTACTCAGGAGGCTGAGGCAGGAGGATTGCTTTAGCAAGGCTGCCCTGAGCTGAGCTGTGATGGTTCCACTGCAGCCCAGCCTGGGCGACAGAGTAAGACCTTGTCCCTAAAATAAAGGGGAAAACAAGCACAGGCAGGCGTGAGATCCTGGAAACAGGGACACTGACCCAGGAAAAGTGAGTAGAGCCCCCAGGATGATGGTAAAAGCCAATCCCAGGACAATAGACATGTACCAGAGGATGAGGGCAACTATTCCAGGCTGGAGCATGACAGAGCTCTCCAGTGGGTGTGGATGACAAGCATGTTGGTAGATTACTGACGTATTACATTCAGCAGGAGGTTTACACCTGTAGCAAAGAATTTGATATGAGGTAAACCCAAGGAAAACAAAGCATATGAGCGAAGATGTAGATTAATACTAAGGAAAACACACTTCTGAATATAACTTACATCATTATGATAAAGCCTGGACATCAAGCTAACAGAAATTAGATATCTATGATGGGAAGACAGGGAGGTGGTATAAAAAAATGGCTATCTCTTCTGTAAATTCAAACATCGTCTTTAAATGATCATAAGCATAATGTTTGGAATTACAAACGCATAGACTAAACAGATCAAAGAGTAGAAAGTTCTGGCCTCTGGGGACGGGGTGGAAGAGGCATGGGTCCTCCTTTGCTTTAAATATCTATAGCTCTGTAAAATATGTACATTGTATCAAAGTTCATTTAAGTTATGAAAATTAAGTATACAAGAAAGTCATGGTTCAAATATAAAACGTAGGCCAGGTGCAGTGGCTCATGTCTGTAATCCCAGCACTTCGGGAGGCTGAGGTGGGAGGACCATTTGAGGCCAGGTGTTCAAGACTAACCTGAACATAGTAAGACCCCATCTCTACAGAATTCTTTAAAAGATTAGCTGCATGTGGTGGTGCTGCCCTGAAATATAGAAACACTCTCTCTCTCTCTCTCTCTCTTTCTAGGAAGAATAAAAGAGATTGAGTTTCTAGAGAAAATTATCTTAGATCTTGTCAGTGTCAGGATATTAATTGCCAGAGGAAAGAAGGCCAGTAACACTGTCCCTGCAGCACCAAGAACCAACAATATTGTATCTGCAAGTCAAAGTCTGTGTAGAGGCTGGGCATGGTGGCTCACGCCTGTAATCCAAGCACTTTGGGAGGCTGAGACATGTGGATCACCTGAGGTCATGAGTTTGAGACCAGCCTGGTCAACATGGTGAAACCCCATCTCTACCAAAAATACAAAAATTAGCCCAGCATGGTGGCAGGCACCTATAGTCCCAGCTATTTGGCAGGAGAGGCAGGAAAATCACTGGAACCCGGGAGACACAGGTTGCAGTGAGCCTAGATCACACCACTGCACTCCAGCCTGGGTGACAAGAGCGAAATTCCATCTCAAAAAAAAAAAAAAAGAAAAAGAAAAAGAAAAAGTCTGTCCAGATAGCTATATGACCATTCTACTGTCTTGAAGGTTTTGCTTTAAGACCTTTTAAAAGGCAATTACTAAACAAATGTTCTTTATTTTTTATTATTTTTTTTTTTGAGAAGGAGTTTCACTCTTGTTGCCCAGGCTGGAGTACAATGGCTCCATCCCAGTTCGCTGCAACCTCCGCCCTCCTGGGTTCAAGCAATTCTCCTGCCTCAGACTCCCAAATAGCTAGGATTACAGGCATGCGTCACCATGCCTGGCTAATTTTTTGTATTTTTAATACAGACGGAGTTTCACTGTGTGGGCCAGGCTGGTCTCAAACTCCTGACCTCAGGTGATCCACCCACCTTGGCCTCCCAAAGAGCTGGGATTACAGGTGTGAGCCACCACACCCGGCCTACACAAATGTTCTTAGGAGATGAATTCCACACGGTTTTAAGATGCAAGTCGTTTATCTGAAGTTCAGATAGAGAAAGGTGAAAGTGTTGAACATTTTATTAATGTCAAGTTTTAAAAGCTTCACATTTGGGTTACACTAAGATAGAGGACTGCTGCTTCTTAAAGAAGTTATCCTTTAGCACTGGGATGTTGGTTTAGGAGGTATGGAGCTCAGCTATTTTTTTGCTAAGCATTCATAATCTATAAATTCATAATCTTGGTCTATGACTCGGCTCAGTAAAGTTAGGCTCTCATCTTCTTCCTTCAGGAGAGAACAGACACTGTTATACCTCCAGGATTCTCAGCACATTATCACTGCACATTTGGCAAGATGCACCTTGTAACAAAATCGACCCTCTTAACCATGTTTAAGCAGGTAGCTTGGTAGCAATTAAGTACATTTACATTGTTGCGCAACCATCACCACCACCCACCTCTAGAATTTTTCATCTTGCACACCTGAAGCTTTGTACCTATTACATCAGGGGTCCCCAACCCTGCATCCGTGGCCTATTAGGAACTGGGCCACATAGCAGAGGTGAGCAGCAGGCCAGCAAGCGAAGCTTCGTCTGTATTTACAGCCACTCCCCATCACTCGCATTCCCACCCGAGCTCTGCCTCCTGTCAGATCGGCAGCAGCATTAGATTCTCACAGCAGCACAAACCCTGCTGTGAACTGCACATGCCAGGGAACCAGGCTGCATGCTCCTTATGAGAATCTAGCGCCTCATGATCTGTCACTGTCTCCCATCACCCCCAGATGGGATCGTCTAGTTGCAGGAAAAGAGCTCAGGGTTCCCACTGATTCTGCATTACGATGAGCTGTATAATTATTTCATTATATATTACCGTGTAATAATATAAAGTGCACAATAAATATAATGCTCTTGAATCATCCCGAAGCCATCGCTCACCCCCTAGCCTGTGGAAAATTTGTCTTTCACAAAAACTGGTCCCTAGTGTCAAAAAGGTGGGGATCACTGTATTTAACCACTCCTCATTCCCTCTTCCACCCAGCACCTGGCAACCACCATTCTACTTTGTCTCTACAGATTTGATGACTGTAGGTACCATATCTAAGTGGAATCGCATAGTATTTGTCCTTTTGTGAGTAGCTTATTTTTAAATGCAGTTTTGATAGACATAGAACACCGTCCTGACAATGAGTAAGCAAATGATGGGTATAGCTACTACTTCTAGTCCAGAAATCTTTACCCTGGAGTTCTTGGATCAAGCCCCAGGGATCAAACCCCCTTTAAAAGATAAGTCTCTTATTATTTATTTATTTTTTTGAGATGGAGTCTCGTTCTGTCGCCCAGGCTGGAGTACAGTGGCATGATTGCAGCTCACTACAACCTCTGCTTTCTGGGTTCAAGTGATTCTGCTGCCTCAGCCTCCTGAGTAGCTGGGATTATGAGCGTCTGTCACCACACCCAGCTAATTTTTGTATTTTTAGTAGAGATGGGGTTTCGCCACGTTGGCCAGGCTGGTCTCGAACTCCTGACCTCAGGTGATCCACCCGCCTCGGCCTCCTAAAGTGCTGGGATTACAGGCGTGAGCCACTGCACCCAGCTGAGCTTCTTATTTATGAGGTTTTCATAGGAACCATTAACCTGGAAAATGCTTATCACCATTCTAGGTCTGGTCTCCTTTGAGAGAATTTTTTTATTTTTTAAGACAGTCTCGTGCTGTTGCCTAGGTTGGAGTGCAGTGGCACAATCACAGCTCAAGCAATCCTCCCACTGTAGCCTCCCGAGTAACGGATTACAGGCACGTGACATTACACCGGGCTAATTTTTGTATTTTTTGTAGATATGGGGTCTCGCTATGTTGCCCAGGCTGGTCTCAGAGCTCTTGGACTCAAGCAATCCACCCGTCTTAGCCTCCCAAAGTGCTGCAATTATAGGCATGAGCTACCACACCTGGCTTGAGAGCTTTTTTTTTGGAGATGGAGTTTTGCTCTGTTGCCCAGGCTGGAATACAGTGGTACCATCTCGGCTCACTGCAACCTCTGTTCTGGGGTTCAAGCTATTCTCCTGCCTCAGCCTCCTGAGTAGCTGGGATTACGGGCACAAACCACCACACCCAACTAATTTTGTATTTTTAGTAGAGACAGGGTTTCGCCATGTTGGCCAGACTGGTCTTGAACTCCTAACCTCGTGATCCACCTGCCTCAGCCTCCCAAAGTGCTGAGATTACACATATGAACCACTGCTCCCAGCCAAGAGCATCTTCTTGGTCCCAAATCAAGATTAACTGCCCCAGCTAACCACACCATCCACCTGGGCATATTGATTGTATGGTCCTTCATTTTGCTGGTAAGTCACCTTTGACACCTGAGAAGTGTCACTCTGTAAACTCCTAGCCCCATGTTGATCTGGTCATGAAATAATTGTGAGGTTGCCTTCCTCATATGAAAAATTTCTGCCGGGCGCGGTGGCTCACGCCTGTAATCCCAGCACTTTGGGAGGCCTGAGGCAGGCGGATCACGAGGTCAGGAGATCAAGACCATCCTGGCTAACACGGTGAAACCCCGTCTCTACTAAAAGTACTAAAAATTAGCCGGGGATGGTGGTGGGCGCCTGTAATCCCAGCTACTTGGGAGGCTAAGGCAGGAGAATGGTGTGAACCCGGGAGGTGGAGCTTGCAGTGAGCTGAGATGACACCACTGCACTCCAGCCTGGGCAACTGAGCGAGACTCCGTCTCAAAAGAAAAAAAAAAGAAAGAAAAATTTCTGATATAAGTGCAAATCAAACCACAGTGAGATACCACTTTATACCCATGAGATTAGCTATTACCGAAACACCTAGAAAATAACAAGTGTCGGCAAGGTTGTGGAGAAATTGGAATCCTCATGCATTGTTGGTAGGGATGTGAAATGGTATATCTACTGTGGAAAAGAGCGTGGTAGTTCTTCAAAAATTCAAAATGGAATTACCACATAATCTAGCAATTCCACTCTGGGTATGTACTCCAAAGAATTGGGCCAGGTGCGGTGGCACACACCTGTAATCCCGGCACTTTGGGAGGCCGAGACAGGTGGCTTGCTTGGGCTCAGGAGTTTTAGACCAACCTGGGCAACATGGTGAAACCTCATCTCTACAAAAAAAATTACAAAAGTTAGCTGCCGGCATGGTGGTGCATGCCTGTAGTCCCAGCTACTTGGGAGGCTGAGATGGGAGGATTGCTTGAGCCCAGGGAAGTCAAGGCTACAGTGAGCAATCACTGTGGCCACTGCCTTCCAGCCTGGGTGACAGAGCAGGACCCTGTCTTAACAACAACAAAAATTGGAAGCAGGGACTCTAACAGGCTTACACACCCATGTTCATAGCAGTGTATTCACCATAGCAAAATGGTAGAAGAAACTCACATGTTGATTGAGAGGTAAATGAATATATATAATGCAGCATATACATTCAATGGAGTGTTAGCCTTAAAAAGGAAAGCAATCCTGACATGCTACAACACGGATGAACCTTGAAGACGGTATGCCAAGAGGAAATATATCAGTCACAAAAGGACAAATACTGTACAATTCCACTCATGAGGTCCCTAGAATAGTCAAATTCATAGAGACAGAAAGCAAAATGATGGTTACTAAAAGGGCTAGGGGAAAGGTGTGTTGGGGACTTTGTAGTTAACAGGTAGGGAGTTTCAGTTTGGGAAGATAAAAACTGTTGTGGAGACGGGCCGGGCGTGGTGGCTCACGCCTGTGATCCCAGCACTTTGGGATTACGCCAAGGCGGGTGGATCACTTGAGGCTAGGAGTTTGAGACCAGCCTGGCTAACATAGGGAAACCCTGTCTCTACTAAAGATTAGCTGGGTGTGGTAGTACATCTCTCTAATCCCAGCTACTCAGGTCAATGAGGCTCAAGAATCAACTGAATCTGGGAGGCAGAAGTTGCAGTGAGCTGAGATGATGCCTCTGCCCTCCAGCCTGGGCAACAGAGTGAAACCATCTCAAAAAAAAAAAAAAAAAAAAAAAAAAAAAAAAAAAAAAAGTCACTTTAGCATCAAATCCTCTCCCCTGCCATACCTCTCCCAAAAAGGAGACCAGTAAAGTGAAGTTTTAAGCCAGAGGCAGCCGGACAAGCTCCCAAGGCATTAGAATAGCTTCCAGGCACCAAGAAGTCACTACTCAAAGATGACCTGATACAGCAGGGATAGGCGAGACACATTAACTTCAGAGGATGTGGCAGGAGTGAAGCCCACCTGCCCAGTCACCTGCCACACACAACAGCCCAGGCCCCGGCAGGTGGCCACACGCAACAGCCCAGGCTCTGCAGGTGACCCTCTGCAGAGCTGCCCCACCAGGACCCCTGGACACTCCTCCATGCTCCTAAGTCACTTACCTCACCAAAGTGCTTCTCGATGATGTTCAAAGCCGACCGGCCAATTTGACGGTTCTCATGCAGCTGTAAAGCCTCAATTCTATCAATCCCGCCAAGTTCTTCTATCAGAAGACACAGGTTTTCCTTCTCAGACCGTTTCTCTGCTGCCTGTGACCAAGTACAGGGGATATGAGACCCCCGGCAGGAGCCTTTGGGGGATGGGGCCTCTGCCAGCCCTCAAGGGAGCTGCCCCCAGTGGAAGCAGACCAAAGGCTACCATTCCAGAAGAGACAGTTGCAATTTCACTTTTCCCAAATTGGTTGAAAATGACATGATCTTCTTCCCATTTCAGGTATCCACGATATATAGACATATATAGACATATATACATATATGTAATATACATATATATAAACATAGGGCCGGGCACACTGGCTCATGCCTGTAATCCCAGCACTTCGGGAGGCTGAGGCAGGCGGATCACTTGAGGTCAGGAGTCTCAGACCAGCCTGGCCAACATGGTGAAACCTTGTCTCTACTAAAAATACAAAAATTAGTTGGGTGTGGTGGCAGGTGCCTGTAATCCCAGCTACTCAGGAGGCTGAGGCACAAGAATTGCTTGAACCCGGAGGCAGAGGTCGCAGTGAGCTGACATTGCGCCACTGCACTCCAGCCTGGATGACAGCATAAGACTCAGTCTCAAAAAAGAATTAATGAAGAAGATACACTGGGAAGACTCAGAAGGTATCACAATTTTGTTAACATTTTGTGTAAAGACAAGATCTTGCTGCATTACCCAGATTAGTCTCCAACTCCTGGCCCCAAGCAATCCCCCTGCCTTGGCCTCCGAAAGTGCTGGGATTACAGACATGAGCCACTGCATTTAACCCAAATATCATCTTCTTTTTTTTTTTTTTTTTTTTTTTTGAGACAGTCTCGCTCTATCGCCCAGGCTGGAGTGCAGTGGCGTAATCTTGGCTCACTACACTCTCTACCTCCCAGGTTCAAGAGATTCTCCTGCCTCACTCTCCCAAGTTGCTGAAACTACAGGTACATGCCATGCCAGGCTTTTTTGTATTTTTGTAGAGATGGGGTTTCGCCATGTTGGCTAGGCTGGTCTCAAACTCCTAACCTCAGGTGATCCTCTCACCTCGGACTCCCAAAGTGCCGGGATTACAAGCATGAGCCAATGCACTTGGCCCAAATATCTATTCTTTATCTGCTTCATTTGCTCCAAGTTGAAGGGTATCATTGGGTTGAGTTTCAAATCTAGTCTTAACTCAGATCGTTCTTTAAGAAAATTACATTAAAAAGATGCTTAAAGTGGGCTTCTAAAAGGAGCTCCCTGGTGTTACTCTGAAGCTTTTCAGATGGTTTTGTCACCTATAAAAGAACCTTAACTAAGCTGGGCACAGTAGCCCATTCCTGCAATCCCACCACTTTGGGAGGCTGAGGTGAGAGGATCACTTGAGCCCAGGAGTTTGAGACCAGCGTGGGCAACATAGCAAAGACCCCATCTCTGCTAAAAATACAAAAATTAGCTGGGTGTGGTAGCACAAGCCTGTAATCCCATCTACTTGGAAGGCTAAGGTGGGAGGATCACCTGAGCCTAGGAAGTTGAGGCTGCAGTGAGCTGAGATCACACCACTGCATTCTAGCCTGGGTGACAGAGTGAGATTCTGTTTCAAAATATGTATATATCATTTATATTTTTATTTATTTATTTTTAGAGACAGACTCTTGCTCTGTTGCCCAAGCTGGAGTGCAGTGGCATGATCTCGGCTCACTGCAACCTCCACCTCCCAGGTTCAAGTGATTCTCATGCCTCAGCCTCCCGAATAGCTGGAATTACAGGCATGAGCCACCATGCCTGGCTAATTTTTTTGTAGAGATGGGGTTTCATAAAGCTGGCCAGGCTTGTCTTGAAGTCCTGACCTCGGGTGATCTGCACACCTCGGCCTCCCAAAGTGCTGGATTACAGATGTGAGCCACCATGCCCAGCCAAAAAACAGTAATTTTTTAAAAGGACCCTAACCAAATGAACCTAGCTAGCCTCCAAGATTGCCCTGATGATCCCTGACCCCTGGTGCTCAAACCCCGTGTAGTTCCCCACTCATACTGAATGGGGATGACCTGTGTAACCAACAGGATGTTGTGGAAGTGACAGACAGAATGTGACCTCCAAGGTCAGGTCATGAAGGACACTGAGGCCTTCACCTTGCTTTTAGACCCTTTACTCCATAGGAAGCCAGCTGCCATGATGTGAGGACACTCAAGCAGCCCAATGGAGAAGGTCCACGTGTCCAAGTGACTTCCCAGCCATTGTGTGAGCCTCCTCAGAAGCCAATCCTCTTGGCTAGGCATGGTGGCTCACACCTGTAATCCTAGCACTTTGGGAGGCTGAGGCGGGAGGATGACTTGAGCCCGGGAGTTAGAGAACAGCCTGGGCAATATAGCAAGACCCTGTCTCTACTAAAAATACAAACATTGGCCAGACGTGGTGGCATCTGGCTGTAGTGCCAGCGATTCAGCTGGCTGAGGTGGGAGGATTGCTTGAGACCAGGAGATCAAGGCTGCAGTGAGCTAGGATCACAGCACTCCAATCTGGGCAGCAGAGCAGAGATCCTATCTCTCTCTGTCTCTGTCTCTGTGTCTGTCTCTGTCTGTCTCTGTCTCTCTCTCTCTCTGCATCTCTCTGCATCTATCTCCCTGTCTCTGTCTCTGCCCGTCTCTCTCTCCGTCTCTGCCCCTCTCTCTCTCCGTCTCTGCCCCTCTCTCTCTCCGTCTCTGCCCCTCTCTCTCTCCCTCTCCGTCTGTGTCTCTGTGTCTCTGTCTCCGTCTGTGTCTCTGTCTCCATCTGTCGCTGTCTCTCTGTCTCTGTAAAAGACAGCTACAGCCACTCCCCACGCTTTATGCGATTTACTTTATCCATAACTCCCTACCTGATGTGTCTGTCCTCCGTCTCTCCCCTCATACATAATGTCCATTACAGCAGGGACTTTGCACTGTCATAGTCTGATCATCTGAAAAAATATCTGGCACATAGACATTTGTCTGAGAAAACGAAAACCATGGTCCTTCGAGATGGCTCTTTTTGTGTTTATCCACAGGACACATGGACAGAGGACGGTGGAGGTATTGGGGGAAGAGAAATAATCCAACTTGGGTTTGGTTTTAAGACGGAGTCTGGCTCTGTCGCCTAGGCTGGAGTGCAGTGGCACCATCTTGGCTCACTGCAACCTCTTCCTCCCGGGTTTCAAGCGATTCTCCCACCTCAGCCTCCCGAGTAGTTGGGATACAGGCGTGCACTACCATTCCTGGCTAATTTGACGGGGTTTCACTACGTGGGCCAGGCTGGCCTCAACCTCCTGACCTCAGGTGATCCACCTGTCTCGGCCTCCCAAAGTGCAACTTGAGTTTTAAGAGCCACATTAAATGCCTGTATCCAGTTGGAGACAGCTATTTACAAACCAACCTGTTCAGAACGGCTCACCTGGAGGATGCAAGAGATGACATCGAGGATGATGAGAACAATTTTAACATCTGGGGCAGTGAGCAGATTCACCAGTGGCTCCAGGACCCCAGAGTGGACGAGCTGGATCAGCTGATCCATGGTGGCCCCTGTTGCAAAGTTCGCCACTGTCCAGACAGCCTCTTTTTGTACTTTAAATTCTCCCTGCAGAACAAGAATGTTTACATTCACTACAGATCCTCAGGAACTTAAATATAGGACACCAACTTGGTTCACTTTCTAGGGAGGCTGGTGACAGCCAGGACTGCATGTACAATTTACATAGAATGCCTTGGCTACCTGCCTCTAGCAGGTAGCCTCCTCTGTTCCACCCCCCCCCCCCGCCCCCGCACAACTCTGTCGCCCAGGCTGGAGTGCAGTGGCGCGATCTCAGCTCACTGCAATCTCCGCCTCCCAGGTTCAAGCGATTCTCCTGCCTCAGCCTCCCGAGTGGCTAGGACTACAGGTGTGTGCCACCACGCCCAGCTAATTTTTTGTATTTTTAGTAGAGACGGGTTTCACCATGTTGGCCAGGATGGTCTCGATCTCTTGACCTCATGATGCGCCTGCCTCACTCAGCCTCCCAAAGTGCTGGGATTATAGGCACTCACCACCACGCCCAGCTAATTTTTGTATTTTTAGTACAGACGGGGTTTCACCATGTTGGCCAGGCTGGTCTCGAACTCCTGACCTCAAGTGCTCCTCCCATCTCGGCCTCCCAAAGTGTTGGGATTACAGGCACGAACCCCGTGCCTGGCTCCTGCCTCTAGTTCTTGATCAGAAGATGGCATCTTTGGAAAGCCAAGAAGAAGGCAGGAGACTCAGGTGGGGTCTTAGAGGGAAGCTCTAAGATCAGATAGGCTCATTTGCCCACATCAGGCTACAGGGAAAAAATGAAACTGACATTAACCAATTCAGGTAATCTACATAGACTAGGAGTTATGCTTGGGGTTTTAGATGACAGTAGCCTATGGCTGCATTTCTAGTCTTTCTGATCTAGTAAAGCTTTGGCCAAGAAACTGTAAGGCTGGGCACACAGATACAACCTAAGGGACCAAGCCAGCCCAGAGGTGACAGAGAAAGACCATTGAAATATCATTCAGGTCGGGCACGGTGGCTCACACCTGCAATCCCAGCACTTTGGGAGGCCGAGGCAGGCAGATCCCCTGAGCTCAGGTGTCAGAGAGCAGCCTGGGCAACATGGTGAAACCCTGTCTCTACTAAAATACAAAAAATTAGCCAGGCGTGGAGGCATGCGCCTATAACCCCAGTTACTCAGGAGGCTGAGGAAGGAGAATCACTTGAATCTAGGAGGCAAAGGTTGCAGTGAGCCAAAATTGTCCCACTGCACTCCAGTCTGGGTGACAGAGCGAGACTCCATCTCCAAAAAAAATTAATAATAATAATTGCTCAATAAATCTTTGCATTTATAAAGTATACTTGGCCAGAGATACAGAAGGAATTTATCTTCTATTCTTCTATTCCTGGGTAGGATTTATTCCCGTTTTATGGCTGGGGAAAACTGACCTCAGTATAAAACAAAACAAAACAAATAACTTATGGCTCCAAGCAAGTTATAGTTCAAAAGATACTTGAAATACAAATGTTCTTTGATTCATAACTAGATGTTTCTCACTAGAATATGTACAGATTTACAGAGGCACCCAGGACCAGAAGTACTGAACAGATTAGAAGATGCTATAATTTGGGCAACACACCTGGTCTTTCTCTCTTGCCTAGCTTGTCATACCTGGTGCACCCTGGGAACTCACTACCCAGCCTGAGAACAGGAACACCACCAGTAGCTTCGCCTCAACCCCATGAGACTCCCCCTGCCTCCCCACCCCCAGCCCAAGGTAACCACTCCTGACTATAGATGGTTTAAACATAGCTCATTCCTTTAAAGGTGGCAAAAAGAAAAATTCCAAGGATAGTCATTGCTCCTGCAAAAGGGGAGTACAAATCAGGAGAAATAATGAAGTTTTTTTTAGTTTGTTTTTGTTTTTTTGAGACAGTTTTACTCTTGCTGCCCAGGCTGGAATATAGTGGTGTGATCGCGGCTCACTGCAACTTCTACCTCCCAGGTTCAAGTGATTCTCCTGTCTTAGTCTTCCAAGTAGCTGGGATTACAGGCACCCACTACCATACCTGGCTAATTTTTTGTGTTTTTAGTAGAGACGGGGTTTCACCATGTTGGCCAGGCTGGTATCAAACCCCTGATCTCAGGTGATCCACCTGCCTTGGCCTCCCAAAGTGCTGGGATTACGGGCATAAGCCACTGTGCCTGCCCACAACTTTTTTTTTTTTTTTTTGAGACAGGGTCTCACTGTGTCACACAGGCTACAGTGCAGTGGTGTGATCCTAGCTCACGGCAGCCTTGACCTCCTGGGCTCAACTGATCCTCCTACCTTGGCCTCCCAAGTAGCTGGGACTACAGGCATATGCCACCAAGCCTGGCTAATTTTTGTATACATATTTTTTTTTGTAGAGAAAGAGTTTCACCACATTGCCCAGGCTGGTCTCAAACGCCTGAACTCAATCTATCCACCTGACTGGACCTCCCAAAATGTTGGAATTACAGTCGTGAGCCACTGCACTCAGCCTGCTTTATTGTTTTTCTATGTTTAGATTCGAATTTTGTTGACATTATCACTTTAATCAATTTAACTTTGCTTTCCTTCAGTGTATGATATCACCATAGCATGATATGTCTTTCCTTCTAAAAATAAAAACTCCACCCACTTTTGGTAGGGAGAAAATAGATGGCACATTCTTTCACCACCACTTAGACATAAGCCCGTATTTACTAGCTCAAGAACTTTCTGGATGTTTGAGCCATGGGGTCACCTTGTCATTGAATAATGCTTGTTCCGTCTTCCAAATCTTTAATGGGTTCTTCAGAACGGAAGGCCCCTTCCTTTTTTTTCAGGCAGAGCTAGGACTCTGAGGTTTCAGAGCTCTGCTGGGATCTCAATTTGCTTCTGCACCTGTGTCTGGATTCCTGAAGGCGTTCAATCCAGGGCTACTGGAAAGTAGTCCTTTGCCGTGGTTGCTGTGTGTGCCACTTACGTTTTTTAGCAGAGCCACCAAGGGAGGCAAGACGTCGTAGGCAAGCAGCTGCTGGATGTGGTGACAAGGCCCCGCGGCTACGTTGCTCAGGGCCCAGGCTGCCTCCTTCTGGATGGAGGGCTTGTTGTGTTGCAGGAGCTGGGGGAGCACGTTCAGCATACCCGCATCAATGGCCATCTGCGTCTGCTCATCTGTGCCCGTGACAATGTTCCCCACGGTGCGAAGAGAAGGAGTCTGGAAGAGCAAGGCTAGAAGTCTAAGTATTTCAAGTCTATCCCAGGAGAAGGCAACAATCACACCAAGTTCTGTTCCTTCCCAAACATTGTCATGCTATAGCTGATGGTTGTCTGGAAGCCTGTGAACAGGAATTGCATCTGTGATCATTATTTATTCAATTCATCCATAGCCATATATATATATATATATATATATATACACACGTGTATATATATATACACACACATACATATACACGTGTATATATGCACATACATATACACGTGTGTATATATATACATGTGTGTGTATATATACACACACATACATATACACGTGTGTGTATATATACACATACATATACACGTGTGTGTATATATACACATACATATACACGTGTGTATATATATACACATACACATACACGTGTGTATATACACATACACATACACGTGTGTGTATATACACATACACATACACGTGTGTGTATATACACATACACATACACGTGTGTGTATATACACATACACATACACGTGTGTGTATACACATACACATACACGTGTGTGTATACATACACATACACGTGTGTGTATACATACACATACACGTGTGTATATACATATACACGTATATATATACATATACATACACATATATACACGTGTATATATACATATATAGTATATATACATATATACGTACATATATACATATATACATATATAGTACGTATATATACATACGTATATATACACATATATATACACATATATACACATATATATATATATACACACACACACATATATATATATAAAGAGACAGGGTCTTTACTGTTACCCAGGCTGGAATGCAGTGGCATGATCATAGCTCACTGCAGCCTTCAACTCTTGGGCTTAAGTGATCCTCCTCCCCCAGCCTCCCAAGTATCTGGGACTATACGGATGTGCTACCATGCCCAGCTAATTTTTAAGTTTTTTGTAGAGACGGGGGTCTTGCTATGTTGTCCAGGCTGGTCTCAAGTGATCCTGCCTTGGCTTCTCAAAGTGCTGAGATTACAATCATGAGCCACTGTGCCTGGCCCATGGATGTTTTAAGGTGATTTAAAGGAACTTTCTGGCTTCCCACTTGTTTGGCTCAAGTGGGACAGAAATACAAGAAATACCTTTATCAAGAAATGCTGTTGTACTTTTCATATGCTTTCAATTTCATCAAATGCTAAATTGACGATAGTTTTTTGTTTGTTTGTTTGTTTTTTGAGACAAGGTCTTGCTGTTGCCCAGGCTGGAGTATAGTGGTACGATTTTCGCTATCACTGAAACCTCTGCCTCCTGGGTTCAAGCAATTCTCCTGCCTCAGCCTGCTGAGTAGCTGGGATTACAGGTGTGCACCACCATGCCTGGCTAATTTTTGTATTTTTAGTAGAGACAAGGTTTCACCATGTTGCCCAGGCTTGTCTCAAACTCCTGACCTCAAGTGATCTGCCCACCTCGGCCTCCCAAAGTGCTGGGATTACAGGCATGAGCTACTGTGCCCAGTGACTATACTCTTTATCGTATAATGACTGAATTAGTATTTATCATCAGTGTCAAGCATGTTGCATATTTAATTGGAGATAATGAGATCTCAATGCCATTTCCTGGTGTGATCGGGAAGCCCTTTCATAACGACTCAGAAGATCCCCAGGACAGGTCTACGATTGGGCTCAAAACAACAACTGTCCTACAATAGCAGACTATGGCTTTATTCAGATTTCTCTGTACTGTAGTGGCAGCCCCAGTAAAGCCCAGCAACAGTTCTAGAATTTTCCTAGCCTATTAGGCTACTTACCTGATACCAAAGTGAGAGGTAGAAGTGTACTTCAGGCCAGTCATGGCCTTACCAGGGCAGCTCCAAATGGGCCCCAGAACCCAGGGGTAAGCAACTTCTTAGAGAATTTACTTCTCCACTTTGGGAGGCCGAGGCGGATGGATCACTTGAGTCCAGGAGTTCGAGACCAGCCTGGCCAACATGGTGAAACCCCGTCTCTACTAAAAATACAAAAATTAGCTGGGTGTGGTGGTGCACACCTGTAGTCCCAGCTACTTGGGAGGCTAAGGCAGGAAAATTGCTTGAACCCAGGAGACAGAAGTTGCAGGGAGCCAAGATTGCATCACCACACTCCGGCCTGGGCAACAGATTGAGACTTTGTCCAAAAAAAAAAAAAAAAGCAACAACAAAAATTGCTTGTCTTATCTCATACTCTCCATGCCCCTAGCACTATCCCGAAACCAACTCAACATCTGAGAAGTCCTATGCTAATCTCAAAATAGATGATCACTAAGGCTGCAGAATATGCAATATTAGGTAAAAGATTAAGAAAATAAAGAGCAGGCAGCATAGAGACATCTTCAATATAATGCACCCACATTTCAAAGCAGTATATGATGTAGGTGACATGTTTAATAACATAGCAAAGCAGCAGGGCATGGTGGCTCATGCCTGTAACCCCAGCACTTTGGGAGGCTGAGGTGGGCAGATCACCTGAGGTCAAGAGTTCAGGACCAGCCTGGCCAAACTGGTGAAACCCTATCTCTACTAAAAATACAAAAATTAGCTGGGCGTGGTGGTAGTGGGTGCCTGTGATCCCAGCTATTTGGGAGGCTGAGGCAGGAGAATTGCTTGAACTCGGGAGGTGGAGGTTGCAGTGAGCCAAGATTGCACCACTGCCCTCCAGCCTGGGTGACAGAGAGACTGTGTCTCACACACACAAAAATAACCTAGAAAAGCAGTTAGTAATGGTTTTACTTGCTTTCTGCCTATATCTGAGCTAGTCTAAGAGAACAAACTTGGGAGAGGATAATGGGTTTTTTTTTTTTTTTTTTTAATCCCCAGTCTCACTCTGTCACTCTGGCTGGAGTACAGTGCGCCATCATAGCTCACTGCATCCTCAAACTTCTGAGCTCTATAAATTCTCCCAACTCTGCCTCCCCAGTAGCTGAGAATACAGGTAGGCACCACCATACCCAGCTAATTTTTTTTTTTTTAGCTGACAGTGGAATCTCACTGTCACCCAGGCTGGAGTGCAGTGGCACGATCTCAGCTCACTGCAACCTCTACCTCCTGGGTTCAAGGAATTCTCCTGCCTCAGCCTCCCGAGTAGCCGGAATTACAGCTGTACGCCACCACACTCAGCTAATTTTGTGTTTTTACAAAGAAATATTTGTATTTTTTGTATTTTTACAGCTGTGAGCCACCGTGCCCGGCTTTTTTTTTTTTAAAAAAAAAAAAAAAGCTGAGGCCAGGCACAGTGGCTCACGCCTGTAATCCCAGCACTGTGGGAGGCCTAGGTGGGCGGATCACAAGGTCAGGAGATCGAGACCATCCTGGCTAACACGATGAAACCCCATTTCTACTAAAAATACAAAAATTAGCTGGGCGTGGTGGCGGGCGCCTGTAGTCCCAGCTACTCAGGAGGCTGAGGCAGGAGAATGGCGCGAAACTGGGAGGCGGAGCTTGCTGTGAGCAGAGATCATGCCACTTCACTCCAGCCTGGGCGACAGAGCAAGACTCTGTCTCAAAAAAAAAAAAAAAAAAAAAAGGAGGTGGGGTCTCACTATGTTTCCCAGGCTGGTCTTGAACTCTTGGCCTCAAGCAATCTTCCTGCCTCAGCCTCCCAAAATGTTGGATGACAGGCGTGAGCCAGTATACCCAGTGGAATTTTCTTTTATACTTGTATAAGAAATTCAGACGTTATGATGAGCTTGTACACCCACTCAGTATAAGTCAATTTGCTAAAGTCTACACATATAGACTGCTAGAAGGAGACTGTGTATGAATAGTTCACTGGGTAGTGGGATTATAAGTAATTTCACTTGGTACTTTTCTTTTTCTAGTTATCCAGTTAAGAAAAAGTCAGTTACTTAACACCCACTAGGATTTGACATCAAAATATATTCAAGCTTTTGGCCTCAGAGTAGCAAAGATGGGCAGGCACAGTGGCTCACGCCTCTAATCCCAGCTGTTTGGGAGGCCGAGGCAGGAGGATCACCTGAGGTCAGGAGTTCAAGACTAGCCTGGCCAACATGGTAAAACCCTGTCTCTACTAAAAATACAAAATGAGCCGGGCATGGTCGTTGGCACCTATAATCCCAGCTACCCAGGAGGCTGAGACAGGAGAATCGCTTGAACCTGGGAGGCAGAGGTTGCAATGAGCTGAGATCGGGCCACTGCACTCCAGCCTGGGTGACAGAGCAAGACTCTGTCTCAAAAAAAAAAAAAGAAAAAAAGAAAAAAAGAGCAAAGACCAGGGAAATGCAGATGACAAGGCTTGCCCCAGAACCTGCTAAAGTGACTGTGACCTGAGGACTTGAATCCGCAGGGCCCAGGATTGCATTTACCAAGACGTTGAGTTCTGAGCTGGTCATGAGCACTACCAGCCTGGGCAGGACCCCCGTGTCAACCACTTGGCCGATGCGCTTGTTGGAGCCGTCGGTGAGGTAGGACAGTGCCCAGCAGGCATCCGAGAGAACCTCGCTGTCCTGGTGCTGCAGGAGGTGAAGGAGGGCCGGCAGTATCTGCTTCACCGCAGTGTCGCAAGGGTATGGGTTCTTGTTTCGGCACAGATTCGACAAGGTCCACGTGATGTTCCGCAGAAATGTGATCTGTAACAAGGAGACTGCCTCCAGCATTGGGTGCAAAGGAGAGAAAATGCAAACAGCAGTGTATTCTTACCATTTCCAATCAATGTCATAGATCAGCATGAACTATGATAAGCATAGAAGAGCTTTTTAACATTTTATTTATTTATTTTCAGACAGTCTTGCTCTGTCACCCAGGCTGGAGTGCAGTGATACAATCTTGGCTCACTGCAACCTCAGCCTCCCAGGTTCAAGTGATTCTCCTGCCTCAGCCTCCTGAGTAGCTGGGATTACAGGTGCCCGCCACCACACACACCCAGCTAATTTTTGTATTTTTAGTAGAGACGGGGTTTCACCATGTTGCCCAGACTGGTCTCGAACTCCTGACCTCAAGAGATCTGCCGGCCTCGGCCTCCCAACATGCTGGGATTACAGGGGTGAGCCATTGTGCCCGGCTGAACCAGAGCTTTTGAGCTTCAAATAGAAATGTGTTCTAGGCAGTGATGTGTATTAGGGACACAGAACGAGATTTGTATTTCACATTCCAATGTTAGATGGAGGTTTCCTTGTGTCTTTCAAAATGTCCTTTCCCATTTGATTGATGACCTAATTTCATTTTTCACTGACAACAAGATCAAGCAGGAATTACTTGTTCTTCCCACTGGTCTAAAGCACTACTGGCACGTCATCCCCAGATTTCTAATCTTCTATTTGAGGATCAGTCTTCCTACTCTGCCTCTGGATCCCATCCCTTTTGGCCTTTTATTATTAGTTTTAGTTTTAGTAGAGACAGGGTTCTTGCTATGTTGCCCCGTCTGGACTTCAACTCCTGGGCTCAAGTGATCTGCCTACCTCGGCCTCCCGAAGTGCTGAGATGACAGTCCTGAGTCACCACACCTGGCCCTTACTTTTTGCCTTTAAAGATTCTGCCCAGAATCATCCCTGCCCCCAAATCACTCCCACCAGTAAGGAAACATACCCTGGGACTGTCAGCCCCTCCCCTTCCACCCCTTTCAGCCATCACCCCACTTCTGTCTTTCAGAGTCTACCCTCAGAGAGGCATATATATTCAATGTCTACCTCCCAGATTCCCAATCGTTGGGGTTTTTCGTTTGTTTGTTGAAACAGGGTCTCACTCTGCTGCCCAGGCTGCAGTGCAGTGCCGTGATCATAGTTCACTACAGCCTCAACCTCCCAGGCCCAAGTAATCCGCCTACTTCTGCCTCCTGAGTAGCTGTGGCTACAGGCGTGCTTTTTGTAGAGGGAAGTCTTGCTATGTTGCCCAGGCTGGTCTCAAACTCCTGGGCTTAAGGGATTCTCCCACAGTGCTGGGATTACAGACATGAGTGCCTGGCCTCAGTTGTTCTTCAGGCCATTCTAGTCATGTTTCTAACCCTTCTTTGGGGTTAGGGATGGGAATCAGCTCCTTCCAAGTCACCAAACTCAGCAGCTGCTTCTTGGTCCTAAACTTACTGTCCCTCTCAGCTGTGGTTAGTAGTCAGCCCTTCCCTTTCGAAGGAGCTCTTGGCTGGGCGTGGTGGCTCACACCTGTAATCCCAGCACTTTGGGAGGCCAAGGCAGGTGGATCATGAGGTCAGGAGTTCAAGACCAGCCTGGTCAAGATGGTGAAACCCCATCTCTACTAAAAACACAAAAATTAGCCAGGCGTGGTGGCATGTGCCTGTAATCCCAGCTACTCGGGAGGCTGAAGCAGGAGAATCACTTGAACCCAGGAGGCGGAGGTTGCAGCGAGCCGAGATTGCACCACTGCACTCCAGCCTGGTGACAGAGTGAGACTCTGTCTCAAAAAAAAAGAAAAAAAAAGCAAGAAAAAAGAAAAAAAAAAAAAACAGAAAAAAAAGAAAGAGCTCTTCTTCGCAACTGTGACACCAGACCTGGTTTTCTATGGCCAAATGAGCTGTTTCTACTGTTTTTTTGGCAGGCTCTGCCTGACTTTAGAACCTTAGAGCCCACAGGACTGGGCCCCAGGTTTCCTCATGCTCTAGGTCAGGGGTTGGCAAGCCTTTTCTGTAAAGGGCCAGATCGCAAACATTTTTAGCCTGTGTCTTCTGTGGCAACAATAACTGTCCTTGTAACCCAGACAGTATGTAAATGAGTGTGGCTGCGTGCCAGTAAAACTGTTTTGTTTTTTTGTTTGTTTGTTTGTTTTTTGAGACAGGGTCTCACTCGGTCACCCAGGCTAGAGTGCAGTGGTGCAATCACAGCTCACTGCAGCCTCAAACTCAAGCAATCCTCTCACCTTGGCTTCCCAAGTAGCTGGGACTACAGACACACGCCACCATGCCCAGCTCGATAAAACTTTATTTACAAAGCAAGCAGCCAGCCAGGTCAGGTTTGTGACCCCTGGCCCAGCTGACCTTGCCTGGCTGGGTGACATATACACATGTCATCTAGCAGGGCACATCTGTCAATCCGACTCTGCTGCAATGGTGTCTCTAACTTGCCTCAACTTCATGCCTGCAACGAAAGCTCCAATTTCTTTTTTTCCTGCACTTTTCCCCTTTCTCTAGGAAGACAATCATCTGAACAGTCTAACCTGAAACCTAGGGGCATCCTGGCTTCTTGCTGTCTCCCTTTCATGTCTAGGATGGCTACGTCCCAGACCCATCTGCTTCACCATCTCCCTCTGCTATATGTGTGTGTGTGTGTGTGTATATATATATATATATATTTTTTTTTTTTTTTTTTTTTTTTTTGAGATGAAGCCTTGCTCTGTCACCAGGCTGGAGTGCAGTGGCGCAATCTCGGCTCACTGCAACCTCCGCCTCCCAGGTTCAAGTGATTCTCCTGCCTCAGCCTCCCGAGTAGCTGGGACTACAGGTGCGTGCCACCACACCCAGCTAATTTTTGTATTTTTAGGAGACGGGGTTTCACTGTGTTGGCCAGGATGATCTTGATCTCTTGACCTCGTGATCCGCCCACCTCGGCCTCCCAAAGTGCTACCGTACCCGGCCTCCCTCTGCTATATAATTCTACAGCAGGCAGCCAGAAGAGCCTTTCTGAAAGATCAGACCACTTTACTCCCTTGCCTGAAAATCCTCCAAAGCCTCCCTGTTGCCAGCAGGAAGGTGTCTAAGCCCTTTTCCTGCTTCCCATCTTAAGTGTTCTCTAGTTAAACTCTCCCGGTCATGGCTAGTCTTTTATTGGTTCCACCATGTCAGATTTTTCTCCCATCTTGAAGAGTTTTGAGACAGAGTCTTGCTCTGTTGCCCAGGCTGGAGTGTGGTGGCGCGACCTTGCCTCACTCCAACCTTCGCCTCCCAGGTTCAAGCAATTCTCCTGCCTCAGCCTCCCGAGTAGCTGGGACTACAGGCACGTGCCACCATGCCTGGCTAGTTTTTGTATTTTTAGTAGCGATAGAATTTCACCATATTGGTCAGGCTGGTCTCAAACTCCTGACCTCAGGTGATCCACCTGCCTCAGCCTCCCAAACTGCTGGGATTACAGGTGTGAGCCACCGTTCCCAGATGAAGGTTTTGAACATAGCCCTCCGGCTTCTCTTCATTTTTGTTTGAGGCAAATCTAGAACCCAGTTCCTAAACCAGAAGTCCTCTTCAATCAATAACCACAAATCAACCAACCTTGACTCTAAGCCTCAAAAGAAGATCCTGTTCCCCATGAACAGAACTGGTGAGACATTAACCTATTTGTGCCGGAGGTTGCAAATTTTTTTGTGTGAAAAATCAGACCTTGGTAATGACCTTGAGCAGTAGGATATAAATAACTCCCACAAGCTTAGTGTTCCAATAATGGAACACTAGGCATATATGCTAAACTGTGACCCTAGAATGGAGATTTCAGTCATCTATTTTGCAAGATGGCAAGCTTGTAGGCCTCTTCCAATGCCTCAAAGAGAAGGATCAGTGCTACTGGCCCCTAAAGACAGAGCTGAGTCAATCTTTACCTAAAATGATACTAGTCCTAAGCCTTGCTATTAGTAGTTTATTTAGAGACGGAGTCTCAATCTGTCACCCAGGCTGGAGTGCAGTGGTGTGATCTTGGTTCTCTGCAGCCTCCATCTCCTGGGCCCAAGCAATCCTCCCACCTCAGCCTCCTGAGTAGCCAAGGCTACAGGTGTACGCCACCATGCTCAGCTAATTTTTTTATTTTTAGAAGCATGGTCTGACTATGTTGCCTAGGCTGGTTTTGAACTCTTGGTGTCCAGTGATCCTTCTGTCTTGGCCTAGCAAGCACTGGAATCACAGACGCGAGCCACCATTCCCAGCCCTGAGCCTTGTTTATGAGGTCCTAAGAGGCCAGGCAGTAGCCACATGATCTAGCATTGATTTGGAAGTATGTCCCAATTTCCCAACTTTAGAATTTGTTACCTAACGAGGTTCTCTCTCATTTAAAGACAGTCACTTGGCCTGGTACTGTGGCTCATGTCCATAATCCCAGAACTTTGAGAGGCCGAGGTAGGAGGATTGCTTGAGGCCAGGAGTTCAAGACCAGCCTGGGCAGAATGGTGAGGCTCCATCTCTATTAAGATTATTTTAAAATTTTAATTCAAAAAAAAAAAAAAAAAGAGAGAGAGAGAAAGAAAAAGACACTTACCGGCAGGGTGGGTGAAATCAAGGCTAGCAGATGTGGGATGGCATTGCTTGTGATGACGTTATCTCTGAACTCTGGGCCGTCACCTACAAATAGATCAGAATGTGACATTTAGAGAGAGAACAAAGACAATCCTGAAGTGGGTGACTAATTTTTTAAGAGTGTGCAAAGGGCAAGAGACAAAAACTCATTCCCGGGTTTAGCAAGTAGGTAGTATAGCCACGTACTAAATTTTGGATCTCTGGCGTGGCTGGTGGGTGGACAGTCCTGATGTAACAGGCAGGCATCACACAGCAGCAACTGCTAGAAGCAGAGCCAGCCAACTCAGCCAAGGTGGGCTGGTGGCATCTCACAGCATGGTTCCCAGGAAGACGAAGGCTGGTCCAGACCAAGTTGTCTTCCCAGAAGACCTTGGCACAGAGCAGTAATTTCCAATGCAACTCAGAACAAAGTCTGGGGATCTGTAGTGCTGGTGACCAGCCATCAGCTACCTTAGCTACGATAACAATTTTAGACCCTATAAGTCTCTATTTGTATTTGTCAACCATCAAGGCAAGGCATCACATTGTACCATCCAGTCTCGACTACTTTACTGCACCAAGCAAAATGAGAGACAACTTCTCTAATAGGCACTTTTTCCTTCTGCAGGCTTTTTTTCTTTTTTTTTATTTTTTATTTTTGGATACAGGATCTCACTCTGTTGCCCTGGCTGGAGTGCAGTGGTGCGATCATAGCTCGCTGCAGCCTCGACCTCCAGAACTCAAGCAATCCTCCCACCTTAGCCTCCTGAGTAGCTGGGACTGTAGGCATGCACCACCATGCTTGGTGAATATTTTTATTTTTTTGTAGAGATGAGTTCTCACTACATTGCCCAGGCTGGTCTCAAACTCCTGGGCTCAAGCCATCCTCCCACCTCTGCCTCCTAAAGTGCTGAGATTAAAGGCATGAGTCACTATGCCAAGCCTCTGCAAGCTTTTGTTTTCTTTTAGCAGTTATTTTATATTCTGTTTGCCAATTCCAATATGTGGAGCCCCTGGAGGTCTAATCACACTGTTTCTGCTGACTCAGTCACAGGGGGTTGTTGCTTCTCTGAATCTGAAAATGCTAATAGTTGGCTGATCTTAATTTGTCAAAATCCTGAGGGACCTAATTGAGTTTTCCCTAGAAAGTAACTGGATTGATGTCAGCCAAGAATCTGGGGGCTTCCGACCCTACAGCACTAATTCACTAGACCATGCAGGAAACAGCATCGAGTGCCACATTCAGAAACGTAGTCTGAGGATTCCATTTTCAGAGAAGGCTTCTTAGCCCAAACCAAGGAGGTTTTTTTTTTTTGTCGTTTTTTGTTTTTTGCACATTTCCTTAGCAACTTCCATTGATGGCAGAGTCCTTCTGGGGTCCCGAGTTATGTAAGGGTCTATCATAAACTCCCACACTGCATAAGCCAAAGACTTGTTCTTGAAGCCACTAAGCCCTGAGGCTGTAGGACCTTAGTGTTGGCAGATGTCTCCAGTTAGCCTGTGGCTTCAGTATACACTGTATCATCCTGTTTCGCTTCAATATTTGGCCTCTAAACTTGGATTTGAGGGCTTTTAGTGTTTTGAAGCAGAATCTCCCTCTGTTGCCCACACTGGAGTGCAGTGGCATTATCTCGGCTCACTGCAACTTCCTCCTCCCAGGTTCAAGCAATTCTCCTGCCTCAGCCTCCCGAGTAGCTGGGACTACAGGGCACGCGCCACCATGCCTGGCTAATTTTTGTATATTTAGTAGAGACGGGGTTTCACCATGTTGGCCAGGCTGGTCTTGAACTCCTGACCTCAAGTGATCTGTCTACCTTGGCCTCCCAACATGCTGGGATTACAGATGTGAGCCACCGTGCCTGGCCTGGCTTTGAGTTTTGAAACAGCTCATTGTACCCTTGCCAGCACTTCTAGGTATTTACATGGCAAGGGGTTCTGGGACATCGAGTATACCCCACCACCCAAAGAACCCTCATAGTATCCCACACGCGTGGCCCCCCGTTTTCTTAGCCCACTAAGGGGAGAGTCTCACCGGCTATGTTACCAAGAGCCCACACTGCCTGCTCACACACAGCCACGTTGGAGGAAGACAGGAGCTCGATCAAGGGCTGGATAGCTCCCCCTTCTACCACAGCGCGAGTCTGCTCTGAAGTCCCCGAAGCAATGTTGGTGAGGGCCCAGGCAGCCTCAAACTGCAAGCAGGGGTAAAGTGACGACTTCAGGAACTCCACCATCCTGGGAATGAGGCCCGCTTCAATGACCAGTTTCAGAGGGGGGTTCTTTTCCTGGGATAGCATTTTCCTACGCAGTGAAAGACAGGGCAGGGGATGGGGAGGTCATATGAGGGAGGTATTGAGGACCTCCTTTTAGGTCAGGTGCGGTGGCTCACACCTGTAATCCCAGCACTTTGGGAGGCCAAGGCAGGCAGATCACTTGAGGTCACGAGGTCAGGAGTTCGAGACCAGCCTGGCCAACATGGTGAAACCCCATCCCGTCTCTACTGAAAATACAAAAATTAGCTGGGTGTGGTGGTGCACGCCTGTAATCTCAGCTTCTCTGGAGGCTGAGGCAGGAGAATCACTTGAACCCAGCAGGCGGAGGTTGCAGTGAGCTAAGATCATAGCATTGCACTCTAGCCTGGGTGACAGAGTGAGACTCCATCTCAAAAGAGAAAAAAAGAACTTCCTTTTACACATGTTCTTGGCATTCCTAACTATCAGATGAGCCACATAGCTGGGCCGGAGCTACTTAACATCCTAGTGTTCAGCCGATAGCATTTTTCAGTGTTAAATCAACATTTTCCCCTTTAAGGTGTTATCTACAAGATGAAATTTCTGTAGAGGCCAATGTAAATTAAGCAATTCATCTCTGACAACACATCAAACCTTTTAAATTGCCCTCAAGGACAGTGTAGAATAGCAATTTCATCTTTTAGATGGGCTAGCCTTTTCCTGTGTTTTACGGGCATGTTGCCAATGCCAAGAAACGAAATAGGCCACTGGTGCTCCAGCCATCACTGGAGCTCATTGCTAACTATGAACCTGCAACAGCAGAAGTCTGTTTGGAGATACCTGGCTGTCTGGGTGGCCTGGAAACATAGGACTGGATCTGAGCTATTCACACCTTTGATTATTTCACCCAGAGTGAGGCTGACCTGCAAGGAGAGACACATTCAGGTCAGATCCTCTGCCAAAATGAGCTGTAAACATCACCTACTCTAGCCATCATCCATCTGATTAAAACAGCCTGGTTTGAACAGGATGTCCCATCTTGCATGCTGTTCTATATTTGGGGAGGGGAGAATATACTCCATAGATCTCAGATGTGTGTGTCCCTTCCCATGCTTAGGGGAGAAGTAATTCCTATCATTAGTTGGATCCCAAGAACATTTTTATCCCATGCAGTAAGAACGTGCTAGTGGATACAAAACAAAATGGCAGACTAAGGACATCCAAAAAATTCTCTTCTCCATAGAGGCAAAGAGAAAACTGACAAAAATAGAATCAACTTTTTCAGCACTGTAGAAATTGACCAAAGGCTTGCGGCCAATTGTTTTATTCAAGCCAGGAAGTGTTTATCCAAGAAAGACAGCTGAATCTCAGTAAGAAGCATGAGAGCTTTGTGGCATTTTGACTTGCCCTATTCCCACCTACCCTCAGCTCCATGGTAGCCTTGAAAACCAACAGTCCACAATCATTGTGAAAAACCAACAGCCTCACAGCCACCAGAAGAGGCAAAATAGGTAGGTCCTCCTTTGGAGCCTCATTCCCAGAAAATTATTTGATCTGTCTGGTCATTCCCTGAAAGATCCCACTTACAGACTATTTTGACACAGAGCTTACTCAATATCAAAAGGCTTTTCCCTAAGAATGTTCATTGAAAACAGAGGAAGTTGTTTAACTTCACAGCTACCTGAGAGGTTGAATAAGAGTTGGGATAAACAACAGACTAACAAAAAAACTTGAAAGGAATATCACGTATAGGGCTATGCATATGCTTAAAAACAACAACAACAAAAAACTAAGACCCTCAGCTCTTACCTCCCACTGACCTTGAGGCTCTGTGCAAACAGGAAGTGAAGGCTTACGTCAGAATTGTCAACTGCCTGGCTGAGTGGTGAAGGCATGCCCCCAACACAGAGCTTCTTGGCAAAAATTGAGTGTTCTTTTCTTCGTGGTTCCAAGTGTTAAAATAAATCTCTAATTATTAGTTGACCACTAAGCAAACCAAGCAGACACTTCAGCAGCCACACATCACAAAAAAATTCAGATTTTAGATAATTAGTTCAGAAACTACTAAACAAGCACACCCAGCAACAACAACAAACCCTGGGGCAATGGAAAATCTGATTTCTAGAGTTGTCACACTATTTTAAATGACTAGTTTTCAATAAAGATTGTGAGACAAGCAAAGAAAGTGTGACACACACATATACATATATATGTGAAAAAAGCAGTCAATAGCAATAGTCCCTGAGGAGACCAGATGTTGAACTCGACAAAGATTTTAAATATAGTCAAAGAACTAAACCATGACTAAAGAACTAAAGTACAAGAATGCTGTCTCACTAAATAGAGAATATCAGTGAACAGATATCAGTCATTGGAAGGAGCCAGATACAAATTCTAAAATTGGAGAACACAGTAACTGAAACAAAAAATTCACTAAAGGGGCTTAACAGCAGATTTAAGCAGACATAATAAAGCAGCAGTAAAGCCAAAGATAGGTTAATTGGAATTATCCAGCCTGAGGAAGATAACACACACAAGAGAGACTGAAGATGAAAATTGACAGATCTTTAGAGATCTGTGGGACATCATCAATGATACCAACAAATGCAGAATAAGAAGAGGGAAAGAGGCAGAAAGTATATTTAAAGAGATAATGGCCAAAGAAATTTCCAAATCCAATAGAATAATTAGTCTACACATCTGAAAAGCTCAATGAACTCCAAATAGAATAAATCCCAAGATCCAGACATATTATAATCTAACTGTTGAAAGCCAAAATTATAGAATCAAAAACATTGAAACCAGCAAAGAGAAGCAATTTATGTACAAAGCCTCAATAAGACTAACAGCTGATTTCTTATCAGAAAGCATCAAGGCCAAAAAGCTGAGGTGCAGTGAGCCAAGATCACAGCATTGCACTCCAGCCTGGGTGATAAGAGTGAAATTTCATCTCAAAAAAAACAAAAAAAAAATACAAAAAAAAATTTCTCACTCATTCTTTGAGGCTGGTATTACTCTGATATCAAACCAAGGCTATTACAAGAAAAGTATACACTAATATCCCTTATAACTACTGATGCAAAAATTCAACAAAATAGGAGGAAACCAAATGCCTAAACATATGAAACATATGGCCAGCATATTGGTCATGATGAATTAGGGTTTAAGTCAGGAATTCAGGAGTGGTTTAACATGTGAAAAAAAAATCAACATAGTACCCCGTATTGATAAAGGGGGGAACCCACATGATCATCTCAATGCAGAAAAAACATTTAACGAAATTCAACATACTTCCATAACAAAAAAAAACACTCAACAAACTGGAACAAAAGGAAACTTCTTCATTCTGATAAAGGCATCTACAAAAAAACTCAGAGGTAGCCTCATACTTAATGGTGAAGGTCTAAAAAAAGTTTCCCCCAAGATCAGGAATAAGACAAGGAGTTGCTCTTTTCACTTTTATCCAACATGGCATTGGAAGTTCTAGATACATTAATTAGGCAACAAATAAAGTGCAGCCAGATTGGAAAGGAAGAAATAAAACTATTTGCAAGTGACATAATCTTATATGTAGAAAATCCTAAGGAATTTACACAAAAAGCCTAGAGCTAATAAAGTTCAGCTAGGTTGCAGAATTGATATACAAAAATTAATCAAAAATCAAAATAAAGCAATTTAATTTACAACATAAAAAGAATAAAATGCTTAGTAATAAATTTATCAAAAGAAATCTAAGAGTTATATACTGCAAACTGTAAAAAAAAATAAATAAATAAAGACAACTGAAATGAAACAGTATCCCATGTTCATGGACTGGAAGACTTAAGATTGTTAAGATGGCAATACTCCAACCTTGTAAGTTCAATGACTCCATTCTATAGGTTCGATGCAATCTCCATCAAAATCAGAGCTGCCTTTATTGTAGAAATTGACAAACTGATTTTAAAATCATATGGAAATACGAGGGATCCAGAACAGCCAAAATTATATTGAAAAAAAGAAAAAAGCTGGAAGACTCACATTTCCCAATTTCAAAACTTACCACAAGGCTACAGTAATCAAACATTTTTTTTGATGACATAAAGATAAACATACAGATCAATGGAAGAGAACTGGGAGTCCACAAACGAACCCTCACATTCATGGTCAATTGATTTTTTGGTAAAGTTACCAAGACAATTCAATGGGTAAAAAATAGTCTCAAATAATTGTGCTGGTACAACTATATATCACACGCAAAAGCACAAAGTTGGACTCCCACTCTCACCATTTACAAAAAGTAACTCCAAATGGCTCAAAGGCCTAAAAGAGCTAAAATTATAAGCTCTTAGAAATAAATATAGGCATAAATCTTTGTGACCTTAGATTAGGCAATGAATTCTTAGATATGATACCTAAAACACAACAACTAAGAAAATAAACTAGACTTCTTCAAAATTAAAAAATTTTATGCTTCAAAGGATACTATCAAGAAAGTGAAAATATAACCCACAGAACAATATATTTGCAAGTCATATCTCCTAAGGTTTAATATCTAGAATATATAAAAAATTCTTACAACTCAATAAAAAAATAATTTATTTGACTTAAAAATGGACAAAGGGCTTGAATTTTTTTTTTTTTGGTGGGGGGACACAGTCTCACTCTGTTACTCAGGCTGGAGTGCAGTGGCACAATCTCAGCTCACTGCTCAAGCTATTCTCCTGCTTCAGCCTCCCGAATAGCTGGGACTACAGGTGCATGCCACCACACCCAGCTAATTTTTATATTTTTAGTAGAGACAGGGTTTCACCATGTTGGCCAGGATGGTTTCGAACTCCTGACCTCAAGTGATCCACCCACCTCAGCCTCCTAATATGCTGGGATTATAGGAGTGAGCCACCAGGCCTGGCTAATATTTGTATTTTTCATAGATATGCAGTTTCACCATGTTGGCCAGGCTGGTCTGGAACTCCTGAGCTCAAGTGATCCTCCTGCCTCAGCCTCCCAATGTGCTGGGATTATAGGCATGAGTCACCATGCCCGGCATCTGCTTTTGTCATCCCATTGCTCTTCTTATAAGAATCATCGAATGCCAGGCTCACCCAGATAATCCAGGATCACCTCTCTATCTCAAAATCCTTAACTTAATCACATCTGCTACATCCTTTTTGTCATAGAGTAACATTCACAGGTTTGGGGATTAGAAGATGCAGACACTTGGGGTGCCACGATACAGCCTACCACAAAGAGTGAAACAGGCTTAGTACATAACCCAGTTATTCTCAGTGGAACTGAAGACACCCATCCACACAAAAACTTGTACACAGATGTTAATAACAGCACTCATCATAATCCAAAAAGTGTAAACAACTCAAATGTCCCCCAACTAATAAATGGATAAACAGGCCGGGTGCGGTGGCTCACGCCTGTAATCCTAACACTTTGGGAGGCCAAGGCAGGCAGATTGCTTGAAGTCAGGAGTTTGAGACCAGCCTGGCCAACATGGTGAAACCCTGTCTCTACTAAAATATAAAATTAGCGGGTGATGCATGCCTGTAATCCTAGCTACTCGGGAGGCTGAGGCAGGAGAATGGCTTGATCCTGGGAGACAAAAGTTGCAGTGAGCTGAGATTGTGCCATTGCATTCCAGCCTGGGTGACAGAGTAAGACTCCATCTCACAAATAAATGGATAAACAAAATGTGGTCTATCCACAGAACAGAATATCATTCTGCCCAAAAGGAATGAAGTATTGATACATGCTAGAAAACATGGATGAACTCTGAAAACGTAAAAGCTCAACACAAAAGCTCACATGTTGTATGATTGCATTTATAGGGAATGTCTAGAATAGGTCATTTCAGAGAGGCAGAAAGTAGACTAGTGTTTGCAGAGACTGGGGGATGAGGAATTGGGAGTGACTCCTGAATGACTGTGGAGTTTCTATTTGAGGTGATGAATAGGTTCTGGAATTAGCTAGTGGCAATGGTTGCACAACTTTGTGACTATGCTAGAAACCACTGATTAGGCACTTAAAGAGTGAATTTTGATGTGAATTATACCTTCATTTCTTTAAAAAATATGCTAATACAACAGGCACAGTGGCTCATGCCTGTAAACCCAGCACTTTGGGAGGCTGAGGCAGACAGATCACGAGGTCAGGAGATTGAGACCATTCTGGCTAACACGGTAAAACGCCGTCTCTACTAAAAATACAAAAAATTAGTCAGGTGTGGTGGTGGGCACCTGTAGTCCTAGCTACTTGGGAGGCTGAGGCAGAAGAATTGCTTGAACCCGGGAGGCAGAAGTTGCGGTGAGCCAAGATCGTGCCACTGCACTCCAGCCTGGGTGACAGAGTGAGACTCCGTCTCAAAAAAAAAAAAAGAAAAAAAAGAAAAAAATTGCTAATATGGGACCAAAAGAAAAACAATTTTTTGGGATTGTTTGTTGGAGTGAGATGGAGTCTCACTCTGTCACCCACGGGTTGAAGTGCAGTGGCATTATCTTGGCTTAGTGCCACCTCCGCCTCCCAGGTTCAAGCAACTCTCCTGCTCAGCCTCCTGAGTAGCTTGGATTACAGGCACACACCACTACACCTGGCTAATTTTTGTATTCTTAGTAGAGATGGGGTTTCACCATGTTGGCCAGGCTGGTCTCGAACTGCTGACCTCAGGTGATCCACCCATCTCGGCCTCCCAAAGTGCTAGGATTACAGGCGTGAACCACTGTGCTTGGCCTTTTTTTCCTTTTGTTTCATACCTTCCTTCGATGGCGGGATTCTAGGGACTGCTCCAAACAAATGAAGCTGACTAGAGATACAGTTCGGACTCCTGTGGCAATTCAGAGAATGACTGTACACATTTCACTGATGAATGGGAATGCGTCATTGGACCCACTTGGCAGAAATTGAACCAGTCTCTGCCCTCTATGAGGCCTAAACCGAGCAGGGTAAAAAGGGTACATGTGGGTAGTTAAGGTAGAACAGACAGTGGTGTACCCCAAAAGAATATAGAGACACCATTATTGAGGTGCTAAGAAGGAAAACTTCCTGGTCAAGGCATTCGGTATTTACAGAAACCAGACTAACCTTGAAGTCAACCCAGGATCTGCATTTAATAAGGTTGGGGTAGATGGAGAAGGGAAGACGGGACAGAAGTCAAAGTGTTAGGAAAGACCTCACCCATCCAGGGACTAGATGCCTCTATTGAGAAATAACCTTCATCCACCCTCATTTCCTCGGTTTTCAGGCTTAGGGGTAGCAAGTAAATTTTCAATTAGAAATATCACCTTTTTGGCCAGGTACAATGGCTCACACCTGTAATCCCAGCACCTTGGGAGTCTGAGACAGGCATGTCACTTGAGTCCAGGGGTTTGAGACCCTCCTGGGCAACATGGCAAAATCCTGTCTGTATAAAAAAATACAAAAATTCACTGGGCATGATGGTGTGTGCCTATAGTCCCACATACTCTGGAAGTTGAGGCAGGAGGCTCGCTTGAACCCAGGGAGGTTAGGGCTGCAATGAGCTGATTGTGCCACTGCACTCTATCCTGGGTGACAGAGTGAGACCCTGTCTCAAAAAATAAAAATAAAAATAAAAAGTAGAATAAAAGAAATAGCACTCTCTCCAGCCCCCACTAGAACCTAGATTCCACAGACTCAGCCACAGGAGTGATGGCCTTTTGACAAAGGCAGTTTAGCTCAAACCATAATCTCTTCACTCCTTTCTTTAAAAGCCCAAAAGGAGAGTTTGCAAGTTCTGAATCTATTAAATATTATCCAGCCAGAGACACTTGCTAAGAACATATTTTGCTCAGGACTACTCTAAATACTATGTACTGACCACCACCCCTTTGGCTGGTTTTTCAGAAGGTGTGTCAGGGCAGAAGCTCGTGATATTCCTTCTCTTTAAGGTCTGTTCATCTTTCTTGGCCTTTCGGAGCTCCAGGCTGACCGCCATCCTCTGCTGTCGCCTCAGCTAGTGAGGAAAAGAAATTGGAGCATTTAGAACCAGGAGTGGGGATGTCACATTTAGTCTGTCAAATATGTTTCAAAGCATCCAATTTCATTTTTACAGATACAATAGGCTGGAAGAGTTCAGATCACACAGTTAGTAAATCATCTCAGTTCTGTTTACCTCCTCTTCTGTTTTCTCTTACACCATGTCTAGAAAATAATTTGATCTTCCTTCCAAAATAAAGCAAGACCATGTACAACCTTGACAGGCTGGGATTCTCAGCTGTAAAAATACCTCAGCAAAGCATCCAGTGCCCTAAGTCTGAACAAATCTTCATTGATGCTGATGATTTCCTGAAGAGTATGGCTGCTTCCTGAACGTGCCTAGACCTTTTCAGTGGTGGCTAGGATAGATGGTGCTGGGGATGATTAGGGGACTGCCCATGCCCTGATCATTTCCACTATATTTATAATATATTTATATATATATATATTTTTTCTTTTGGAGATGGAGTCTCACTCTGTCACCCAGGCTGGAGTGCAGTGGCATGATCTCAGCCCACTACAACCTCTGCCTCTGGGGTTCAAGCCATTCTTGTGCCTCAGCCTCCCAAGTAGCTGGGATTACAGGCATGTGTCACCACACTCTGCTATTTTTTGTATTTTTAGTAGAGATGGGGTTTCTTCATGTTGGCCAGGCTGCTCTCGAATTCCTCAGCTCAAGTGATCCACCTGCCTCAGTCTCCCAAAGTGCTGAGATTACAGGCTGAGCAACTGTGCATGGCCCATTTCCACTATTAATGAAACCTGTCTATAAGCCATTAAAGCCTTCATCCCCAAGACTAAATACTGAGGGAGATTAAAATTAAAACAAGGCTGGGCATGGTAACTCATGCCTGTAATCCCAGTACTTTGGGAGGTCAAGGCAGGAGGATCATTGAGGCCAGGAATTCCAGACCAGCCTGGACAACATAGCAAGACGCTTTTTCTTCCAAAAAAATTAGCTGGGCATGGTAGCACGCTCCCGTAGTCCCAGCTACTTGGGAGGCTGAGGTGGGAGGATCCCTTAAGCCAAGGAGGCCTAGGCTGCAGTGAGCTACAATTGTACCACTGCACTCCAGCCTGGGCAATAGAGTGAGACCCTGCCTCTAAAACTCTCTCTCTCAATCTCTCTCTCCCCTCCCCCACCTTATGTCAGTTAATGACTCAAACTTCATAGTATTAAGAATCCTGAGGAAATGACCTAATCTTTCTAGATAGCTGAGTTTGGGCTGAAGACATTTCAGGAGCAATTATAAAGAAGTCACCATGTATTAGATACTTTTGGTTCCTTAAGCTACTTAATTCTTGCTTGAAAAAGGGTCATCAGCCGGGCACGGTGGCTCCTGCCTGCAATCTCAGCACTTTGGGAGGCTGAGGCAGGAGGATTGCTTGAGCTCAGGAGTTCAAGACCAGCCCAGCCAACATCGTGAGACCCTGTCTCTACAAAGAAACAAAAAATTAGCCAGGCATGCTGTTACTTGGGAGGCTGAGGTGGGAGGATCACTTGAGCCTGGGAGGCAGAGGCTGCAGTGAACTATGATCATGCCACTGTACTCCAGCCTGGATGACAGAGCGAGGCCATGTATCAAATAATAATAAAAGGAAAAAATTTAAAAGGGTCATGGTGGCATTATATGGCGAGGCAGCAACACCTTTGGGAATCATTGAGCCCATCATATTGTTGCCCCATCGCTAGGCAGGTCCTCCCTGTAAAAACTTTTGTACCTTTCTCTCTTCTGTTTGGCAGGCCCTTCCTGTTGCTGTGAAGACTCAATTCCTTTGTTCTCACTGATTTCCTTTAATTTTCAGTGGTCCTAGAAGCCAGACAGCTTCATTGTTGGAATAGGTTACTGTAAGAGTGATTTGGTTCCTGGGCCAGGCACAGTGGCTCAACACCTGTAATCCCAGCACTTTGGGAGGCCGAGGCAGGGGGATCACGAGGTCAGGAGATCAAGACCATCCTGGCCAACATGGTGAAACCCCGTCTCTACCAAAATACAAAAAAAAAAATTAGCCGGGCGTGGTGGCGGGCGCCTGTAGTCCCAGCTACATGGGAGGCTGAGGCGGTAGAATTGCTTGAACCCAGGCAGCAGAGGTTGCAGTGAGCCGAGATCATGCCATTGCACTCCAGCCTGGTGACAGAGCAAGACTCCGTCTCAAAAAAAAAACGTGATTTTGTTCCTGATGGTGGCGTAACCAGGCTGCTGTGACCCTGTGCTTCCCTCACTCTCCTAATCAGGCTTTGGGATTCCCAAGGTGGAGCTAAACTTATATGATGCCAGTCAAGATACCGAGATGGGGGCTGGGTGCGGTGGCTCATGCCAGTAATCCCAGCACTTTGGGAGGCCAAGGCAGGCAGATCACTTGAGGCCAGGAGTTTGAGACCAGCCTGGCCAACATGGCAAAACCCTGTCTCCACTAAAAATACAAAAAATTAGCCTGGCGCAGTGGTGCACACCTGTAATTCCAGCTACTTGGGAGGCTGAGGCACGAGAATCGCTTGAACCTGGGAGGCAGAGGTTGCAGTGAGCCAAGATCACACTGCTGCACTCCAGCCTGGACTATGAAGCAAGTCTTCATCTCAAAAATAAAAAGATATAGAGATGGAGGACAGAGCTAGCAACAGAAAACTGTGCGACCAAAGAAGCCGAGTGAGTGTTAGAACCCATAGACACAGCACAGACCCCCCGTACCCAGCCCTTGAGCTCAACCTGGCAGCAAGAACAGCCTGGACTTCTCAGTTCCAAGTCCTATTTCTACAAGGCATGCCTGTTGGCCATACCTATATGCTGACGTTTTATCTCCTTGGTAAGCCTCATTGACGTGAGCAGCTGTAAACACCTGTATACTGGCCCTTGGGGAAGCCATCCAGCCCCTCAGAGATAAATAGCAGCCTGGTTTTTTGTTTTTTTCAGATGAAGTCTCGCACTGTCGCCTGGATGGAGTGCAGTGGCACAATCTCGGCTCACTGCAACCTCCACCTCCCAGGTTCAAGCAGTTCTCCTGCCTCAGCCTCCCAAGTAGCTGGGATTACAGGCCCCCACCACCATGCACATCTAATTTTTTGTATTCTTAGTACAGACAGGGTTTCACCATGTTGGCCAGGCTGGTCTCAAACGCCTAACCTCAAGTGATCCGCCCACTTTGGCCTCCCAAAGTGCTGGGATTACAGGCGTGAGCCATCATGCCCAGCCCAGCCTTGTTTTTTGTTTGGTTTTGTTTTTAGAGACAGGGTCTGGCTCTGTCACCCAGATTGGAGTGCAGTGGCACAATCACAGTTCACTGCAGCCTTGAACTCCTGGGCTCAAGCAATCCTCCTGCCTCGGCCACCAGAGTAGCTGAGACTACAGGCACAAGCCACCACACCTGGCCGATTTTTTGTTTTTGTAGAGTTAGAGGTCTTGGTATGTTACCCAGGCTGGTCTAGAACTCCTGTCCTCAAGCGAGCCTTCCACCTTGGCCTCCCCCAAAGTGCTGGGAACACAGGCATGAGCTACCACGCCCAGCTAAGCAGCCCTGTTTTATGGATGAAGAAACTGGGGTTCTGAAATTAAATAATTGCAAGATTCCACGGAAACTTTGATTCCACAGTTGTCTGGCTCCTAAGTCCACACGCTTTTGTCTTCCCCACCTTTAATATTTTATGATGAAAATAGCAAACATACAGAAAAGTTGGAAGGATAATTCAGGGAAACACCTAGGCATCTATCTAAAGAATCTTTTGCTATATTTGCCTTTTCAACCCATCTTTCCACCACCCCCCCTGCCCCCTGGCTTTTTTTTTTCTTTTTTTCTTTTTGAGATGGAGTTTCTCTCTTGTAGCCCAGGCTGGAGTGCAATGGCCCGATCTCAGCTCACTGCAACCTCTGCCTCCCAGGTTCAAGCCATTCTCCTGCCTCAGCCTCCCAAGTAGCTGGGATTACAAGTATGTGCCACCAAGCCCAGGTCATTTTTGTATTTTTAGTAGAAACGGGGTTACACCATGTTGGCCAGGATGGTCTTAACCTCCTGACCTTGTGGTCTGCCTGCCTCAGCCTCTCAGTGTTGGGATTACAGGTATGAACCACCGCGCCTGGTCTCTTCACCCCGTTTTTTATGCAGATTGCACTGGTCCCTGATAGAAGCAGGTGGGTGCTTCATACTCACAGATGCATCTTTGCCTCGGTACTTAAATTTTCTCCGCCTCTCTTCTGGAGCATCTAAGGTCGGCATATTGACTGGAAGTAGTAAGTTACCTGCAGGTTGGACAGGAACAAAGAAATTTTCAGTGCCCATTGTGTGGGTTATTATGTCAGTATCATCAGGCTCTAACCCTTAAAGGGCTCACAGTGGAGCAAAGGGCAGACCCAGGAAGCTACTTTTTTTTTTTTTTTTTTGAAACAGAGTCGTGCTCTGTTGCCCAGGCTTGAGTGCAGTGGCAGGATATCAGTTCACTGCAACCTCTGCCTCCTGGGTTCAAGTAGTTCTCCTGCCTCAGCCTCCCGAGTAGCTGGGACTATAGGCGCCTGCCACCACGCCTGGCTAATTTTTGTATTTTTAGTAGAGATGGGGTTTCACCACGTTGGCCAGGCTGGTCTTGAACTCCTGACCTTGTGATCCACCCACCTCAGCCTCCCAAAGTGCTGGAATTACAGGCATGAGCCACCGCGTCCAGCCAGCATTTTTTATTTTTTGGGACCAGAGAAGCTGAGTGAGAGTTAGAACCCATATACACAGCACAGACTCCCCATCCCCAACCCTTGGGCTCAACCTGGCAGCAAGAACAACAGTCTGGATTTCTCAGTTCCATGTCCTATTTCTGCAAGGCCTGCTTGTTGGCATCAGGGTCTCACTCTGTCACCCAGGCTGGAGTGCAGTGGCACAATCATGGCTCACTGCAGCCTCGACCCCCTGGACTTAAGTGATCCACCGACCTCATCCTCTTGAGTAGCTGGGACTACAGGCATGAGCCACCACACCTGGCTTATTTTATTTATGTATTTTATTTACTTATTATTTTTTGAGATGGAGTCTCATTCTGTCGCCCAGGCTGGGGTGCGATGGCGCAATCTCAGCTCACTGCAAGCTCCACCTCCCGGGTTCATGCCATTCTCCTGCCTCAGCCTCCCGAGTAGCTGGGACTACAGGCACCTGCCACCACACTAATTTTTTTGTATTTTTAGTAGAGATGGGGTTTCACTGTGTTAGCCAGGATGGTCTCGATCTCCTGACCTCGTGATCCACCCGCCTCGGCCTCCCAAAGTGCTGGGATTACAGGCGTGAGCCACTGCACCTGGCCACACCTGGCTTATTTTTGGTTTTGTTTGTTTTTGTTTTTGTAGAGTCGGCTTTTCACCATGTTGCTCAGGCTGGTCTTGTACTCCTGAGCTCAAGTGATCCTCCCACCTCAGCCTCCCAAAGTGCTGAGATTACAGGCATGAACCTGAAGTCAGCTTCTATAAGCATCACCACGCCAGCTCAGTAGGCTGTGAGCACTGTGGGAGCACCAAGAAGACCAACGCTGGGCATAGCAGTAAAGGAAACCTTTTAAAGGTGCTTTGGCTTCAACTGGGTCCTCAATGAGGCAGATGCGCTGGTTGTCATATATAGAAGCCTTTCATGCCAGGTGCAGTGGCTCATGCCTATAATCCCAGCACTTTGGAAGGCTGAGGCAGATGGATCACTTGGGACCAGGAGTTCGAGATCAGCCTGGGCAACATGGTGAAACCCCCATCTCTACTAGAAACACAAAAATTAGCCAGGCATGGTGGCGGACACCTATAATTCCAGCTATTTGGGAGGCTGAGGCAAGAGGATCACTTGAATCTGGGAGGCGGAGGTTGCAGTTATCCGAGATTGCACCACTATACTCGAGCCTGGGTGACAGAGCAAGATTCTGTCTCAAAAAGAAAAAGAAAAAAAAGAAGCCTTTTACATGGTACGTCTGATGAGTTATAAATCAGGCATATGTACAGGGTGGTGAGGAGACCCGCCAAGCCTGCAACAGGAAAACCCCACACCCAATGCACCAGCACATGGGGTCAGGACAGTCTCAAGCACAAGTCACTGAGAATCCTTCAGTAGACTGCCTCCACCCCATTCCAGACCACCATCACCTCTTACCCACACTACTGCAGTTGCCTTCCAGCTGGTCTCCCTGCTTCTCCCATTGCCTTATTCCAATCTATTCTTTGCACAGAGTACATGTGATTGTGGATCACCTGAGGTCAGGAGTCTGAGACAAGCCAGACCAACATGGCGAAACTCCGTCTCTACTAAAAGTACAAAATTAGCCAGGCGTGGTGGTGGGCGCCTGTAGTCCCAGCTACTCGGGAGGCTGAGACAGGAGAATCGCTTGAACCCAGGGGGCGGAGGTTGCAGTGAGCCAAGATCGCACCACTGTACTCCAGCCTGGGCAATAGAGCGAGACTCCATCTCAAAAAAGAAAAAAATCTGATTAGTCAGGCACAGTGGCTCATGCCTGTAATCCCAACAACTTGAGAGGTTAAGGTGGAGAATTGCTTAAGGCCAGGTGTTCAAGACCAGCCTGGGCAACAAAGCAAGACCCTGTCTCTACAAAAAATATAAAAATAAGCTGAGCATGGTGGCACATACCTGTAGTCCCAGCTACTTGAGGCTGAGGTGGGAGGATTTCTGGAGCCCAGAAAGTCAAGGCCACAGTGAGCCATGATTGCACCACTGCACTCCAGCCTGGGTGACAGCGAGATCCCGTCTCAAAAAATTAAAAAAAGAAAAAAAAAAAAATGTTCTCTCTGGCCAGGTACAGTAGTTCACGCCTGTAATTCCAGCACTGGGAGATGGATGTATTGCTTGAGCCCCAGAGTTGGAGGCTGCAGTGACCCGTGATTGCACCACTGCACTCCGGCCTGGAGAGCAGAGCCAGACCCTGTCTCCAAAACAAAACAAAACAAAACAAAAAAAAACAAGAAGAATCTAACTCTCCTGCTTAAAAAAACTCTCCTGGCTACCCATTGAGTTTAGAAGAAAATTCACTTTCTACACTGGCCCCCAGCCCACTTCACCTCCAACAACTCTTTCCTTGATCATTGTGTTCTAGACCCCTAGGCTTCGTTATCAAGTGTTCCAGGTTCATTGTACTTGGGCCTTTGAAGGAGCTGCTCCGCCCAGGATCTCTGCACACTTGGCTCCTCTTCATTCAGTCTCTGCTTAAACATCTCTGAAAGCCCTTCTAACTGTCTTCCCAGTCTTATTTTCTTCTCAGCTTTAACCACTGCCTGATATTTTCTTGTCTGTCCATCTTCCTCCCCCTACTCCCCATGATAACAGTACTATGTGTATCTTAGGCAGGGATTTCTTACCTCTTTCACAACACATGACAAAGTAGGTACTCAAATATTTGTCAAGGGAGGGTAGTGTGTGATACGAGACAGGGAGTTGGCCCTCAGTTAGAGGTGGTTATTCAAATCAGGCCAAGTTCGAACTTTTTTTTTAAATTGGAGGGAGTTTATTTTTGTGTTTTTGTTTTGCTTTTGAGACAGAGTCTTGCTCCGTTGCCCAGGCTGGAGTGCAATAAATAGTGCAATCATGGCTTACTGCAGCCTCAACCTCTTGAGCTCAAGTGATCCTCCTGCCTCAGCCTCCTGAGCAGCTAGGACTACAGGCACAAGTCACCATGGCTGGCTAATTTGTATTTTTTGTAGAGATGGGATCTCACTATGTTGCCCAGGCTGGTTTCAAACTCCTGGGCTCAAGTCATCCTCCCCCTTCAGCCTCCCAAAGCATTGGGATTACAGGCATGAGCCACTGCACCTGGCCCCAAGTTTGAATGTTCACAAGGCAGCAGGGAATATTTCTTACAGGTATGTAATATTCACCTGTTTCTGACCATACAAGATGGTCCAGACTACATTATAGAAAAGAGAAAATTGGATAAAGAAAGTCAACTGACTCTCGTCTTCAGTGAATAGCAGCGAAGAATAGTTTTGGTAGAAAAGACTAATTCAGACGTATCAATTTGAAAGGGGCAGTGTAGACAACTTGGAGATTTGCATCAGAGAATTTAGAGCTGGCTGGGCACAGTGGCTCATGCCTATAATCCCTTCACTTTGGGAGGCCAAGACGGGTGGATCACCTGAGGTCAGGAGTTCAAGACCAACCTGGCCAACATGGCGAAACCCCGTCTCTACTAAAAATACAAAGATCAGCCAGGCGTGGTGGCACATGTGCCTGTAATCCTAACTACTTGGGAGGCCGAGGCAGGGGAATCGCTTGAACCTGGGAGGCGGAGGTTGCAGTGAGCCTAGATCAAGCCACTGCACTCCAGCCTGAGTGACAGAATGAGACTCTGTCTCAAAAAAAGTAATTTAGAGCCAAGACTGATGTTGTAAGAAGAGAGACAAGCTCTATGTAAGATCAGAACAAGGATCGAGTCTTGAGGATGCTCACATTAGGGCCCAAGAGAATGAAGAATTAGCAAAGAACCAGGTTAAAGAAGGGAGTTGCAGATAGAACAACAGAGTTAGTATCGGAGGCACTGCTGACAACAGTAGTCACTGTGCCAGGGACAAGTCCCTAAAATCAAGCTCCAGCCACCCACAGCAAGACAGGAGCTACAGGAGAGCATGTCAGCTGAGCCTCAGAGCAGAGGAAACCAACAGCCCACACCATCCCTCTGGGTTTCAGATCCTGGTGGCTCTGCCTGCTTTAAAGCATTAGTTTCCTCCAGAGCCTGGGAAAGAATAGCCTATATACCTTGTCTGCAAATCTGATCATGGGAAATGCAAATTAGTTCCTGGAATTGACCAATCTCTCCCACTCTCCGACCTCAAAGCCAGAGAGGTGGAAGGTGACACCTGGTTTAAACATTCACAAAGCTCTCAATCATTGTGAGTCACGTTGACCTCTTCCCCAACCAATGTGGACAAAGGGACCTCAGTGAATCCAGAGTCCTTCGGTTGCTGCCCAGGGAGCCCTCACAGAAGTTGGCTTAAGACTATCTCAGGCTTTAGATTTCTTCAATACAACTTCAAGCTCGAGGTAGCTTTACTCCTAGCAACACATCAGAACTCAGCATACCTGGGAAGGGAAGAGAACTACATTGCAAGACAGCCTCAGCACTGGGAGCTCAGGCTAGGAAACACTGGTGTCCGATCCAGATGCATCTCTTTTTTTTTTTATTAAAGACAGAGTTTCATTCTTGCTGCCCAGGCTGGAGTGCAGTGGTGCAATCTCAGCTCACTGCAACCTCCACCTCTCGGTTCAAGCAATTCTCCTGCCTCAGCCTCCTGAGTAGCTGGGATTACAGGCACCTGCCACCACACCCAGCTAATTTTTATATATTTTTTTCTTTTTTTGGTAGAGACGGGGTTTCATCCCTGAGCTGGTCTCAAACTCCTGACCTCAGGTGGCCCACCTGCCTTGGCCCCGCAAAGTGCTGGGTTTGCAGGTGTGAGCCACGATGCATGGCCTACTTTTAAGTAATCTCAAATTCTGCCCCATAAGGAAGAGAAGAGTTGCTTTTTAAGTCTAAATTGGCCGGGCACAGTGGCTCATACCTATAATCTCAGTGCTTTGGGAGGCCAAAGCAGAAGCTTGAGCCAGGAGTTTGAGACCAGCCTCAGCAACATGGAGGGGAAGGGGAAGGGGAAGGGCGGAAAGAAGGGCGGAAGAAAGGGAAGGGAGGAAGGGAAGGGAGGAAGGAAGGAAGGGAAGGAAGGCAGGCAGGCAGTCTGGCAGGCCACCACTATGGGTGGCACTTAACACATGGGGTGAGATGTTAGAAAGGAGGAAAGCCCATTTCACGCAACAGAAACAACAGAGGCCACTTCTGAAATACCTGCTCTAGCTGCCACCTTGTTGCTACACTTCACATGTTGCCAATGGCACAATTATCTCAGTTAATGAGACTGAACATGCATGAGGAAGAGGCCAGTTTGGTACAAGGAGCTGCAATCCTGCCTCTGGGAAGACCCAAGACAGCACTCAGCTCTAGGACCATTGCCAAGGGAACTGCTCATCCTTCTGCCACATCCTGGAAGCCATGGCTATTAGAAACTTTGGAAGTGTAGCTGGGTGCGGTGGCTCATGCCTGTAATCCCAGCACTTTGGGAGGCTGAGGTGGGTGGATCACAAGGTCAGGAGTTCGAGACCAGCCTGGTCAATATGGTGAAACCCTGTCTCTACTAAAAATACAAAAATTAGCTGGGCGTGGTGGTGGGCGCCTGTAATCCCAGCTACTCGGGAGGCTGAGGCACTAGAATTGCTTGAACCCGGGAGGCGGAGGTTGCAGTGAGCTGAGATGGTGCCACTGCACTCCAGCCTGGGCAACAGAGCAAGACACTGTCTCAAAAAAAAAAAAAAAAAAAAAAAAAAGATGTTTGCCACCTTCCTTCAAACCAAATATCACAGGAAATGGCTTGAAGCAGAGAAAGCTCAGCTGCAGATGAGACAGGGTCCTCCCTACTCCTTGAGGTATCTTTAGGGAGAGGGTTGAAGGTTATAGATTTAGCAAATCACTTCATGTAGGGACATTCTGCAAACCCAGCAGCAGAGCAGATCCCTGTTGCTTCTCCAGACTTCTCTAGTCACAGCTCGGATCCCGCTTTCCCTTCACATGGCTGTTGGCAGCGACCAGGCGAGCTGGCTGCCCTGTCGTTCTTTACTTACGAAAGTGTTGACAGCCAGGCAGTGGCCCATGCCTTTAATCCCAGCAGTTTGGGAGGATCATTTGAGACCAGGAGTTCAAGACCTGGGGCAACATAATGAGACCCTATCTCCACAAAAAAAAAAAATGAAAAAAAAAATATAGCCAGGTATGTTGCTGTACAACTGCAGTCCCAGCTACTCAGGAGGCTGAGGCAGGAGGATCACTTGAGCCCAGTCGGTTGAGGCTGCAGCAGCGAGTTATGACTGCACCACTGCACTCCAGCCTGGGTAAGAGATCCCTTCTCTAATTAAAAAGGAAAAATGAAAAGCACCGAGTTATACACAATCCAAGTCAGCACCCCACCCCTTTTTGTTTTGAGATAGGTCTTACTCCCATCATCCAGGCTGGAGTGCAGTGGCACAATCACGGCTCACTAAAGCCTCGACTTTCTGGGCTCAGATGATCTTCCCCCTCAGCCTCCCAAGGAGCTGGGGCTACAGGCACATACCACCACGCCCAGCTAAGTTTTTTGCATTTTAGAGAGACAGGTGCCTTGCTACATTGCCCAGGCTTGTCTCAAAGTCCTGGGCTCAAGCAATCCTCCCACTTCAGCCTCCCGAAGTGCTTGGATTACAGACGTGAGCCGCCACACCTGGCCCAAGTCAGTACCTTTGTTCATTGGTTCTTCAAGTTTGAGATCCCAAGAAAGCCGAACTGGTGATTAAGACAAATGTCATCCACCTAGGGGTTTTATTTATCCCTGGGGTCTCAGGCCAGCTTGGCTGCTCCCCACACACTGTAAGACCCCTGCCCTGTGTGACAGGTGCCAGAGGCCCTGCCAAGGAACCCTACCATGCCCAAGATCCCCTGGGCTCCCAAGCTTCTTACCACCCCCTCCTTTTTTTCTTTTTTTTGAGATGGAGTCTGGCTCTGTCGCCCAGGCTAGAATACAGTGGCGTGATCTCAGCTCACTGCAACCTCCACCTTCCAGATTCAAGCGAGTCTCCTGCCTCAGCCTCCTGAGTAGCTGGGATTACGGGTATGCGCCACCACGCCTGGCTAATTTTTGTATTTTTAGTGAAGTCAGGGTTTCACCACATGGGCCAGGCTGGTCTCGAACTCCTGACCTCAAGTGATCCGCCCGCCTCGGCCTCCCAAAGTGCTGAGATTACAGGCATGAGCCACCATGCCCGGCCACCTCTTACCCTTTCAATCCTTCTGAGTAAGGGACCATTATGGACTTCCAGGTCTTATTAATGGTGTTGAGTAGCTTCCTCTGGTTGGGGCATTTCAGGGCAGTTTTGAGCTTCCTATATTTGTCTAGATCTAGCCGAGCTTTTCCTGTGAGCAACTTTCATGAACTGAGAACCATTTTAAATTAAGACATGTCATCATCCAAGAGTTGGCTTCTACAAAATAGCATTTTTTGGATTTCAAAGTAACACATAGTGAGGGCTTAAAGGATATAAATACTTCAGAAATATTTTGAACGTTAGCTTCCAATAACCCCACTCCTCCACCAAGTTAACCTTTAAAAACTCACCACCCTGTGTGTGTGCCCAACCCAGCTGCACAGGCACTGACATGGTAATTCGAGGAGGGGATCTTAAACATGCCATTTTGCGACATGTGTTTCCTTCATCTGTACCTTGGACATCGTTTGATGTCAGTATGCTCAAATCTGCATCACTACCAGCCAGTTCTTCAAAGTAGGGTTTGTTTAAAGCTAAAACCACATGTTGGATTCCAGCTAGCGAGTCAATGAGACTTATCTGCCTGGAAGGAGGGGTTCAGGGATCCCAGCAGCCTCTGCCTCAATGCCCCAAGGTTCATGGGTCAACAAGCTGAGGCTAGCTGGGGTTGGGGGTGGAGAGGGAAGGTAAAGTGTCCAGGGACAGGAGAGGACAGCCAGGGAGGGGAAAAGGCCCAGGAATGGGGGCTCCACCTTTTTTTTTTTTTTTGAGACAGTCTTGCTCTGTCACCCGGGCTGGAGCGTAGTGGCGCTATCTTGGCTCACTGCAGCCTCTGCCTCCTAGGTTGAAGCTATCCTCCTCCCTCAGCCTCCCAAATAGCTGGGATTACAGTCACACACACCACCACACCCAGCTAATTTTTGTATTTTTACTAGAGACAGAGTTTCATCATGTTGGCCAGACTAGTCTGGAACTCCTGGCCTCAAGCAACCCACCCACCTCGGCCTCCCAAAGTGCTGGGATTACAAGCGTGAGCCTCCGTGCCTGGCCCCACCTCGCCACTCTTTAGCTCTCTGAGGGGCTTTAACATGAATGAGACACACCTGGGGATTCCAGACTTCAGTTTCAATGCTGAGAAAGAGGGACCAGAGGGGCTGCAGGCCATGCTCAGGTTGGAGTGATCTCGGCTCACTGTAGCCTCAAACTCCCGGGCTCAGGCAATCCTTCTGCCTCAGCCTCCCGAGTAGCCGGGACCACAGGCATGCGCCATCACACCTGGCTAATTTTTTTTATTTTTTGGTAGAGACTGGGCCTCGCTATGTTGCCCACTCTGGTCTCAAGTGATCCTCTCCCTTCAGCCTCCTGAGTAGCTAGGACTACAGGTGCACACTGCCATACCTGGCTGATTTTTCGATTTTTTTTTTTTTTTTGTAGAAACAGGGTCTGTGTTGCCCAGGCTGGTCTCAAACTCCTGTCCACAAAAAGGAGGCAAGAGACCAGGCCCTCTACCTGTGAAAGATATAAAAGCAAGCTGCCTGGGAGGGGGCTGAATCGGGAACAAGTCCCACAGGTGACAACATTCCGGGGAGTACTTCAGGAAGGAGGGGCACATGGCAAGGCCCAGGACACGGGAGCCACAGCCCACTATGTGGTTAGACTCACTCCAGACACCCCGCAAACCCGCGTCCGGGCTCGGCAGAGTAAACAGACCCCGCACCTACCACTTCCTCCTTATCCACCCTCGAAAACAAGCCAAAGACGACCTAGCACAGTGTCTCTAAAGACACTGGCTGATTTCAACAGAGACAACAGCCTAAGCCTTCTCCAAGCTGCCCCCTTGGGCAGGCAGATGAGCTTCAGAAAGAGCCCCGAGAGGCACCCCCGTGATGGAAGGCAAGGGCACAGCAGCCTCCCCAGGGCCCCCAAACAGCTGCCTAGCTCATTACCCGAACAAGAGAAAGATATCTGATCAGCCAATACCCAGACAGAAGGACTCAGCCACGTCTGGAGCTGGGGCACATGCACACATACACAGTCTCTCACACAGGGACAAGCCACCAACCACTCACCTGGCCAGGAGCCACAGCGTCCACCCCCTTGGTCAGCCTTAAATGCCCTCAGCTGATGGCAGGTGTTTCACAGCCCTTGGCCCCACCTCACAGAGCTTGTTCTACCTGCACACTGACGGTTCTTATGCGTGAACACAGATTGGAATCACCTGGGGAGTTTTGAGCACGCCCCAGGCAAGAGGCTGATTGAGTCAGGGAGGCTGAGGGGCGAGGCCCAGGTCTCCCAGGTGAGTCTTATGTTCAGAACCTTCAGCCTCTGCAGCTGTAGCACTTTGAGGCCCTTGAATAAACCATCAAAAGGTGAAGTGGGGTGAGGGTTGAGGGGAACTCCTTCTAGGGAAGGGTTTGCATTCTGGACGTTTAAGTCTCCTAGGATCTAGCTAGGTTGAGTGGCCTCTTCCTAAACTTGCATAGCAGGCTTAAAAGCTGCTGTTGAATTAATTAGCGTTTACTCCCAAGGCAGGCAATAAGATTTGATGAAGGTGGCCGGGCGCGGTGGCTCACGCTTGTAATCCTAGCACTTTGGGAGGCCGAGGTGGGTGGATCACGAGGTCAGGAGATCGAGACCATCCTGGATAACACAGTGAAATCCCGTCTCTACTAAAAATACAAAAAATGAGCTGGGCGTGGTGGCGGGCGCCAGTAGTCCCAGCTACTCGGGAGGCTGAGGCAGGAGAATGGTGTGAACCCAGGAGGCGGGGCTTGCAGTGAGCCGAGATGGTGCCACTGCACTCCAGCCTGGGCCACAGATCGTGACTCTGTCTCAAAAAAAAAAAAAAAAGATCTGATGGAGGTGAGAATAGATCTGCTCCATATTGGAATGAAAATAAGAACATTTCGGGTATCGATTCTGCAAATATTTAGACTGCCTACTCTAATATTAGTGTGCCATGCCCTGACAAAGCAACAGTGAATGAATGACCTGGTCCCTGCCCTCCCAGCAAAGTGGAAACCAGACGGCAATTGTAGTCTGGTGCAGTGGCTCACGCCTGTAATCCCAACACTTTGGGAAGCCAAGGCAGGAGGATTGCTTGAGCCCAGGAGTTTGAAACCAGCCTGGGCAACATAGTGAGACCCCGTCTCTACAAAAAAAAAAAAAAATTTAATTAGCTGAGACGGCCGGGCACAGTGGCTCACGCCTGTAATCCCAGCACTTTGGGAGGCCAAGGCGGGACAATCACTTGAGGCCAGAAGTTCAAAACCAGCCTGGACAACATGGCAAAACCCCCTCTCTACTAAAAATACAAAAATTAGCCGGGTGTGGTGGCGCACACCTGTAATCCCAGCTACTCAGGAGGCTGAGGCAGGGGAATCATTTGAACCCGGGAGTCAGAGGTTGCAGTGAGCCGAGATCATGTCATTGTACTCCAGCCTGGGCAACAGAGCAAGACTCCATCACACACATACAAAAAAATCAGCTGCAAGGGGTGGTGCACACCTGTAGTCCTAGCTGTTTGGAAAGCTGAGGCGGGAGGATCACTTAAACCTAGGAGTCGAGGCTGTTTTGAGCTGTGATTGTGCCCCTGCACTCCAGCCTGAGTGACAGAGCAAGATTCTGTCTCTAAGATAAATAATAATAAACTTTTTTAAAAAGACGGCAATTGGGACAACATACAGGGGGAGGTCAGGGAGGGCTTCCTGGAGGAGGGGATGCCCAAGCCAAGTCCTCAGGAAAAGGAGTTCGCAGATGGAAAACTGAGGAAGATGCTCCAGGCAGAGGACACAGCACAGGAGGAGTTATTGAGGCAAGAAAAATGGGCATGGGTTCCCTGGGAATGAAGAGCCCATTCAGTATTGCTAGAGGGACAGGGGAGTCAGATGCCAAGGTGAAGACGGCCTGGTGCCCAGCGGAGGGGGCAGTGGGAGCCATCCATAACGGGCCAGACAATAAAGGGTTGCACTGTCTAATAAGGGATTATTGATTTCTTTTTTAAAAAATTTATGTTTTAGGTCAGGCACGGTGGCTTACACCTGTAATCCCAGCACTTTGGGTGGCCAAGGTGGGCAGATCACCTGAGGCCAGGAGTTCAAGCCCAGCCTGGCCAACATGGCAAAACTCCATCTCTACTAAAAATACAAAAAATTAGCTGGGCGTGGTGGCAGGCACCTGTAATCCCACCTAATTGGCAGGCTGAGGCAGGAGAATCACTTGAACCTGGGAGGCAGAGGCTGCAGTGAGCCAAGATGGCACGGTTACACTCCAGCCTGGACAACAAGAGTGAAACTCCATCTCAAAAAAAAAAATTGTTTTAGAGATGGGATCTTGCTGTGTTGCCCAGGCTGGAGCACAGTGGCACTATCACAGCTCACTGCAACCTTGACCTCCAGGCTCAACCCATCCTCCCACCTCAGCCTCCCAAATAGCTGGGACCACAGTTGTGTGCCACCACACCTGGCTAATTTGTTTTTATTTCTTGCAGAGATCAGGTCTACCTATGTTCCCCAGGCTGGTCTCAAACTCCTCGGCTCAAGCATTCCTTCCACCTCTGCCTGCTGAGTAGTTGGGATTACAGGCACACACCACCACACCTGGATAATTTAAAAAAAAAATTTTTTTTTGCACAAAAAAAGGGTCTCACTATGTTGCCCGGGTTGGTCTCGAACTCACCCATCCTCAAGCCATCCTCCTGCCTTGGCCTCCCAGGGATGAGCCACCACACCCAACCACATCAAGCTTTGGAATCCAATAATCATTCTTCAGCTAAATCTAATCAGCCAACCACCATGGTGCCCACAGGAGGTCCCCAGAGGTCTCAGGAAGGCAGGAGAAGCAGCACTGTGGGTGGAAACCTGGACATCAGTGGAAGCCGTGAGCCCTCCCCAACTCCACAGCCCCACTCTGTGTAAGGCCATGTCCACCCTGGCAGGGACAGGACACCTCTGTGGTCTCCTTCACTCCATCTCCATCCTCATCTTGCCTCCCCACACTCCACCAGCTCCACCTTCCATGGAGCCCGTCTCCTCGGCCCTCCCAGCTTTTGCTGGCCCCTGAGGGCCACTCGCCCACTGGTCTGGTGGTACTTCCTCTCCTCTCCAACAAACTCTCACATTAAATTCTCAAGATTAAACTACCTGGAGGGGTGTGTTTGCCTGGTTTGTTGAACCAGCTTTGATTCTTCTGTTGTAGTAGGAATCGCTGATCCCATTTCACAGAGCAAGAAACTGAGGCTGCGAACATCTAGATGACTTACCCAAGGTCACATGATGAGGGAAGGTCCGATCGGTGTGACCTCATCTTCCCCACGATGCTTTAATGCCTGATGTCGGGCTGTGCCTGTCCCTCTCTGTCTCCTTCCTTCTCTCCTTCCTCCTTTCCTTCCTTTCTCTTTTTTTTTCCTTCCTTTATTTCATCCCTCCTTTCCTCATTCCTTCTCTTCTTCACTTCCTCTCTTTCTCTTTTTATTTATTTATTTATTTTTTTGAGACGGAGTCTCACTCTTGTCACCCAGGCTGGAGGGCAGTGGCACGATCTTGGCTCCCTGCAAACCGCCTCCCAGATTCAAGCGATTCTTCTGTCTCAGCCTCCTGAGTAGCTGGGATTACAGGTGCCTGCTACCATGCCTGGCTAATTTTTGTATTTTTTTAATAAAGACAGGGTTTCACTGTGTTGGCCAGGCTGGTTTTGAACTCCTGCCCTCAGGTGATCTGCCTCCCTCAGCTTCCCAAAGTGCTGCGATGATAGGCGAGGGCCACCGTGCCCGGCCCCTCCTTCCTTTCTTCTATTTCTTTCTTTCTTTCCTTCCCTCCCTCCTCCCTACCCTCCTCCCTCCCTCTTTCCTTCCTTTCCCTCATTTTTTCCTTTCCCTCCTTCCTTTGCTTTTATTATTGTGGTAAAATACACATAACGTGAAATTTACCATTTTAACTATTTAAACGCACAGCTCAGCGGCGTTAAGCACATCCACATCGCTGTGCCACTGTCACCATCATCGGTCCCCAGAACATTTTAATCTTCCCAAATGGAAACCCTGTCCCCAACACTCACCCCTCATTTTCCCCTCCAACCCCAGCCCCCGGCAGCCACCGTTTCACTTTCTGTGTCTGTGAGTTTGACGCCTCCGGGCACCACACGGAAGAGGAATCGTGTGTTGTTTGTCCCCGCGTGTCTGGTTTATTTCACTCGGGGTAATGTCCTCAAGGCCCTTCCGTGTTGCAGCGCGTGTCAGAATTTTCTGCCTTCTGATTCATTTCTTCAAAGCAAAGCACATCTTCCTGTTTCTATAGTATCATTTATACTGCTACTGACGGCGGCATCCCAAGGTGGGGTGTGGGGAGCGGCCCTCCCCAGCAGCGGGGAGCATTTATCATTGATATTGCTGATAATTTACAGGGCAGGGCGGTCATGAAAGGGAGCTGATTTCTATTTGGATTTTATTGTTGTTTTTAAATCCTCTGTAGTTGATCCGCTTGTTGCCACAGCCCTGGCCAGCTGCTCCTACTGTCCCCCAGGTTGGCACGTCACTGGTCATTCATGTATAAATACATATTTATTTCGTTATTAATATAAGAAGGGTTTTTTGAAAACCACCAGTTGGAGAGTTGACGGCACACTTCCCTCAGGGGATTCAGGAAAGATTTTGCGCTTGAGGTCAGTCTTCAGGAATCCACTGGCTCCAACGAACGCAGCTGTCGGCACGCCTGGCCTCTGCGTGTGTGTGTGTGCTGCGCGTCTCTCTATGTGTGTCTACATGTGTGTGTCTGTGTGTGCTGTGTGTTTCTATGTCTGTATTTATGTATATGTCTATGTGTGTGTCTGTGTGTGACTATGTGTCTATGTGTCTGTATGTACCTGTATGTACCTGTATGTCTGTGTTTGTGTATGCCTGTGTATGTCCGTGTGTGTCTCTTTGTGTGTCTGTGTTTGTATGTATGTCTAGGTGTGTGTTTCTGTGTGTGTGTGTCTATGTGTCTGTCTCTATGTGTGTCTCTGTGTGTGTCTGTGGGTCTGTGTGTCTGTGTCTACGTCTCTGTGTGTCTTCCTGATACGTGTCCGTGTGTGTGTCTGTGTGTGTGTATGTGTCTGTGTGTGTGTCTATGTGTCTCTGTGTGTATGTGTCCATGTGTGTCTGCATGTGTCTGTGTATGTGTCTATGTGTGTCCGTGTGTGTCTGTGTGTGTCTTTGTGCCTATGTGTATCTGTGTGTCTATGTGTCTGTGTGTCTATGTGTCTGTGTGTGTCTGTATGTGTACATGTCTATGTGTGTGTGTCTGTGTGTGTGTCTGTGTGTATCTGTGTGTATGTCTGTGTGTCTGTGTGTGTATATGTCCGTGTGTGTGTCTGTGTCTATGTGTCTGTGTGTCTATGTGTGTATATGTCTATGTGTGTGTGTGTCTGTGTGTCTGTGTGTGTGTGTGTGTGTGTCTATATGTCTGTATGTCTGTGTGTGTGTTCATGCACAAGTGTCAGGACGTCCCCACGTGAGGGGACCTCCCCTCGTCCGGATGCCAACCCCTTGTAGTGCCGCTGAGGTTCCTGGTAGACTTTGTTTGGCACAGGGCCGGGGATGAGGAGGAAAAGGGATGTTAAGGGAAGAAAAAGGAGGTGCAGGGGGAGAAAAGGCAGCAAAGGGAAACCAAAGGCTCCGCCGTAACATTTTTTGTAGAGATAGAGACTACGTTGCATGGACTGGTCTTGAACTCTTGGGCTCTAGCAATCCTCCTGCCTCAGCCTCACACATCGCCAGAACTACTAGCGCATGCCACCATGTCTGGCTAATTTTTAAATTTTTTGTAGAGATGGGGTCTTGCTATGTTCCCCAGACTGGTCTTGAATTCCTGGGCTCAAGCAATCCTCCTGCCTCAGCCTCCCAAAGTGCTGGGATTATAGGTGTGAGTCACCACACCCAGCTAATTTTTAAATCTTTGTAGAGATGGGGTCTCACTATGGTGCCCAGGCTGGTCTTAAACTTCTGAGCTCAAGCAATCCTCCTGCCTCAGCCTCCCAAAGCTCTGGGATTGCAAGCATGAGCCACAACACCGGGCGTGTTCACTTTTTCATTAATTCAACCTTGTCTTCGACAAATGTGGTGGCGCTGAGGATAAAATGGGGGAACAGAGCACCCCCTTCCCTCCCATGGGACTTATGATCTGACGGTTCAGACCATAACCAGCCTACAATGGAGGAAGCTCACGGGAATCTGGGGGTTCCATGTGGAGCTTTTTGCCCAGTCCCAGGGAGAGATGATGGGGAGGAGAGGGAAGTGGTCCCCTTCTTATAAAGCACTCTGGTTCACACTCTAAGAGAATGAAAATTGGGCTGGGCACAGTAGCTCACACCTGTAATCCCAGCACTTTAGGAGGTCAAGGCAGGTGGATCATCTGAGGTCAGGAGTTTGAGACCAGACTGGCCAACATAGTGAAACTCCATCTCTACCAAAAATACAAAATTAGCTGGGCATGGTGGTGCACGCCTGTAGTCCCAGCTACTCAGGAGGCTGAGGCAGGAGATTCGCTTGAACCAAGGAGGCGGAAGTTGCAATGAGCAGAGATCACTCCACTGCACTCCAGCCTGGGCGACAGAGCGAGACGAAAGAAAGAAAGGAAAGAAAGGAAAATTGGAGCACTTGTAAACCAGCCTTCCTGGGTTGCAATGACAGTGACAGGGCCTGGCTTCTACCACTCCAGGCCATTGCACTCTGTCCTGTATTTTTCCTGTCCTGTATTTATTCTCATCTGTAGAGAATAAATGAGATCGAGAAGGTGGATGAGGCAGAATTGATTTTCTTGCCCAAACTGACTTCACAGAGCATCATAATAAAAAGACGGGTCATTTACAATCCTGCTGTTCTCCTGAGGCTTTTCAGCCTTGAATAAGATGAACAATCCAGGGCTCCTGCTTCATAGCCCTGGGGCTGCAGCCTGCCCTGGAGGGGCAGGGAACGAGGAAAGGGACACGGGCAGAAGCGTGGCCAGGTGTCGCACGGCCTCAGTGAGCGCCAGCACTTACCATGTCCCGGGAGAATGGGTTTTCTCTGTTTTTTTAAATCTTGTTTTCAGACAGGGTCTTGCTCTGTTGCTCAGGCTGGAGTGTAGCAGTGCAATCACAGCTCACTGCAGCCTCCACATCCTGGGCTCAAGTGATCCTCCCACTTCAGCCTCCTGAGTAGCTGGGACCACCGGCACATGCCACCACACCCACTTAATTTTTGTATTTTTTGTAGAGATAGGGTTTTGCTTTCTTGCCCGGGCTGGTCTTGAACTCCTGAGCTCAAGTGATCCTCCCACCTTTGCCTTCCAAAGTGCTGGGAATACAGGCCTGAGCCACTGCGCCTGGCCTAAATTCTTCTTGACAAAGAGAAATGATGGATGAAGATGGGGAAAGGAGAGGGAAGAAGGGGGATGAAAAATCAGAAAGATTTTTGAAATATTTTCAAGATAATAAAATAAAAATGTCACTTTAGCGCCAAATAAAATCAAATTGAGATATAAATCCAAACACAGTATAAAAAAAGAAAGAAATACAGCTGGACCCCTGGAGAAACCTGTCTTCAGCAGCCTGGACTGCCATATTTCATATTTCTGGGATCCCACAGAATTCACATTTATTAGGTGCCAGGTGCAGTGGCTCATGCCTGTAATCCTAGCACTTTGGGAGGCTGAGGTGGGTGGATCACCTGAGGTCAGGAGTTTGAGACCAGCCTGGCCAACATGGCGAAACCCCGTCTCTATTAAAAATACAAAAAGTAGCCAGGCATGGTGGTGGGGGCCTGTAATCCCAGCTACTCTGGAGGCTGAGACAGGAGAATCGCTTGAACCCAGGAGGTAGATGTTGCACTGAGCCGAGATCTCACCACTGCACTCCACCCTGGGTGACAGAGCGAGACTCTGACTCACATAAACAAACAAAAAAGAATTCGTATTTATTAGGAAATCTCCAGTTGGCTTGGAAATAGAAGCTCTTCAAGCTGGGCTGACTTTTTTTTTTAAGAGTCTGAGTCTCACTCTGTCATCCAGGCTAGAGTGCAGTGGCACGATCTCAGCTCACTGCAACCTCTGCCTCCCGGGCTCAAACCATCCTCCCCCCTCAGCCTCCTGAGTAGCTGGCACTACAGGCACACACCACCACATCCAGCTAATTGCAATTTTTTTTTTTTTTAATTTTTGCAGAGATAGGGTTTTGGCATGTTGGCCAGGCTGGTCTCAAACTCCTGGCCTCAAGCGATCTGCCTGCCTCATCTCCCAAAATGGGATTATTAAGCATGAACCACAGCATCTGGCCTGGGCTGACTCTAGGGAACTCTTTGTCCAGGTCGCAGTTTCATCTCTGCCCCACTTCGGGAGTGTCATGCTCAGAGGAGCCTGTCCCAGGTCCCATCTTCCATTTCGGAGTCTGCAAGGAAGGTTTCAGCAACAGCCTGCTCAGGTTCTCCCCTCCCTGAGATGATCCCACAGAATTCCAAGGGTCTCTGGAGCAAAAGGGGCTATTTCTGGGCCCAGGCTCCGTGTCCATGTTTGGTCTTCAAGGAGCACGTGGTGAACCTGCCAAGGCTTCATCCCATCAGCCTCCTGGGAGGGCACAGATCTCCTTCCACCTCTAAGGCCTCAACAAACAACAGCTGGGAATGCAGCTTCCAAAGCTGGCTGGAAAGGACTCCCCTCACCCGTCACTACCCCAAGGCGAGGGCCCAAAGGGAGCCTCTTGACATTGATTGGGATTTATTTCCTCCTTTTCATTAAGAATAATTTCAAGCCTAGGCAACATAGCGAGACCCCGTCTCTACAAAAAAAAAATTTTTTTTAATTAGCCAGGCATGGTGGTGCACACCTGCGGTCCCAGCTACTCAGGAGGCTGAGACGGGAGGATCACTTGAGCCCGGGAGGTAGAGGCTACAGTGAGCTGTGACCATGCCACTGCACTCCAGCCTGGGAGACAGAGGGAGACCCTGTCTCAAAAATAATACTAATTATAATTTCAGATTAAAAGCAGTCATTCTCATTCATTAAAAAAAAAAAAAACTTCAGGCAACACTTATAAATGTAAAGAAGGTTTAAAAAAATCACCTGGGCCGGGTGCAGTGGCTCACACCTGTAATCTCAGCACTTTGGGAGGCCAAGGCGGGTGGATCACGAGGTCAGGAGATCGAGACCATCCTGGCTAACACGGTGAAACCCCGTCTCTACTAAAAATACAAAAAATTAGCCAGGCGAGGTGGCAGGTGCCTGTAGTCCCAGCTTCTCGGGAGGCTGAGGCAGGAGAATGGCGTGAACCCGGGAGGCGGAGCTTGCAGTGAGCCAAGATAGCACCACTGCACTCCAGCCTGGGGGACAGAGTGAGACTCCGTCTCAAAAAAAAAATCACCTGAAATCCCACCACCCAGATAAACTCACTGTGATCTGATCTGATCTGATCTTGGTGATCAGAGAAGCACCTATTTTGCAAAAAAGGGGTTAAGCTGTTCTAGAACCTTAAAAATATATATACATTTACATCCTCAGTTTTTTAAGTATTCCATTGTATGGGCTGGGCATGGTGGCTCACACCTGTAATCCTAGCACTTTGGGAGGCCAAGGCAGGGGGGATCATTTGAGCCCAGGGGTTTGAGACCACGTCATTACAAAAAAAAAAATTAGCTGGGTATGGTGGCACGTGCCTGTAGTCCCAGCTACTTGGGAGGCTGAGGTGGCAGAATGGCTTGAGCCCAGGAGGTTGAGGCTGCAGTGAGCTTTGATCGTACCACTGCACTCCAGCCTGGGTGACAGAGTAAGACCCTGTCTCAAAAAAAAAGAAGAGAGAGAGAAGAAAAGAAAGAGGAGAGGGAGAGGGAGGGAAAGAGGAAGGAAGGAAGGAAGGGAGGGAAGGAGGAAGGAAGGAAGGAAGGGCGGGCACGGTGGTTCATGCCCGTAATCCCAGCACTTTGGGAGGCTGACGCAGGCAGATCACGAGGTCAGGAGATTGAGACCAGCCTGGCTAACATGGTGAAACCCCGTCTCTACTAAAAATACAAAAAAATTAGCCAGGCGTGGTGGCGGGCACCTGTAGTCCCAGCTACTTGGGAGGCTGAGGCAGGAGAATGGCGTGAACCTGGCAGGCGGAGCTTGCAGTGAGCCGAGATTGTGCCACTGCACTCCATTCCAGCATGGGTGACAGAGCGAGACCCCGTTTCAAAAAAAGAAAGAAAGAAAGAGAAAGAGGAAGGAAGGGGAAAAAAGGAAGGAAGGAAAGCAAGCAAGAAAGCAAGCAGGAAAGAAAGGAGGAAGGAAGAAAGGAAGGAAGGAAGGGAGGGAGGGAGGGAGGAAGGAAGGAAGGAAGGGAGGGAAGGAAGGAAATCTGGAGGCAAAGTGACTACTTACCCACAGCCATGCAGCTCATGGGGCATTTTGTGATGCTCACCTACCGTCACAGAACTCGACAAGAAACTGAGGAAAGAATGAAAGAGGAAAAGGGAGTGAAGAGATTGGAATTTAGGGGCCTATTTCGTAAAGCTGGCTGTTTGTGGGGCAGGGACCAAGCCCTCTGCATGTTTCAAGTCCGGGGGTTTCTGGATGTGAATGCCAAGAACGTCTCCATCTCCACCACTCCCCAAACGGAGCACGGTGCTTGGGAGTCATCGTTCCCATCCCAGAGATCTGGCTTTCATTCATTCAATAAATATGTCTTCATCATCTAATAGGTGCTAGGCACTTCACATATATGAACTCATTTAATTCTTCTAACAATGGGATTTAGGGCCAGGCGCAGCGGCTCATGCCTGTAATCCAAGCACTTTGGGAGGCCGAGGCAGGCGGATCACGAGATCAGGAGTTCGACACCAGCCTGGCTAACACTGTGAAACCCCGTCTCTACTAAAAACACAAAAAATTAGCCAGGTATGGTGGCACATGCCTGGTGGCACGTGCCTGTAGTCCCAGCTACTCAGGAGGCTGAGGCAGGAGAATCGCTTGAACCCGGGAGGAGGAGGTTGCAGTGAGCCGAGATTGCACTATTGCACTCCAACCTGGGTGACTAGAGTGAAACTCCATCTTAAAAAAAAAAAAAAAAAAAAAGAAGAGAAACGGAGCCATGTCTCAGATGCTGACTCATTGTGTATCTTTGGGCAAATTGCTTCACCCCTCCGAGCCCATTTGCTCACCTGCTGAAAGGAGACCATTACTCATCTGCCCCACCCACCTGCCCAGGCTATTGGAAGGATCAAAATTAGATATTGGACTCCGGGGACGTCTGTTTTTATTGTTGTGCCAATGCCAACCCATGACTCTGGGGAATTTTTTTCAGCCAGAGGATTTAAGCCCACTTGATTTCTATAGAAAAATCCATTAAACTTTCTCCAGATACCATGAGCCAATGATTCCGTCCAATGCACTTCTTGCTGAATTTTTCAAGGCAGAGCACTGTGTGTGCCCACTCACCCTTGGGCGGTGGTAGCCACCTGAAAATTAACCTGAGGCCTTCCCCAAAGCAAGCTCACTCTTTCTTTCCTTCCTTTCTTTCTTTCTTTTCTTTCTTTCTTTCTTTTTCTTTCTTTCTTTTTCCTTTCTTTCTCTTCTTTCTTTCTTTCCTTCCTTTCTTTTCTTTCTTCTTCCTTCCTTCTCTCTCTCTCTTTTTCTTTCTTTCTTTCATTTGTTTATTTTGTTTTGAGATGGAGTCTGGCTCTGCCACCCAGGCTGGAGTGCAGTGCCGGCATCTCAAACGATTCTCCTGCCTCATCCTCCTGAGTAGCTGGGATTACAGGCACCCGCCACCACACCTGGCTAATTTTTGTATTTGTAGTAGAGACGGGATTTCACCATGTTGGCCAGGCTGGTCTTGAGCTCCTGACTTCAGGTGATCCACCCGCCTCGGCCTTCCAAAGTGCTGGGATTACAGGCATGAGTCACAGCGCCTGGACTATTTTATTTTAGAGACAGAGTCTCACTCTGTCACCCAGGCTGGAAGTGCAGTGGTGTGAAGACGGCTCACTATAGCCTCAAGCTCCTCTGCCTCAGCCTCCCGAGTAGCTGGGATTACAGGTGTCTGCCACCACGCCCAGCTTATTATTTTTTTATTTTTGTAGAGACAGAGTCTTGCTATATTGCCCAGGCTGGAGAAGCAACATTATCTGAGATGGAACTTTCTGGAATATTAACCATTAAACCTCCCCACCCCCATGAGAAGCTCAAACCACAAGAGACCAAGGGGCAGCTCTTGCCGCACAGGGCCAGGAGCTGATGGCTTCCTTTGCTCCAGATCCACCTGCCATCCTTTTCCACCCCACCCTGGGTCCAGGAGGCTGACCCCCCAGGTACCTGCCTGGGTTCCTACTTTCTGGCTCTGGTTGGGTTTGGCGGCAGGAGATGCTGGGAGGAGATGGGTGCGCAGGAGGGGAGAGGTGAACACACCCCCGGCCCTGCTGGGTCTGGTCGGGCAGCAGTTGCACTGTCCCCCTGGAGTTGCTCCGTGCCCCTGGGGGCCAACCCTTCTCCTGCAGCCACATCCAGGGTGCAGGGGCTTCCCCTATGGCCTGAGCAGGGGGTGCTTTACTGTACCTATTGTCTTTCTTCAACTCTGCCCCACCTCAGTAAATTGTCTTTTCATTAAACCCTATGCAGTGAGGCCGGGCACCGCGGTTCACGCCTGTAATCCCAGCACTGTGGGAGGCTGAGGCGGGTGGATTGCTTGAGCCCAGGAGTTCGAGACCAGCCTGGGCAACATAGCAAGATTGACCTCCATCTCTAAAAAAATAAAAATAAAAATAAAAATAATCAGCCTGGGCCGGGCGCAGTGGTTCACGCTCGTAATCCCAGCGCTTTGGGAGGCCGAGGCAGGTGGATCACGAGGTCAGGAGTTCAACACCAGCCTGGCCAACACAGTGAAACCCTGTCTCTACTAAAAATACAAAAATTAGCTGGGTGTGGTGGCAGGCACTTGTAATCTCAGCTACTCAGGAGGCTGAGGCAGGAGAATCACTTGAATCCGGGAGGCGGAGGTTGCAACGAGCTGAGATCACACCGCTGCACTCCAGCCTGGGTGACACAGCAAGACAAGATTCCGTCTCAAAAATAAAAAAATAATAATCAGTCTAGCATGGTGGTGCATGCCTGTAGTCCCAGCCACTTGTGGGGCTGTGTGAGGCAGGAGGATCACTTGAGCCCAGGCGATTGAGGCTGCAGTGAGCTATGATGGCACCACTACATTCCAGCCTGGGTGACAGAGCAAGACCCTGTCTCTAATAAACAGACAAATAAACAAACGCTCTGCAGTGGCCCCACTGGAGTGTGCTCTTTCCTGCTGGGACCTGGACTAGGGCAGAAGGAAAACCTCCTGCCAGAGAATAGACCTTCCCAAAATCACGGTGGGGCAGGGGCCCATTTCTTCTCACCAGCCTCTGCCCCCATCAGCCAGAACGTGGTGATCACATGGGAATAAGCTAGAAGCACCTCAGGACCCAGGCTTGGGAGGGTGGCCCACGGATGGGCTCCAGGCCCTGGCTGCCAGGTGACAGCTCCCACCAGCAGCCTCTCCCTTATCTCTGGACACTGCCCTCAAAGGGCCCAGGAGGGGATGGGATGTGGATCATCATATGATTACAAAACACAATTGAGCTTAAAGACTTATACAACACATAATCCTAATATCATGTGGAGAAAAATGTAAATTTCACCTCAATTTTAACCTCCCCAGCTTTGCTCAGAGGAGCTCCTTTTTCTCTTTACCAACCAGAACTCTGCAGAAGAATCTGCCTGTTAAAACCTCTGCTGCTAAAGATATTAAAAACAGACCTGGCCAGGCATGGAAGCTCACACCTGTAATCCCACCACTTTGGGAGGCTGAGACAGGAGGATCGCTTGAGGCCAGGAGTTCAAGATCAGTGTGGGCAACATAGTGACCTCCCCCATCTCTACAAAAAAAAAAATTAAAAAGTTAGTTGAGTGTGGTGGCATGCATGCCTGTAGTCCCAGCTACTTGGGAGGCTGAGGTGGGAGGATTGCTTGAGCCTGGGAGTTCAAGGCTGCAGTGAGCCACGATTGCACCACTGCCCTCCAGCCTGGGCAACACAGCAAGACTCTGTCTCAAAAATTGAATTTAGTTTAATTTTAAAATAATAAAAAAATAAAAACAAATGTGTCAGGTGGTCAGATTTGGGGGAATGACATATCAGAAGGCAAAGCTCTGGGCTTCCCACGCCCGCAGACTGCCAGCGTCCATGTTTGGAAGACCTCCAAGCCAAAATCTTATTTCAATTTTAGGGAATCTGAGACCCAGCATGGGAGAAGTGAGGTTCATCCTCTATTGTGAAATATTCTGACAGAGCCAGTGTTGGTTGATGTCATGGTTGCTACTTTTTTTTTTTTTTTTTGAGACAAAGTCTCACTCTGTTGCTCAGGCTGGAGTGCAATGGTGCGATCTCGACTCACTGCAACCTCTCCCTCCCTGGTTCAAGCAATTCTCCTGCCTCAGCTTCCCGAGTAGCTGAGATTACAGGCGTGCACCACCATGACCAGCTAATTTTTGTATTTTTAGTAGAGATGGGGTTTCACCATGTTGGCCGGGCTGGTCTCGAACTCCTGACCTGAGGTGATCCACCTGCCTTGGCCTCCCAAAGTGCTGGGATTACAGGTGCGAGCTACCGCATCCAACCCATGGTTGCTTATTAATATGATTCTTCATTGCGGGATTCCAGTTGTGAGAACACAATGATACGTTTGTAAATGGACTGTTGTCAGGGTCCGATGATAATAGGAAGCATTTGAAAACATCTATATGAACTTAATAAAAGGTTCTCTGGGTTTAAAATAGCTGCTTTTCAAATCTAGAGAGATTTAAAAAAGGAAATCAGCTTTGTACTCAGGTAGATTCCTTTTTCTCTTAAGAATGAATTGGGGGATCAACAACCCGAATATAAAAGCTAAAACCGAACAACACTTAGAAGAAAACACAGGGGCAAATTTTCAAGACCTCGAATGTGGCGATGGTTTCTTAAAGATGACACCAGAAGCACAAGCAACAAGAGAAAAAAATAGATAGATTGGATTCAGCAAAATTAACTCTTAACGCATCAAAGAACGTTATCAAGGCCAGACACGGTGGCTCACGCCTGTAATCCCAGCACTTTGGGAAGCTGAGGCGGGCAGATCACCTGAGGTCAGGAGTTCAAGATCAGCCTGTCCAACATGGTGAAACCCCGTCTCTACTAAAAATACAAAAATTAGCCAAGTGCAGTGCCAAGCTCATGACTGTAGTCCCAGCACTTTGGGAAGCAGAGGCAGGAGGATTGCCTGAGCCCAGGAGTTCGAGACCAGCCTGGGCAACATGGCAAGTCCCCATCTCTACAAAAAATACAAAAATTAAGGAGGTGCTGTGGTGCCTGACAGTAGTCTCAGCTACTTGGGAGTCTGAGATGGGAGGATCGGTTGAGCCTGGAAGGTTGAGGGGCTGCAGTGAGCCATGATCATGCCACTGCATTCCAGCCTGGGTGACCGAGTCAGATCATGTCTCAAAAATAAATAAACAAATAAATAAATGGCAAAAGACTTAAATAGACGTTTCTCCAAGGAAGATAAACAAGTACCAACAAGCACATGGCAAAGTCGTCAGCATCATCAGTCATTAGGAAAATGCAAATCAAAACCACAGTGAGATGCCACTTCACATCCACTAGTATGACCACGACTTTTTTTTAGTCCAATCAACATGTTTATTAAGCAACTATGTACAAATATTTACAAGTACCATATCCCATTTCTTTATTTTTATTTATAACTTTTATTTTAGGTTCAGAGATCTATGTGCAAGTCTGTTACGTAGGTAAATTGCGTGTCACGGGGGCTTGGTGTACAGAGTATTTTGTCACCCAGGCAATAAGGATATTACCCCATAGGTACTTTTTTTTTTTTTTTTTTTTGAGACGGCATCTCCCTCTGTCGCCCAGGCTGAAGTACAATGGCACCATCTCAGGTCACTGCAACCCCTGCCTCCTGGGTTCAAGAGATTCTCCTGCCTCAGCCTCCCAAGTAGCTGGGATTACAGGGATGTGCCACTATGCATGGTTAATTTTGTAATTTTTTTAGTAGAGACGGGGTTTCACCATGTTGGTCAGGCTGGACTCGAACTCCTGACCTCAAGTGATCCACCCGCCTCGGCCTCCCAAAGTGCTGGGATTGCAAGAATAAGCCACCGCGCCTGGCACCAAAGGTACTATTTTTTGGACCTCACCCTCCTCCCGCCCTCCACCCTCAGGTAGGCCTCGGTATCTATTGTTCCCTTCTTTGTGTCCATGTGGACTGAGTGTTTAGCTCCCACCTATAAATGAAAACATGCAGTATTTGTTTTTCTGTTCCTGTGTTAGTTTGCTTAGGATAATGGCCTCCAGCTCCACCCATGTTACTGCAAAGGACATGATCTTGCTCACTTTTTTTTTTTTTTTTTTTGAGACGGAGTCTCCCTCTGTCGCCCAGGCTGGAGTGCAGTGGCGTGATCTTGACTCACTGCAAGCTCCGCCTCCCGGGTTCACGCCATTCTCCTGCCTCAGCCTCCCAGGTAGCTGGGACTACAGGAGCCTGCCACCATGCCTGGCTAATTTTTTTGTACTTTTTAGTAGAGATGGGGTTTCACTGTGTTAGCCAGGATGGTCCCGATCTTCTGACCTCATGATCCGCCCGCCTCGGCCTCCCAAAGTGCTGGGATTACACGTGTGAGCCACTGCTTCCGGCCTGTGTATTCCATGGTAGATATGCACCACGTTTTCTTTGTCCAGTCTACCATTGATGGGCATTTAGGTTGATTACATGGATGACTACAATTTTTACAAATGGAAATAATATGTGTCAGTGAGAATGTGGAGAAATTAGACCCCTTGTGGCAGTTCCTCAAACAGCTGAATGTAGAATTATCATACGACCTAGAAAGTCCACTCTTAGATAAATATGCAAAGTAATTCAAAACAGGCACTCACAAAACATATGTGCACATATGTTCATGGCAGCATTATTCACAATAGCCAAAAGGTGGAAATGAACCAAATGTCCATCAACGAATGAATGGACAAAGAAATTGTGGTATAGCCATACAATGGATTATCATTCTATTTTTTTTTTTTTTTTTGAGACAAAGTCTCACCCTGTCGCCCAGGATGGAATGCAGTGGTGCAATCTCGGCTCACTGCAGCCTCGGCCTCCCAGGTTCAAGCGATTCTCCTGCCTCAGCCTCCTGAGTAGCTGAGATTACAGGCACCCACCTCCACGCCTGGCTAATTTTTTGTATTTTTAGTAGACATGGGGTTTCACCGTGTTGGCCAGGCTGGTTTTGAACTCTTGACTTCAAGTGATCCGCCCACCTCGGCCTCGGATTACAGGCATGAGCCACAGCACCTGGCCAGATTATTATTCAGCCTTAAGAAGGAATGAAGTGTTGGTACAAGATACAGCATGGATGAACTTTGAAAACGTTATGCTAAGTAAAAGAAGCCAGATGCAAAAGGTTACACATTGTGTGGTTCCATTCATATGAAATCTTTACAATAGGTAAAGCCACAGAGGCACAAGTCTGGTTGGTGGTAACCAGGAGCCAGGGAAGAAATTATTTATTGGGTAGTAGGCTTCCTTTTGGGCTGATGAAGACGTTCTGAAACTAGATAGAGACGACAGTTGCACAACATTGTGAGTGCACTAAATGCCACTGGATTGTTGGCTTAAAGCTGTTAATTTCATGTTATGTAAATTTCACCTCAATTTATTTACACTTAGTTAAGATTTAATAACTTTCAAAAAAGTCAATGACATGTAAATATGCATCATTGATGAAGGAGTTTAGTCCATTTTCGTCATAGGATTACACACAGTTGAGCTTAACGGCTTATACAGGCCAGCCAAGGTGGCTCACACCTGTAATCCCAGCACTATGGGAGGCCGAGGCAGGCAGATCACCCGAGGTCAGGAGTTCGAGAGCAACCTGGCCAACGTGATGAAACCCTGTTTCTACTAAAAATACAAAAAATTAGCCAGGTGTGGTGGTGCACACCTGTAATCCCAGCTACTTGGGAGGCTGAGGCAGGAGAATTGCTTGAACCCGGGAGGTGGAGGTTGCAGTGAGCTGAGATCGTGCCACTGCATTCCAGCCTGGGTGACAGAGTGAGACTCTGACTCAAAAAAATAAAAATAAAAATAAAAATAAAAGGCTTATACAACACATGATCTTGGTATTAAATGAACAAAAATGTAAATTTCACGTCAATTCTTAAAAAGTGAATTGAGGATGTAGAGGGTAGAGATAGGGGGATGGTGGATGCCAGGAAGCACGTCCTCCAGGCAGTTTCTCCCTCTAGATACAAAGGCCATCTCTGAACGCAAGGGCAGCACAAAGGACTCCTAGGGTTCACCCACCCAGTCACCCACTTTACAGATGGGAAAGTCAAGGCCAGAGAGGGCGGGGACTTGCTCAAGGCTACATGTCGCATGGGAAGCCACAGAGGAGTTAGAGCAAGGGCTTCAGGGCTTGAGGCTGGCACTGAGCCATGAGACTCCATGGCCGTGGGGGCTGCAGGGGGCCCATGGCTGTGATCAGAATAGTAAAGTCCAAGCTAACATGGGCCTTCCAGCCTGAACATGTGGAAGGGACAGTGTCATCAACCCATTCGTTATCCCAGTTCATCCAAGCCAAAGGCTCTGTATGAGTCAACCCAGGTCTTCCTTGACCGTTGGCCCCTCCATGAAGGCAGTTGCAGCTTTAAGAGGAAAACTCATTACCCAGCTGTTCTATTTCTGCCCACAGCCTTCACTGCTGGGCTGAGGTCATCAGTTTCCCCACAAGGGTAATGGGAGGAAGGCAAATGTCTTAGATGCCCCCCGAGGGACCCAGGAGTGCCCAGTTAGGCCCTGGAAGGAGAGACCAGCTAAGCTCCTGGACCCCTGAGGGCTTCTCTTCTTTTTTAAGGTTTTGCTGACCCAGACCTGTTAGGCAGGTATAAAAGGGGATGGCCAGGCTCAGCCGGGCATCCAGTCTCTTCCAGTGTGGTCTCAGGTAGGAACCTAGGGGATGCTGGGGAAGATGGGAACGGGGAGGGCTTGCAGTGGAGGAGAACTGGCGGGAGGAGAGTAGAGGTGATGATAAGAGATGAGCTGGGGGAGGGAGGGGATGAGCATTCTGCGAGCACCTGCCTGCCCCAGGGGCTGCAGAGACAGCGTCTCATTTAATCCTCCAAGTTGCCCAGTGCGGTGGCTCACGCCTGTAATCCTAGCATTTTGGGAGGCTGAGGCAGGAGGATCTTTTGAGGCCAGGAGTTCAAGACCAGCCTGGGCAACATAGCAAGACACTGTCCCTACAAAAACGTTAAAAATTAGCAGGGCATGGTGGTGTGCACCTGTAGTCTCAGCTCCTTGGGAGACTGAGGTGGGAGGATCGCTTATGCCCAGGAGTTGGAGACTACAGTGAGCTATGATCACACCACTGTACTCCAGCCTGGGCCACAGAGTGAGACCCTGTCTCAAAAACAAAACAAAACAAAACAAAAACCTCCCCCCAAGTGATCTGTGTTGCATGCCCGCTGGATGTACAGTTGAGGGGACTAGTCTGGAGAGCTGCTGGAACTCCCACGTATTCACAAGTGAGACAGGAGAAGCCAGGATTCAAACCCAGATCAGCCTCCTTTCCCTGCACCACCTGCCTTCCTTGGTGTGTGGTGCTGGATTCATGGGTTTGACCCCTACTCTGCCCTTCCCTTGGTCTGCAAAGCATCATCTTTCCCTCTGAAGACTCAGCTTTTGCATTCCATGAGCTACATTGTCCGTATGTTTTGTGGTTCATCATTTATTTAGGTTGGTCTTGGTTATCAAAGATAGCTGAGAAGAGCCGTTGCCTGGAGGGACAAGGGGGTTTTGGATTCAGGGGGGCCTGGAAGCGGGGAGTCATTAGCAAGCAGGAGGCTGGTAGCCACTGAAAGGGATGGAACCTGGTGTCAGAGACCTGCACGTCCCTCAGGGCAGCTCCTGGCTGGAGGGGCCTGTGCCCTAAACCACTAGGCCCACGCAACAGCAGTGATACCTTAGCTTGCTGTTCACGGCAGAACCATCATTAAAAAAACAATACAAAGGCCTGGCACAGTGGCTTATATCTGCAAACCCAGCACTTTGGGAGACCAAGGCAGGTGGATCACTTCAGGTCAGGAGATCAAGACCAGCCTGGCCAACATGGTGAAACCCTGTCTCTACTAAAAATACAAAAATTAGCTAGGTGTGGTGGTGGGCGCCTGTAATCCCAGCTACTCAGGAGGCTGAAGCAAGAGAATTGCTTGAGCCCGGGAGGGGGCAGAGGTTGCAGTGAGCTGAGATCACGCCACTGTACTCCAGACTGGGTGACAAGAGCGAAACTCCTTCTGAAAAAACAAACAAACAAACAAACAAAAAATACAAGGGCCTGGCACAGCGGCTTATACGTGCAAATTCAGCACTTTGGGAGGGCGGGATGGAAGGATTGCTTGAGGCCAGGAGTTCAAGGCTTCAGGGAGCTATGATTGCATCACTGCACTCCAGCCTGGGTGACAGAATGAGACCCTGTTCTAAATAAATAAATAAATAAAGTCAAGCAGCCTAATTGGTATAAACAAAGGCAACTTTCTTGCCTCCCCTACCCCCATTAGAGCAATTGAGAAACCCAGTTCTCAGATGTGGGCAGATGTTTTGTTTTAGCGACAAGTCGAATGTGTCTTCGCCTGACTGCTGGCACGTGCATTTCTTTTTTCTTTTTCTTTTTTATTTTTAGACAGGGTCTTGTTCTATCACCCAGGCTGGAGCACAGTGGCACAATCTCGGCTCACTGCAACCTCCACCTCCCAGGTTCAAGTGATTCTCCTACCTCAGCCTCCTGAGTAGCTGGGATTACAGGCACCTGCCACCACGCCCAGCTAATTTTTGTATTTTTAGTAGAGACGGGGTTTCACCATGTTGGCCAGGGGCTCGAACTCCTGACCTCAGGTGATCCCCCCATCTCAGCCTCCCAAAGTGCTGGGATCACAGGCGTGAGCCCCCGCGCTCGGCTGCATTTCCTTTTCGTGTGGATTTTGGTCTCATTTCCCTGGTGGTTTCCATCGATGTTAAGCAGAACTAGGGAAACCGGCAACAAAAAGATGATGCAATTGAGCCATCGGGGGCAGCAAATGACAAAAGGAAGTTTACATAGAGCGACTGTAGCTTCCAGAAGGGGCAAAGGCAAGGCTGGACAAGGCCGCTTAGCTGCCCAGGAACCAGGTCTCCCGGATGCTGGATACAGACTCCTGGATGCTATGGCAGAAGCCAGAACTCCCAGCTCAGCGCTCCCTGATGACAAGGCATAGGAGGGATTAGACAGGAGTCCTTAACCTGGGCTTGGGAGGCTTCAATGGGAAAATTCCATTGTGATTTTTCACTGCCTTTAACCGAAGGCGTCATCTTCTCCCCTTTGTAACATGGTCTTATTCAACACAGTCTTATTAACGGTACTTGCAACTTTCTCTGCAGTGGAAGTCAATGTGTTTTGTTTGTTTGTTTTTTATTGAGACAGAGTCTCTCTCTGTTGCCCAGGCTGGAGTGCAGTGGCGCAATCTCGGCTCACTGCAAGCTCCGCTTCCCAGGTTCTCGCCATTCTCCTGCCTCAGCCTCCCGTATAGCTGGGACTACAGGCGTGTGCCACCGCACCTGGCTAATTTTTTGTATTTTTAGTAGAGATGGGTTTTCCCCGTGTTAGCCAGGATGGTCTCGATCTCTTGACCTCATGATCCGCCCATCTCGGCCTCCCAGTGTGCTAGGATTACAGGCGTGAGCCACAGTGCCTGGCCAGTCACTGGTATTTTTAAATTTTCTTTTCTTTTCTTTTCTTGAGACAGGGTCTCGCTCCGTTGCCCAGGCTAGAGTGCACAGGCACAATCAGAGCTCATTGCAGCCTTGACCTTCCCAGTTCAAGCAATCCTCCTGCCTCAGTTTCCCAAGTAGCTGGAACCACAGGCACACACCACCACACCTGGCTAACTTTCTAATTATTTTTATTTTATTTTATTTTATTTTATTTTGAGACAGAGTCTCACTCTGACCCCCAGGCTGGAGCACAGTGGCACAATCTTGGCTCACTGCAACCTCTGCTTCCAAGGTTGAAGTGATTCTCATGCCTCAGCCTCCCGAGTAGCTGGGACTACAGGCACATACCACCAGGCTCGGCTAATTTTTTTGTATTTTTAGTAAAGATGGACTTTTGCCATGTTGACCAGGCTGGTCTCGAACTCCTGGCCTCAAGTGACCCACCCATCTCAGCCTCCCAAAACGCTGAGATTACAGGCGTGAGCCACAGCGGCCTGCCTAACTTTCAAATTTTTATAGAGACAGGGTCTCGGTACGTTGCTCAGGCTGGTCTTGAACTCCTGGCCTCGAGCAATCCTCCTGCCTCAGCCTCCTAAAGTGCTGGAATTACAGCCATGAGCCAACTCCACCCAGCCAATCACCGGTATTTTCATATCAAATTACAGTAGTTGCAGACATCTCAAAATATAATTAATTCTTACTGCTGCTCCAAAACTATAGTACTTATGAGACCTGCTGCTAGATTATGTTATTTGATGCATTTATAAAGAGGCACATCTATTACTAGATCATGCATTTTTAATATTTTATTAATTATATTTTAATGTCATGTGTTTCCTTGGTAATCCTACATATTTTATTGCTTGAATTTAAAAAATTTTGTCCAATACGACCACAGGTATCACCAGACAACCAAAGGGGTCCCTGGCGCATGACGGCACAAGACCCCTGCCCACCTCCTCTCCTTTCTTGTTTCTGTGCAACAGCCGAGCTTTCGGGGCTAGGATGGCGGGGGCGGGTGACGCAGAAAAAAAGTTCCAGCCAGAACTCTCTACGCCAGGCCCCATAGGGAGACAAGAGGAGGAGAAAGCTCCTGGCTATGCCTCAGTGGCTTGCCTGTTGTGACTCAGCTTCTTTTGGAAAAACTGGGGGTGTTGGCAGGAGAGACTGTAGGTGCGGTACAGTGAGGGCCCAGCGCACAATTAGGAGTCCATCATCTAAAGGCTGAGGCTGTACCCTTGGCCTTGAGAAATGCATTGCTGGCAAAGGGGCTCAGAACCACACCCTCCCTGAACCTTCGAGAAGGTTCTTCACCCCCAAGACGAACTGGGGAGGCCTGTGATTTCTGTCTTTTCTCCCTTGAGCCTCCAGTTCCCCTCCTTCCTGGGGATTCAGTGAAACTGTTTGGGGTTTGGAAATTGAGACTGTCCTCATTTTAGGAGAGACAATAATTGACACAGGCAACCATTTTGTACCCAGGCAATCATTTTGTACCCAGGACCTGCTTGACGTCTGGTGAAGCCTGTGGACTCAGCTCAGATTAGTGTTTTTAAATGAATAAAATAGGCCAGGCATGGTGACTCGTGCCTGTAATCCTAGCACTTTGGGAGGCTGAGGCAGGTGGATCACTTGAAGTCAGGAGTTCAAAACCAGCCTGGCCAACATGGTGAAACCCTGTCTCTACTAAAAATACAACAAACAAACAAACAAAAAAACTAGCCAGGCGTGGTGGCGGGTACCTCCCAGCTACTCAGGAAGCTAAGGCAGGAGAATTGCCTGAACCCAGGAGGCAGAGGTTGTAGTGAGCCAAGATTGCACCACTGCATTCCAGCCTGGGCAACAGAAGAAAACTCCGTCTCAAAAAAAAAAAAGTAAAATAAAATACACAGAGCTACAAAGGAAACCAATGGTACTGTAATACTGGCTGGGTGTGTGCGCTGGCTTAAAAACCAGTAATCCCAGCACTTTGGGAGGCCAAGGTGGGAGAATCGCTTGAGGCCAAGAGTTTGAGATCAGCCTGGGCAACATGGTGAGACCTCATCTCTATAAAACATTTTAAAATTAGTCAAGCATAGTGGCTTATGCCTGTAATCTCAGCATTTTGGGAGGCTGAGGTGGGAAGATTGCTTGAGCCCAGAAGTTGGAGGCTGCAGTGAGCTATGATTGCACCACCGCACTCCAGCCTGGGTGATGGAGTAAGACCCTGCCTCTGAAAAAAAAAAAGAAAAGAAAAAATATATTAAAAACTAATTTGTGACATGGCAGTAAGGCAATAATAAATGTCCTTCTTTATTAATAAATTTAAAGAACAGTATCAAACTGAGGGTTTAAAGAGACCATAATTTTAAAGTTGAGATGAAGATAAACAGTATTTTGAGACATCTGCAGCCACCCTAATGAGAAGTGAAAGCTTTGATTTTTGCTGGGAGCAAACAGAGGCAGTGATGCTACTGAGGTCTGTGGCCTCTGTTCATATCAGATAGAAAGTGAAAACCAAGTGGCAATTGTTTTCCTGTCCCATTTCACAGACCTTGGTTAGAAACCCTACCTTTAACCTCTCCATGCCCCAGTGTTCTCCTCCATAAAATGGGCTTCCTGATCCCTACCTCACAGCCTTAGTGTGAGGAACATATGAGATGACAGAGGCAGAAGCATTTGTGTTGTTGGGGGGGGGGGTACTTAACTGTGAGGATTTATTAGCTTATTTCATTTTTAAATATAATTTCAACTTTTATTTTAGATTCAGGGGGTATATGTGCAGGTTTGTTACATGGGTATATTGAGTGACACTGGGATTTGGGATCCAAATGATCCCATCACACAGGTGGTGAGCATAGCATCCAATAGGTCATTCTTCAATCCTTGCCTCCCTCCCGCTCTCCCCCATCTAGTAGTCCCCAGTGTCTATTGTTTCTATCTGTATGTCTGTCTGTCCCCAATATTTAACTCCCACTTATAAGTGAAAACATGGTATTTGGTTTTCTGTTTCCATGTTAATTCACTTAGAATAATGGCCTCCAGCTGCATCCATGTTGCTGCAAAGGACGTGATTTCATTCTTTTTTATGGCTACATATTATTCCATGGTGTATATGTACCACATTTTCTTTCTGTTTTTTGGCTTTTTTTTTTTAAGACAGGGTCTTGCTCTGTCACCTAAGCTGGAGTGCAGTGGTACAATCACGGCTTCCTGCAGCCTTGACCTCCCCAGCTCAAGTGATCCTCCTGCCTTAGCCCTGAGGGTAGCTAGGACTACAGGCACACATCACCATGCCCAGCTAATTTTTAAATGTTTTTGTAGACATGGGGCCTTGCTATATTGCCCAGGCTGGTCTCAAACTCCTGGGCTCAAGCTGTCCTTCCACCTTGGCTTCCCAAAGTGCTGGGATTATAGGTGTGAGCCACCATACCTGGCCTGTACCACATTTTCTTTATGTAATTCACCACTGATGGCCACCTAGGTTGATTCCGTGTCTTTGCCATTGTGAATAATGCTGCAACGAACATACGGGTGCATGTGTCTTTTTGGTAGGACGACTTATTTTCCCTTTGGGTATATACTCAGGAATAGGATGGCTGGGTTGAATAATAGTTCAAAGTTCTTTGAGAAATCTCCAAATTGCTTTCTACAGTGGCTGAACAATTAGCTTCTTTCTTATTCTTGGTTATGAAAGCCTAATAGCACCAAGACAGACAAGGTGACATGAGAGAAGCAAGCCTCTATCTTTCTCGGGACATTGGCTCCAGCCTGTCCACCAGCCTCAGCAGCTTGTCTCTGCTTCCCCCCACAGCACCCAGGGAAGTCCTGGTTCCTGCCCTCAGCTCCTTCCTGCTCCGTCCTCAACCAAGCCACCATGCCTGGTGGGTACAAAGGGGAGTGTGGGGATGATGTGGACCCTATGCCTTTCCTGGCACCTCCCGAAAAGGAGAGGATTGAAGCCATGAACAAGCCCTATGACATTAAGAGGTCCTGCTGGGTCAAAGATGAGAAGGAAGGCTTCGTCGCTGGGGAGATCCAGTCTGAACAGGGTGACCAAGTCACCGTGAAGACGATCACCAACCAGGTGAGTGGGGCACGATCTCCAGGATGAAACCAAGTGGCAGGCACCTAGGCCTTTTCTAGGCATGCTCCCGCCCAGAAGGCAGGGTGGCAGAAAGAGCAGGTGCCTCCAAGTCCCATGTGCTGGGGTCAAATCCAGACTCGCCTACACTCAAGCTGTGTGGCCCTGGGCAAGACGCATTCCCTGTCTGAGCTATATCACAATAGAGATTCTGAGACAGATCACATGAAAGCACTTCATAGACTCTAAGACAGTACCATGCGTAGGGGATGATCGTGAGAGTTACTTATCTTTGATGTCACAAACAGCTCTCAAGTGGAAGCTATTTTCTAAGCATGAGAATGAGCATGTCACTCATGAGCAGTGTCACTGTGTGCCATGGCCCCTGGTGGCATGAGGGACATGAGAGAGGGCACAGAACACCCTGGCTCACTGGGTGAGCTCTTCAGCTGCATGAAGAACAGATGGTAGTTCCCAGGTCCCTTGGAGCATGGCGGTGGTGTGCTGGATGTGATGGCTTCTGATGGCTTTTAACAGGTTGCAAGGACCCAACCTGGCTAGTGATGGCTTGCAGGGACTCAACCTGGCTTACCATGGCTAGCAAGGACCCAGTCTGGCTTCTCATGGATTGCAGGGATCCAACCTGGCTGGTGATGGTTTGCAAGGACCCCAACACTAAACAATGAGGGATTTTCCAGCCAGATGTTAAACGTTGGGTAGCTTGCTATCAGCCACGATGGAAGTATTTACACCACGGAAATGGGAACATGCTGTAAATCAGGGGTGCTTCCCCCCAGACAGCTGGTTTACCAACCCACCCTTGTCTCTGCTGGCCCACACTACATCTGACTGTGAGATATGACTTGAGAGAGTGGATAGAAAATTTGGTTTATTAGGCTGGGCGTGGTGGCTCATGCCTGTAATCCCAGCACTTTGGGAGACCGAGGCAGGAGGATTACTTGGGCTCAGGAGTTTGAGACTGGCCTTGGCAACTTGGTGAGACCCTATCTTTATTTTTAAAAAATAATAACAATTTTTATTAGAATTTTTTAAATTTGGTTTATTTTAAATGGGTAAGGGCAGGGGTCTCTTGTATTCTTGGCAGACCCCTGGTGAGGCACTTGACACATTGTCTAATCCTTTTGGCAATCTTATGTGGTAGGATTTATTGACCCTATTTTGCAGAGAAGGAAAAATGAGGATCAAGGGCACTTTAGGAGACCTGTGCACATTGCAAAAATAGCAAATGATGAACTTGGATTCAAACCCACTGTATCTGGCTCATATGCCCGTGCCCCTTCTATGTTACCATTCCATCTCTCCATGGTGGGCTGCCAAGAGGGAGGCATGAGCCATTGCACCCGGCCACTTTTCCATTTAAGAAAAAAGACATTACCCTTCTCCCTCCAAACCACCTTCAAGGATAAAATTGAAAGCAAGCAAGCAAAGAAGACAAAAAAAAAAAAAACAGAGCAATGAGTGTTCAGCAATAAATATGTTAGCACCTGCGAGTGTTCAGCAATAAATATGTTAGCACCTGCGAGGTCCATTCCTGGTTAATTTCTTGATTAAAAGAAGTCAGAGGCCAGGCGCGGTGGCTCAAGCCTGTAATCTCAGCACTTTGGGAGGCCGATACAGGCAGATCACTTGAGGCTAGGTGTTTGAGACCAGCCTGGGCAATATAACGAGGCCCCGTTTCTACAAAAAATTAGCCAGGTGTGGTGGTGCATCCCTGTACTCCCAGTTACTTAGGAGGCTGAGCCAGGAGGATCGCTTGAGCCCAGGAAGTTGAGGCTGCAGTGAGCTAGGATTGCACTGCTACACTCCACCCTGGGTGACAGAGAGAAACTTTGTCTCAAAAAAAAAGGAAGCCAGAGACCTCAGTGATCAGAACTGGCAACAGCTGTATTTTTCTCTGCACCTGTCTTCGAGAGGAGCAGTGGTAAAAAGATATAGTTGGGTGGAAATGGATTTGAACGAAAGTCAAGCTTAATTCCCAGGAGAAACAGTTTTCAGAGAGGAGAGTGCTGCAGTGTCGTGAGAAGTGATGGGTGATGATAGTAGAGCCCCAGGGTGCATCCAAGTTTGGATGCACATTTAAGGACAACACAATTTCCTTCAGTATCTGCAAAAGACAGGACTGGCCAGCCGGGTTTGGGACAGAAAAGATGGAGCCTGTGGCGCTGGCTTCCCTGGCTCCTAAAATAAAGGCCAAGTTCTCCATTCCTCCCTGAAAGCGAAGTGTCTGCACGTGGACGAGGACCAGAGATCTGGAAACCCCTGGAAATGAATTCAGAATAAAACCCAGCTTGAGGCCAGGCATGATGGCTCATGCCTGTAATCCCACCACTTTGGGAGGCCAAGAAGGGCGGATCACCTGAGGTCAGGAGTTTGAGACCAGCCTGGCCAACATGGTGAAACCCCATCTCTACCAAAAATACAAAAATTAGTCAGGTGTGGTGGCCTGTGCCTGTAATCCCAGCTACATAGGAGGCTGAGGCAGGAGAATTATTTGAACCCAGGAGGTGGAGGTTGCAGTGAGTTGAGATCACGCCACTGCACTCCAGCATGAGTGACAGAGTGAGACTCTGTCTCAGAAAAAAACAAAAACAAACAAACAAAAAAAAAACAGCTTGATTTACTAAGGGTGTGGTAACCATTACGGGGAGTGGGGCTGGATTTTCCAGAACTGTCAAGATTTCAAATTATCTGCCTATTGTACTAATAAATTATTTAAAGTCCCAGAAATCCCAGTATGGATTCAGGCCTCACATCTAAGGCTGCAGGCAGTCAAAAGATATTTGTTTTCTAGATCGTGTGCCTTCAGCTTTGATCCCAGATGCTGGAGCTTCTTCAGAGCTGGCGATGGTTTTTGTTTTTTTGTTTTGTTTTGTTTTTTTCTTGCTCTGTCACCCAGGCTGGAGTGCAGTGGCATGATCTCCACTCGCTGCAACCCCCGCCCCCTGGGTTCAAGTGATTCTCCTGCCTCAGCCTCCCAAGCAGCTGGGATTACAAGTGTGCGCTACCACGCCCAGCTAATTTTTGTATTTTTAGTAGAGACGGGGTTTCGCCATTTTGGCCAGGCTGGTCTCTAACTCCTGACCTCAGGTGATCCACCCACCTCGGCCTCCCAAAGTTCTGGGATTACAGGCATGAGCCACTGCACCCGGCCTAGTTTTCATTCATAGATGAAGAAATTGGGGTGCAGCATGCGGAAGAGATCTGCCCACATGGCATGGGTGCAAACACACCTACTGATGAACACTCATTACCGTTTTCTTTTTTTTCTTCTTTTCTTGCTTGCTTTCAATTTTATCCTTGAAGGTGGCTTGGAGGGAGCAGGGGAGTGTCTTTTTTTTCAAATGGAACAGTGGCTACATGTGGTGGCTTACACCTGTAACACTTTTGGGGGCCAAGATGGGAGGATCACTGGAGGCCAAGAGTTCAAGACCAGCATGGGCAACATAGCAAGACCTTGTCTCTAGAAAAAAAATTTAAAAATTAGCCAGGTGTGGTGGTGTGCACCTGTAGTCCCAGCTACTTGGGAGGCTGAGGCAGGAGGATGGCTTGAGCCCAAGAGATCGAAGCTGCAGTGAGCTATGATTGTACCACTGAACTCCAGCCTGGGCAACAGAGCAAGATTATGTCTCAAAAAATTAAATTAAATTAAAAATTCAAAAATAGAAAAGTTTGGCTGGTCTGAAGGTAGTGAGTTATCTCAATTGATTGTTCATGGTCAGTTACAGATCAAAATCCTTGTTCCATTCTTCCCCCCACTCTTCTCATTACTGCACTTAGTCTTTAAAAAAGAGAGAGAGAAATGGAAAAGCTCATTGCTATTTCAAAATCACCGCTAACTCTCAAGGCAGAGAGCCAAGGGTCACATCTCTGCAAAGTGTCCATGGGATCAAAGAGTAAGCTCTGATCATCTATCAGGATGGATTTGGCTGGAAGAGAAGCACAGCCCAGAGGTTCTCTGTAACATAGGGAGGGAACGTCATAGTTTATAAGGTATTTTTACATGATTCCACTTAAGTTCATATAATTCTCCCAGCAACCTACCAAGGAGGCTACTGTCATCTCAACTTCAGAGAGGAGGCAGTTGAAGCTGCATTGGCCTCAGAAGTGCCTCCCCATCCCAGGACACACAGGGGGATGTGGCTGGACCAGGACTTGGGTCCACTGGATGCTCCACTCCATCTCCTTCTGGGACTCCAGAAGGTGTGTGGTGACCTGGGCCAGATGCCCCATGCCTGGGACAGCACTATTTCCTGATGTCTGTGCTTCTGTGTCTTGACATCCCCAGACACTCACTGTGAAGAAGGATGATATCCAGCAGATGAACCCACCCAAATTCTACCAGGCCAGCGACATGGCAGACATGACCTTCCTGAATGAAGCCAGTGTCCTAGACAATCTGCGCCAACGCTACACCAACATGAGGATCTATGTGAGTGCCGGGGATGGGGTGAGTCGGGGGAGGAAGGAGTGGCTGCAGATCTTCTGCTCTTCTTTTGATGAGGAGGGGGGTAGCTACTCCACCCTCCCCAGCTCCCAGTACACATTATAACTTAGACAAAGGCACAGGGACCACGTTTCTGACATGTTAGAATTTCCACCGAAAGCCTTCAGCATCTCAGTAATGGCACCATCTCCATGAGCAGCTGAAACACCTGTTGCTGAGGCTGTCACTCAAAAATCTTCCTCCTCATGTTCCTCCCCTCTTCCTCAAACTCTCAAATCAAAACATCATTTTTCCCCTAGTGACTTCATGTGCCATTATTAGAAGTCCATCCATCCATCTATCCATTCATCCATCTATCCATCCATCCAAACATCCATCCATCCAAACATTCATCCATCCAAACATTTATCCATCCAAACATCCATCCATCCATCCAAATATCTATCCATCCATCCAAACATCTATCCATCAACCCAAACATCCAAACATTCATCCATCCATCCATCCATCCACCCATCCATCCATTCATCCAAACATCTATCCATCAATCCATTCATCCACCTATCCAAACATCCATCCATCCATCCATACGTCTAAACATCTATCCATCAATCCAAACATCCAAACATTCATCCACCTATCCAAACATCCATCCATCCATCAACCAAACATCCATCCATCCATCCACTCATCCACCCATCCAAACATCCAAATATCCATCCATTCAATCATTAATCAAAACACTCATCCACCCATCCATCCAACAAACATTGAGGAAATGTGATTTAATTGTAGCCTGAGGCACTTAGGAAGGACAACCAACTGCATCCTTGAAGAAGTTCAGTTTCACTTTATCTGACATGATGACCAGAGTGAGTTACATTCAGTCCCCTGAGTGTCTTGGAAATCTTAAGACAGAAAGATGATTTCCTGAAGGTGTTGCAGCTTAACTCCCAAAATGGGTTGTCTAAGGACGTGTTGGTGTTTGCCTCTCTAGATGTCTTTATTTAAAAGGAAAGAGGCTTATCTGGCAGGAATAGGTGAGGAGCAGCCTGACTCCCAGGTCAGGAGCTGCCAGGGGTTCCCCTTCCCTGGGTCTATGGTTATAGTCAAGAGGGCTTCTGTGACCCCAGATTCATCCTCCTTTAATACCATTACTGTGGTCTAGATTCAGGCCCCAGCAGTACCATAGCCCCGGGTGTTGCTGGAAGGTCTCTGAAAAGCTCTTGAAGATATTTGCTAGGTCTGGAGGTTAGCAGGGCATCCTTGGACCCCAGGTCTAGAAAGAGCCACACCCACCCCCGGCTGAACCTAGAGCCTGGGCTGAGAATGTCAAGGTGCAGGCTCGAACGTCAAGCTCAGGACAAGGGCTTACCTGGGGCTGCTCTGCCCGCAAGCCCTTGTTCCTCCTGGGTGACCACATCATGACTTTGGGCCAAGGGACTGCAGGCTTTGTGGAGTATAGCCTGAGAGACCAGGGCAGGGAGTCCCCTCCTACATTAAAGCGCCTCGATAGAGCCACTAATGCAACAATTCTAACTGGCAAGGGCTACTCCCATGATCCCAGCTGCTTCTCTCTCAATTCCTCCTGACCACAGCAGGGAGGTAACTGGCTTCCAGGATGCTGTCTGCCCTCACCCCACAGCTGAGACAGGCTGGAGGGGAAGAGTGACTCCATGGCTGGCGTCCCAGGATGAGACACTGTGTGTCATACTCTCAGCTGTTCCACTGAGTTTCCTTCATCATCTCTTTGTCTTTTTTCCTGTGGATCAGTTTGTACTTAATAAGTTTCCTTTTGAAAATTCAACATATCCCAGTTATGCTAAGGAGAAGCTGGTGGCAGGGAGAGGGGTGGATAGGGAGCAGTTATTCTTACTTGGTTCAAAATGGAAGGGTTTAAAGTTGAACTGAAACCAAGTACTTGGTGGACGCTTAGAGGGCAATGTGACTGTCCAGCAAGGAGAAGGGAAATTTAAGATTCATAGATTTGGCCATTTCCTGTCTTCACTTATTCTTCCCGCTCTTAATGTATTTAATGATGTAATTGGTTTTTCTGGGGTTTTTTGTTTGTTTGTTTGTTTGAGATGGAGTCTCACTCTGTTGCCCAGGCTGGAATGCAGTGGCACAGTCTCACCTCATTGCAACCTCTGCTTCCTGGGTTCAAGCGATTCTCCTGCCTCAGCCTCCTCAGAAGCTGGGATTACAAACGTGCGCTACCACGCCCAGCTAATTTTTGTATTTTTAGTAGAGACAGGGTTTCACCATGTTGGTCACGCTGGTCTCGAACTCCTGACCTCGTCATCTGCCCGCCTCAGCCTCCCAAAGTGCTGGGATTACAGGCGTAAGCCACTGCGCCTGGCCTTCCTGTTCTTTTTTTTTAAGCAGGGTGATTTCTTACAAAATCGCAATCTTGGAGTGAAAACAAAGTTGGGGTCTCTTTTTAAGAGTAGGTCAAGGCTGGGCGCAGTGGCTCATGCCTGTAATCCCAGCACTTTGGGAGGCCAACGTGGGTGGATTGTTTGAGAACAGGAGTTCATGACAAGCCTGAGCAACGCGGCAAGACTCCTGTCTCTACACAAACAATTTTTTAATTATCCAGGCTTAGTGGGCACATGCCCATAGTCCCAGCTACTTGGGATGTTGAGGTGGAAGAATAGCTTGAGCCCAGGAGGTCAATGCTGCAGTGAGCTATGATCGCACCATTGCACTCCAGCCTGAGAGACAGAGCAGTCTCTGTCTCTAAAAAAAAAGAAAAGAAAGAAAAGAAAAGGAAAAAAAGAGAAAGAAAGAAAAAACAGGTGGTCAAACCTAGCTGCCACAAGTAGGGAACTGCATCCACACAGTGAAGATTCCACAGCTTTTGAATCACCTCAGAAATCTCTCAATAGACTCTCAAGGAAAGCCAGATATATTAAGTGGCAAAAGCAAGATATAAAACAGTACTATAGGCTGGGCACAGTGGCTAACACCTGTGATCCCAGCACTTTGGGAGGCCAAGGTGGGTGGATCCCTTGAGGTCAGGAGTTTGTGATCAGCCTGGCCAATATGGCGAAACCCCATCTCTACTAAAAATACAAACATTAGCCGGGCGTGGTGGCATGCACCTGTAGTCTCAGCTGCTCAAGAGGCTGAGGCAGGAGAATCGCTTGAATCCGGGAGGCAGAGGTTGCAGTGAACCCAGATGGCACCATTGCACTCCAGCCTGAGTGACAGAGTGAGACTCCATCCACAAAATACATATAAATTTAAAAAACCATGGAAGGAAGTAAAACAAACTAGCCCAGCATTTACCCGTGGTGAGGGTGGGAGTGGGTATGGAGCAAGTGGAGGGACCTTTTGCAGTATATATGTTACCACAGTGAGTGTTACCTATTCAAATACAGATTGACCCCAACTTACAATGGTTCAAGTTAATGATTTCCGACTTTATGATGGGGCAAAAGCAATACACATTCAATGCACTCCTCGATTTATGATCAAACCCATCGTAAGTTGAAAATATCATAAATCGACTTCCAATATATTTTCAACATATGATGGGTTTATCTAGATGTGACCCCATCCTAAGTTGAGGAGTGTCTGTAATTAAATCAAAAGAAAACAAAAACAAATATATATTAAAGAGAAGCCTCATTTAGCTTAATGAATACAGACTCAGATAGTCATAAGATTTTGCCTCCAGAAGGCTGGGTTTTGTTGTTTTTGTTGTTTTTGAGACGGAGTCTCACCCTGTTGCCCAGGCTGGAGTACAGTGGCACGATCTTGGCTCACTGCAACCTCTGCCTCCCAGGTTCAAGCGATTCTCCTGCCTCAGCCTTCCAAGTAGCTAGGATTACAGGCGTGCACCACCACGCCCAGCTAATTGTTTCGTATTTTTGGTAGAGACAGGGTTTCACCATGTTGGTCAGGCTGGTCTCCAACTCCTGACCTCAGGTGATCCACCCGCCTCAGCCTCCCAAAGTTTTGGGATTACAGGTGTAAGCCACCAAACCTGGCAGAAAGCTTGCCTTCTTCACAGCTTGCTCTATGATAAGCTGGGGCCTGAAGGGAACTCTGCTGGGGGAAGAGGGTACCAGGAGGAAAAATCAGCTGACCATCTTCCCTCCCTCCCACCAGACCTACTCGGGCTTGTTCTGCGTGACGGTCAACCCCTACAAATGGCTGCCCATCTACGGGGCCCGTGTGGCTAACATGTACAAGGGCAAGAAGCGCACAGAGATGCCGCCTCACCTCTTCTCCATCTCTGACAACGCCTACCACGACATGCTCATGGGTGCGTCAGGGTGGGCTCTGCTGGGGCAGGGGTGGCGGGAGACAAGCCTTCCTTTGCCATTGCGGCTCCAGACGCATTAAGACCTTGTGATACCCAATCCTAACCCTGACCCTGCACTACCAGTTGAAGTTCTTTGCTAAATTTTGAGCAGCAGCTGCTGCTACCAGGTGCCAGGGCTCAGTGAGTGTGCTGGGCACTTGCTAGGCACCAGCCCTACCTCACACCCTATCTCATTTAAGTTTCACAAACCCGTGGGATGCCAAGGTAAGTAGGTAAGTAACTTGCTCAGAGCTCAATACTCTTAACCATTACCTCTATGATCTTTGCTGCATGTTATAGTGATTCCTCTATGTGATTTTTTTCTTTATTTTGAGATGGAGTTTCGCTCTTGTCGCCCAAGCTGGAGTGCAATGGTGCAATAGCTCACTGCAACCTCCACCTCCTGGGTTCAGGCGATTCTCCTGCCTCAGCCTCCCAAGTAGCTGGGATTACAGGCATGTGCCACCACGCCCAGCTAATTTTTGTATTATTAGTAAAGATGGGATTTCATCATGTTGGCCAGGCTGGTCCTGAACTTCTGACCTCAGGTGATCCACCCATCTCGGCCTCCCAAAGTGCTGGCTTTACAGGCATGAGCCACTGCGCCCAGCCGTGATTTTTTTTTAAGAGACGGGGTCTTTGTTGCCCAGGTTGGAGTGCAGTGGTGCAATCTTAGCTCACTGCAGTCTAGAACTTCTGGGTCAAGCAATCCGCCTGCTTCAGCTTCCTGAGTAGCTGAGACTATAGGAATGCGTCACTATGCCCAGCTAATTTCTTAATGTTTTGTGGAGACAGGGTTTCACCATCTTGCCCAGGCAGGTCTTAAACTCCTGGGCTCCAGCCTCAGCTTCCCCAAATGCTGGGATTACAGGCATGAGTCATGCTGTCCAGCCCTCTGTGATTTTTGTCCTCATTTCTCTTTATGTTGCTTAGGACTGGGTAGCTTTATGGCCACTCCGGGCTGGTAGAAAGAGTGGCTGATAAATTCCTGATTCTTTCTGCAAGGGTGTACACTGCAGGGATGGGCATGTGGCCACAGATCCCACAGGATCCTGAATTTTGGCCTCCAAGTGTAGCCAAGGCCACGATCTAAGCCGGGTGGAATTTGGGGAAGCGCTGACTGGCTGGGGCATTGTCGAATGCCTAGTTTCTAAATGTTTCCTAATTACACCTTCCTGTTTCTTGTTTTCTTCCCTACAGATCGTGAAAATCAGTCTATGCTAATCACGTAAGTGTCTCTTCCATCTCTCAGTCTATACACATATAATTAGATCTGTGTCTTACACATATAATTAAGCCTTCTTAGAATTAATTGAGGGACTTTGTTTGGAACTCTGCAGGCAGTGAGTGGGCTTCAGGGCGGGTGAGGCTGCATCTGCTAAACTGTTGGGGTGGCCTCCCTGTCCCCAGTACCTCCCCACCTGCCTGTCTATCCTAGCTAGGGGGCAAAATGCGAACAGAAATGTGTACCTTTGAGGCCAGGTGTGGTGGCTCACACCTGTAATCCCAGGGCTTTGGGAGGCTGAGGCAGGAGGATTGCTTGAACCCAGGAGTTTGAGACCAGCCTGGGCAACATAGTGAGACCCCCAGCTCTACAAAAAATTAGCCAGGTGTGGTGGTGCACACTTGTAGTCCCAGCTACTCAGGAGGCTGAGGCAGGAGGATTGCTTGAGCCCAGGAGGTTGAGGCTGCAGTGAGCTATGATCACACCACTGCACTCCAGCCTGGACGACAGAGCAAGACCCTCTCTCAAAAAAGAAAAGAAAAGAAAAGTGCTGTTTTTGTTTTTTTTTTTGAGATGGAGTCTTGCTCTGTCACCCAGGCTGGAATGCAGCCTCCACCTCCTGGGTTCTAGCGATTCTGCGGCCTCAGCCTCCTGAGTAGCTGGGATTACAGGTACATGCCACCATGCCTGGCTACTTTTTGTATTTTTAATAGAGACAGGGCTTCACCATGTTGGCCAGGCTGGTCTCGAACTCCTGACCTCAGGTGATCCTCCCACCTTGGCCTCCGAAAGTGCTAGGATTACAGGCGTGAGCCACTGTGCCCGGTTAATTTTTGTATTTTTAGTAGAAACGGGGTCTCACCATGTTGGCCAGGCTAGTCTTGCTCCTTTTCTCTGCAGCTGACCACCCCTCTTCCTGCTTCTCTTGTCCACTCTTTTTCCACCTGCAGCGGAGAATCTGGTGCTGGTAAGACTGAGAACACGAAGAAGGTCATCCAGTACTTTGCCAACATTGGAGGAACTGGCAAACAGACCACAGATAAGAAGGTAGAGCTGACCGGGTGGGCCCATATTTCCGGTCTTCAGGCTTCTGTGACACACACAGTGGCGCCCATTCCATCTTCACAGCTGTTCACAGCTTAGGACCATTTTACAGATGAAGAGACTGAGGCTTAGAGAGAAGTGACTTGGGTGGGGTCACACAGGGAGAAGCTGGCTATAGATCAAGGTCTCCTCCCCGAGGACTTGTTCTGCTGCCCCAGGCCATGTCTGCCTCCAGAAGGACAGGTAGCAGAGGAGAAACGGGAAAGTTTGCTGCCTGTTAAGTGACCTCTGCAGGCCCTGGCTGCCCCTTGGGCACAAAGAGCCTTAGCTGGGCAGCCAGCTAAGGCAGCACTAAAGGGCTGACAGTGGCCAGGCGCAGTGGCTCATGCCTATAATCCCAGTACTCTGGGAGGCTGAGGTGGGAGGGTCGCTTGAGTCCAGGAGTTCAAGACCAACCTGGGCAACATAGCAAGACACCATCTCTACAAAAAACTTTAAAAATTAGCTGGGAGTGGTGGCATGTGCCTATAGTCCCAGCTACTCAGGAGGCTGAAGTGGGAGGATCACTTGAGCCCAGGAGTTGGAGGCTGCAGTGAGCCGAGATCGTGCCACTGCACTCCAGCCTGGGCAACAGAACAAAACCGTCTCAAAAAAGGGGTCGGGGGATGTGTAGGGAGGGGTTTCAGACTTGCTCAGGGGGCTCTCTGCCAACAGCAAAGTGAGGAAACAGTAGCTAGGGATCAAGTCCAAGTGGCTGCCCGTGTCCCCAGGTGCCCCTCCCAGTGTCACGGAGCCACAGAGGGACAGACACTGTCAGGCAGTGGCCCTCGTCCCAGGTTACTACATGTAGCCCCTCTGGCCCTGATTTTCTGGCCGCCCCAAAGCCATTCTCCTCCTGGGTTCCCAGCACATGAGCCACTGTCATTTGCAAGCCCAGTCCCTCAGCCCTGGGCTCCCAGGCAGCAGCCAACTGGTCAGCTGACTTTGGGTTTCTTTCTGGGTCAGGGGTCTCTGGAGGATCAAGTCATCCAGGCAAACCCCGTGCTGGAGGCCTTCGGGAACGCCAAGACCATCAGGAACAACAACTCCTCTCGCTTCGTAAGTGTGGGGACCGCATGAGAGGCCCCCTGGGTGGTGGGACGGGGTCACGACCCCGCCCCAGGTAAAGAAATTGAGGCTGGTTTAAATTAAGGTGAAAGGGGTGGGACAAGTGAAGACATCCCCTTCCCAGAGATGTTGAAGGCACAGCAATCAGAATCAAATTGGCAACCAGGAAAAACTAATTCAAAAGACAAATAATCCCTCATGGAATTCAGCTCAAGGTTTGAAGACTCTTCCTAGCCAGTCCAATTGGCCTCAACACCAAGAACTACAAATTGCAAATTTAACAGGTCATTTTGTATCGAAAGATCAATTATGAAGCATCTAGAATTTTTCAATTGTACGAAAACATTCTCTGGGTTCTGCAGAGACCCAGACAGGGTTAACTTTTTTTTGTTTTGATTTTTTTTCCCCTCAGAAATTGGTTTTCTTTGATGTACCCAAGTGTTACATTTCTCAATAAAGAAAAGAAAATCTCCATTAGCATAAAAGAAGGAGGCTGGGCACAGTGGCACACTCCTGTAATCCCAGCACTTTGGGAAGCCAAGGCAGGAGGATCCCTTGAGCCCAGGGGTTTGAGACCAGCCTTGGCAACAGAGCGAGACCACCTGCCATCTCTATAAAAAATAAAAATTAGCCGGGCATGGCCATGCATGCCTGTAATCCCAGCTACTTAGGAGGCTAAGATGGGAGGATCACCTGAGCCCAGGAAGTCAAGGTTGCAATGAGCCGAGATTATGCCAGTGCACTCCAGCCTGGGCAACAGAGTAAGACCCCCTATCTCAGGGGGGATAAAAAGCATCTAATCAGCAAACAGAACCCTCTTTAGTATTAATATTTAAGTCAAGCAGCTTTGATGCAGAACCTTGGCAACAGTGATGGTGGAGGGGATGGGAGGTCACCTGGGGAGACAGATTCACAGCAGCGAGAAGCTGCAACCTCCTTCCAGGCTAGAGGGACATAAGAGAGGTGCTGTCCTGGGGTCCTAGTGGGTTCTTAAACCAGTGCAGCTGTCTGGCGGGAGCTGTAGTCACAGAGGCACCCAGCACCACCTGAGATGCCAACTAGAGAGGAGCAATGCACTGGCGTCGTCTCCCTCACTGCTGGGTCTCGGGCTTCCCATTGGCAGAGCCCAGTGAGCTTGCACAGAGCCTGGGAAAACAGGGCTGGCGGGGGGTGAGGGGAGGAACAGAGGTGAGTACAGACAGGCCGAGGAGCAGCCGAGGTAGGGACAAATAGAGAGTCCTGTTTCCGAGAGAACTGATTGACGGCTCTACCATGCAAGCCAGAGAGAAGAATGACATGGAAGGCTCCCGATAAAGAGGCATGGGAGGTGCTCCAAATTCCCATGGTGCCTGGTCTCTACGCAGAATTCCAAAGGGTAGCAGCCCTCCTGCTGGGACTTCTCTCCCCTACAAATGCCCCAAACCAAAGATCCTAGATTTAGCTCCGAGACCTGTCCATGTGTTTCTCTATCTTCGTGGGAAATCCGATACTCCAATAGAGCCCGGTTACATCCCCGCAGGCCCCAATCAGCAACTCTTGGCCAACTCTGGGCCACTTACTGCTCTAAAGCTGTGGACGACCTCCCTCCTGATCCCTCCCTTCTCTTCCCTGCTCAGGGCAAGTTCATCCGAATCCACTTTGGAACCACAGGGAAACTGGCTGGAGCCGACATCGAGAGCTGTAAGTCAGGCCCTCCTTGGAGGGTTTGTCTGGGCAGCTACATAATCTGTGAGGCCTGGTGCAACATGAAAATGAGGGGCTCTTCTTAAAAAAATATTAAGAATTTCAGGCCAGGCGAGGTGGCTTATGCCTGTAATCCTAGCACTTTGGGAGGCTGAGGCGGGAGGGTCGCTTGAGCCCAGGAGTTCAAGACCAGCCTGGGCAACATAGTAAGATCCCATCTCTACAAAAAATGTGAAAAATTAGCCTGGCATGGTGGTACATGCCTGTAGTCCCAGCTACTCAGGAGGCTAAGGCAAGAGGATCACTTGAGCCCAGGAGTTAGAGGCTGCAGTGAACAGTCACCACTGGTGACTGTTGTGGGCTTTATGGAGAAGGGATTCCTGCTTTGAACCTGGGAGGCAGAGGTTGCAGTGAGCCGAGATCACTCCATTGCACTCCAGCCTGGGCAACAGAGCAAGACTCCATCTCAAAAAAATAAATAAATAAAAATAAATGAATAAATAAATAAATAATCACACCACTGCACTCCAGCCTGGGTAACGCAGCAAGACCCTGTCTCTAAAAATAATAATAATAACAATAATAATAATAATAATAAAGGAATTTCGAAACAGCAACAGAGGAGCATTAAACCAAGTGGGAGGTCCTTCTGATTGCAGCCTGTTGGTGCCCAGGAGGCTGGCCCCGTTCCCAGGACTCCCTCCATGGCAGTCAGGTCCCCGGAGGCTGCGTGTCTAGGAAGAGTGAAGCGTGAGGCTCACCACTGGTGACTGTTCTGGGCTTTATGGAGAGGAGATTCCTGCTTTGTATGGAGCCCTGAACTCCAGGGAGACAGCTGTGTACTCACCAGGATCTTCACTTCTTTTTCAGATCTCTTAGAGAAATCTCGTGTCATCTCACAGCAAGCAGCTGAGAGAAGCTACCACATCTTCTACCAGATTCTCTCAAACAAGAAGCCTGAACTTGTTGGTAAAGACCTTTATGTCTATCCACCTGCCCCTGACCTTGCTTTTCTTCTTTTCCATAAGGAAAGAATTCCCATGTGCAAGGAGTCTCGTGTCACTCCTAGGGTTCTGTGATAATGTCTTCAGTTTAAAGTGATGTGAATGGGGCTGGGTGCGGTGGCTCACGCCTGTAACCCCAGGACTTTGGGAGGCAGAGGCAGGTGGATCACCTGAGGTCAGGAGTTCAGGACCAGCCTGGCCAACATGGTGAAACCCCGTCTCTACAAAAATACAAAAAAATTAGCCAGGCATGATGGCAGGTGCCTGTAATCCCAGCTACTTGGGAGGCTGACACAGGAGAATCAGTTGAACCTGGGAGGTGGAGGTTGCAGTGAGCCAAGATCACTCCATTGCACTGCAGCCTGGGCAACAGAGCAAGACTCTGTCTGAAGAAAAAAAAAAAAAAGAAAAGAAAAGTCATGTGAATGTGTTACAGGGAACTTTCTCAACTTTCTATTTGCACATCTCATCCTCATAGTAGCCAGATGAGGACCACTGTGGGCCCATTTCACAGATGAAGCTTTGAGTACCTGCAAAATCTGGGATATAAAACTGGGATGTGAGGCTTTAAACCCTTTATGTCTGCAACCTGCTGCCTCTGAGCCTGATACTCGGGCACCACCACAGGGGTCAGCCCAAGACCATGATCAGCTCTGCCACTGCTTGCATGCACAGTCCCAGCAGGCTCTCCTCTTGGCAGACACAGCCCACACCAGGCACACAGCTCAGAAAGTGGAGTACACTCACCCACTCAACTGGATGCCCTTGTGCAGGCACCAACATGCTCAACTGTCCATGGCAGACCTGCCCAGACATAAAGTGGGAGGAGGGATGAAGACTCAGTCTTACACACACACACCTCCTAACCCAGCCAGAAATAAGGGCATTGAGTACCATTCCCCACCCACAGGTAGGCTTTATTTGTTTGGACAAGTATACTTTTAAATTAACAGCATTTTGAAATTGGGAGACTTCACATAAAAATGCAATTTCCAGCTAGGTGCAGTGGCTCATATCTGTAATCCCAGCACTTTGGGAGGCGAAGGCAGGAGGATCGCTTGAGCCCAGGAGTTTGAGACCAGCCTGGGCAACTTAGCAAGACCCTGTCTCTACAAAAACTAAAAAATGGCTGGGTGCAATGGCTCACACATGTAATCCCAGTACTTTGGGAGGCCGAGGCAGGCAGATCACCTGAACTCAGGAGTTCGAAACCAGCTTGGCCAACATGGCGAAACCCCATCTCTAGTAAAAATACAAAAATTAGCTAGGTGTGGTGGTGGGCACCTGTAATCCCAGCTACTTAGGAGGCTGAGGTGTGAGAATTGCTTGAACCCAGGAGGCAGAGGTTGCAGTGGGCCGAGATTGCACCACCACATTCCAGCCTGGGTGACAGAGTGAGACTCCGTCTCAAAAAAATTTTTTTAAATAAATAAATAACAAAAATTAGCCAGGTGTGGTGGTGCCTGTGGTCTCAGCTACTCAGGAGGCTGAGGCAGGCAGATCACTTAAGCCCAGGAGTTCAAGGCTGCAGTGAGCTATGATTGTGCCACCATGCTCCACCTGGGTGACAGAGCCAGACCCTGTTGAAAGAAAGAGAGAGAGAGAAAGAGGAAGGAAGGAAGGAAGGAAGGGAGGGAGGGAGGGAGGAGAGGTTAGAGATGGCAGAGAAGAAAACCACATGTCACCAAGGGTTAACCTGCTTTGCTATTCTTGGCAGAGAGCTTGCTGCTGGTCCCCAACCCTAAGGAATACCACTGGGTGAGCCAAGGCGTCACCACTGTGGACAACATGGACGACAAGGAGGAGATGCAGATCACAGACGTGAGTGGGCAGGCAGAGCTGGCACAGGACGGGGAGAAGCCTTGGGACTCTGCATGCACGGCCACTAGAACTGGGGTGGCAGTGGGGACAGGAGCCCACTTAGAGCTGCCAGACAGCTGCCCAGATCTTCCCTGGAGATTTCTGGGGTTGCAATCAGCATTTTATTCCAAGCCCATTTTAGCAAGCCAAGTTTCTCTTTGCAGAGTGGAACTAGAATTCCATGGGGACTTCAGGGGCCATCAACCCCATGCAACTTTTCCTCCTCCCCAGCCCAGCTAGAAGTGACTCTGTCATTCTCCCAGTCCCCAACACACTCTCTGGCTCCTCTTATGACACTAAGCACTCATGACTCCTGTTAGGATTATTTGTGTACTAAGTTCTCTCTCCTCTTGGACAACAGAATCAATTCCTGATTTATCTTTGCCTTCCCCTCACCTAGTACCTGGCATGAAGCCTTAACAATAATAATAGTGCCAGGCACAGTAGCTTACACCTATAATCCCAGTGCTTTTGAAGGCTGAAGCAGGAGAATTGCTTGAGTCCAGGAGTTTGAGGCCAGCCTAGGCAACATACTAAGATCCCGTCTCTGCAAAAAAAAAAAAAAATTAAAATTTAAAAATTAGCTGGGTGTGGTGGCACGCACTTGTTATGATAACCAGCTACTCAGAAGGCTAAAGTGGGAGGATCGCTTGAGCCCAGGAGTTCTAGGCTACAATCAGCCATGATCATGCCACCGCACTCTACCCTGGGCAACAAAGTAAGACCCTATCTCAAAAAATAAAATAAAATAATTGGCCGGGCATGGTGGCCCACAGCTGTAATCCCAGCACTTTGGGAGGCCAAGGCAGGGGGATCACTTGAGGTCAGGAGTTCAAGACCAGCCTGACCAACATGGTGAAACCCCGTCTGTACCAAAAATACAAAAAATTAGCCAGACATTGTGGCACATGCCTGTAATCTCAGCTACTCGGGAGGCTGAGGAAGGAGAATCACTTGAACCCAAGAGGTGGAGGTTGCAGTGAGTGGAGATTGTGCCACTGCACTCCAGCCTGGGTGACAGAGGGATGACTCCATCTGTAAATAAATAAATAAATAAATAAATAAAATAAACAAAATTAGCCAGGTGTGGTGGCACGCACCTGTTATCCCAGGTACTTGGGAGGCTAAAGTGGGAGGATCACTTGAGCCCAGGAGTTCTAGGCTGCAGTGAGCCATGATCGTGCCACTGCACTCTACCCTGGGCAAAAAAGTAAGACCCTATCTCAAAAAATAAAATAACAATAATACCTCCCTTTCTTGAGCACTTACTATGTGCCAAGCACTGGACTAAACATTGTCACATCATTCTGATCTATCCTTATCATCATCATTTTGCAGATGATGAAACAGAAGCCAGAGAGGTTACTGTAAATAAATAAAATGACTATATTGCAGAACACCTGATCTGGGCCCCTTGGAGGAAAACAGAACTCTCCCTGTTCAGGGGGTGTCCAACTCCAGCGTCCATGCCCTGCCACAGTGGCCCTTTGGCGTGGCCTCCACTATGTGGAATGAGAGGCCAGGAGTCACATGACTTTGTCTCTCTGTTGCTTTGCAGGAAGCCTTTGATGTGCTGGGCTTCAGCGCCGAGGAGAAGATCGCTGTGTATAAGCTGACGGGAGGTATCATGCACTTTGGGAACATGAAGTTCAAGCAAAAGCCCAGAGACGAGCAAGCTGAAGTGGACACCACTGAGGGTGGGTGCTGGGGCTGGGGCTGCTCGGGGACAAGGTGGCCAGTGCAGGAAGTTCCCTGCTTTCCAGGGCTTTGTGACCATTTCAGGGACATGCCAGCTGTATGTGGCTGCAAACCATGCATGTTCAGACACTGATGTTTTCAGAAAGGCACAATTGAGTCAAGACAGGATTTTGGTTTTTTGTTGTCATTGTTGTTTTCATTTGTATTTATTTTTTGAGACAGGGTCTTGGTTTGTTTCCTAGGTGGGAGCGCAGTGGTGCAGTCACGCAATCATGGCTCATTGCAGCCTCAACCTTGTAGGCTCAAATGATCCTCCTGCCTCAAACCTCCTCAGTAGCTGGGACTACAGTGCACGCCACCACGCCTGGCTAATTTTTTAATTTTTTGTAGAAACGGGGTCTTGCTATGTTGCCCAGGCTGGTCTCAAAGCTCCTGGCCTCAAGTGATCCTCCTACCTTAACCTCCCAAAGTGCTGGAATCACAGGCATGAGCCACTGTGCCCAGCTGCCTCCTGAGCTTGAGCAAGTGTAGAAACTACCACATCTTTGTTTTCTCATTGGCAAAATGGGATCTCCTCCAACCTCCCTTTCACCCCCTCCGTGAACCACAATAGATGTTGCCAGGTTTCTCCTGGGCATGGCAACATCTTCCTTGTACTCACCTGCTTTTTCCGTCTCCACTCAGTGGCTGACAAAGTTGCCCATCTCATGGGTCTCAACTCCGGTGAACTGCAGAAGGGCATCACCAGGCCCCGGGTCAAAGTCGGCAATGAGTTTGTGCAAAAAGGCCAGAACATGGAACAGTGCCAAAACTCCATTGGGGCTCTGGGCAAGGCTGTCTATGACAAGATGTTCAAGTGGTTGGTGGCCAGGATTAACAAGACCTTGGACACCAAGATGCAGAGGCAGTTCTTCATTGGAGTGCTGGACATCGCTGGCTTTGAGATCTTTGAGGTGTTCCTGGCCTTGCATTTGGTTTTTGCTTTGGGGTGGCTGTCCTCCTTATATAAGCTACTTTTTTGCTTATATAAGTTATAAAGTTCTCTTGTTTCTCACCTTGGACCTGGGGCAGACCAATCTCGGTTTGCCACTGGATCTCTGACTTTTGGACTCCAGAAATTTCCAGCTTCATTTGTATTGTGCCAAGTCATAAAGAATGGTGTGAACTTTAAGGATGGGATGAGTAGTGTGCTGAAGCCAGCCTGTGCTGGCTAACAAGAGCTGATTGTGAAATTTTCAGGAATTTTGTGAGCCAGTTGACATCACGTTGATAGCTTGAAATTAGCCATGGCTTGAATATTTACACCATGGACATTGGCAAACACTATAAATCAGGGGTTTGGTTTTAAGAAGAGCTGATTTATCAGCTCACCACTAAAAAAAAAAAAAGCTTGTAAACCCCTTGTATTAGTCCATTTTCAAACTGCTATAAAAAACTACCTGAGACTGGGTAATTTATAAAGAAAAGAGGCTTAATTGACTGACAGTTCTGCATGGCTGGGGAGGCCTCAGGAAACTTACAACCATGGCGAAAGACAAAGGGGAAGCAGGCATATCTTACATGGTGGCAGGAGAGAAAGAGCAAGGGGGGAGGTGCCAAATACTTTTAAACCATCAGATCTCATGAGAACTCCCTTGCTATCATGAGAACAGCATGAAGGAAATCTGACCCTATGATCCAATGTGGGGATTACAATTCGAGATGAGATTTGGATGGGGACATACAGCCAAACCATATCACCCCTTAAACTCCTTCATCTTACAGATGAGGAGGAGAAAAATTACAAAGAGACAAACTGCCCTCAGGCATACGGGGGTCAGATCCATAGAGCATTTCGAGTGATTTCCATCCCTGGAAAGAAAATGGTTATTTCTTCAATGATTTCTATTCAGTCTGGGGCCACGTGCAGTGGCTCATGCCTGTAATCCCAGCACTGTGGGAGGCAAAGGTGGGAGGATCACTTGAGCCCAGGAGTTTGAGACCAGCCTGGGCAACAGGGTGAGACCTCATCTTTTTTTATTTTTATTTATTTATTTTTTTGAGACAGAGTTTCACACTTTTTGCCCAGGCTGGAGTACAATGGTGCCATCTCAGCCCACTGCAACCTCCACCTCCAGGGTTCAAGTGATTCTCCTGCCTCAGCCTCCCAAGTAGCTGGGATTACAGGCATGCACCACCACGCTTGGCTAATTTTGTATTTTTAGTAGAGGTGGGGTTTTACCATTTTGGCCAGGCTGGAGACCTCATCTCTTTAATATATATATTTTTTATATATATATATGTGTATATATATGTGTGTATATATACATATACACATATATACATATATGTGTGTATATATATACATATAATATATATACATATGTGTATATATATTATATCTACATATATATTATATATACATATATTGTATGTATATATATATATTTCTGTTTACCATACAGGACTGAAGTCTGGTTGCCTGGATTTTGGGTCTGAACATCATACTGTGTGGCCCGAGGCATGTGTTAAACCACTTTGTGCCTCTGCCTCTGTAGGGGAGGGAACAGAGAGCTACTTCTCATAGGGTGCTGAATGGCCAGTGTTAGGCACTTAGGGCAGTGCCTGACAGTAGTGGGCCCTCTGCAAAGTTTTGCTTTGCTTGTGGTCGCTTCATTCAATCCTGGGAGAGGCTCTCTGTGCCTGTGCTGACGCCCCTCTTTCTGCCCTCCTGCCACCACAGTTCAACAGCTTTGAGCAGCTGTGCATCAACTTCACCAACGAGAAGCTGCAGCAGTTCTTCAACCACCACATGTTCGTGCTGGAGCAGGAGGAGTACAGGAGGGAAGGCATCGAGTGGGTCTTCATCGACTTTGGCCTCGACCTGCAGGCCTGCATCGACCTGCTGGAAAAGGTGACTTGCTTCTCAAAGGAGGGGCTTGGAGAGAGGCCAGGGCCAAGGGATGTCACTGGTGCATGCAGGGAGGTGGCACTTGGCTTCAGGGAAGTCAGTGACACCACCGATGACTTTCTTTGGTATGACCTCTAGCTCCCCATCTACAAAATGGGTACTGAAGTGACTGCAATGACTACTGTTCGTTGGGCTATTGTATGCCACCATTCGTTGGATCATCACAACCTACTGTATGCGGGGGAGGGGATACTTTTATTACACCCATTTCACAGATGGGAACATTGAGGCACAGAGAAGGGAACTCGCTTGTCCAAGTTCCCATAACCTGTGAGTGGCAGAGTCAGGCTCTGACCCAGGCAATATAATAGTTTCACCTATAACCACATCCACATGTAAGGTTTTAGCAAATGGTCCCCTTCAAGAATGTGTGTTGTGGCCAGGCATGGTGGCTCACACCTGTAATCCCAGCAATTTGGGAGGCTGAGGCGGGTGGATCACCTGAGGTCAGGAGTTTTGAGACCAGCCTGGCCAACATGGTGAAACTTCATCTCTAATACAAAAATTAGCCAGGTGTGGTGGTGGGCACCTGTAATCCCAGCTACTCGGGAGGCTGAGGCAGGACAATCACTTGAACCTGGAAGGCGGAGGTTGCAGTGAGCCGAGATTGCGCCACTGCACTCCAGCCTGGGTGACACAGCGAGACTCTGTCTCAAAATAAATAAATTAAATTAAAAAAAAAAAAAAAGCAGAGAGCACAGTTGGCATTGACTTCTCCATTTTTCAGAAGGCCAAGCTTGCCAGGGGCCACTGTTTAGGTGGGATTAGCATTTGGGGAGCTATCTGGCTCCTTCAGATCTCAGTCTTCCCTTCTGTTGGACTCGATGAATTCAGCCTCTTTCAAGTCTTAATGGCCATGGTGTTTGATGACAAGGTCATGGAGCACCAGGCACTGTTCCCAGATGTCACTGCACAGAGTCCTGCTTCCTGGATGCCCACGTGGGTGTCTGGTGCATCTCTACACTGGCCCTGGGCTCAGTGCCAGTTTGTCCTCTTTTGGGTCCTGCCACCTCCTCTAACATCACCCTGTTCTCTTCCCTCCCAGCCCATGGGCATCTTCTCCATCTTGGAGGAACAGTGCGTCTTCCCCAAAGCCACCGATGCCACGTTCAAGGCAGCCCTGTATGACAACCACCTGGGCAAGTCCAGCAACTTCCTGAAGCCCAAGGGGGGCAAGAGCAAGGGGCCCGAGGTCCACTTTGAGCTCGTTCACTATGCAGGCACCGTGAGTACTGGCCTCAGGGTCCCTCTGTGTTTCGGGTCCCAGCTGGCTGCCGCCACTGCCGCTGTTGTAGGTACATGCTGACACACCCCTCCAGAGACGTCCCACTTCCACTAGTGCACAACCATGGTATAACAGGGTAATCAGCCAATTGAAATGAGCTCCGCTCACACCTCCTCATCACTTCTCCAAGGGAGATACCCATTAGGGAACAGCCATCAGACCCGTCCAGGCCACACCCTGCCCAGGCCCATCAGACCTGTCCGGGCCCTTGGTTTGACAGCTAAACTTCAGCCTTGGCCAGAAATGACAACATTTGCAAAAAGAACAAAAAAGAACAAACAAAAAAATTCCACAAGCCCATTAATTACTCCCAACTGATAACCTGGCTCTCTGACAGCTCATAGCCACCAAACCAACAAGGTGACATATATAGAGTGGCTTTTTCACTCATAACAAACTTAGTCCTTGGGAAGTGGGGAAATTAAGTGCAGCCAGGACTCAGGTTGCATTTGCATAATTAATAGGGGAGGTGACGTTCGTCCTGCCAGCTTATGAGAATGCATTTGGTTTCCTTGGGATTTTATTATCGCTGTAAGTGCCAATGCTCCTGTTACCAACAGAGGTTGCTGAGCCTCTGTGGGTTTGACTGCCATGAAACAGCGGCCTTAAGACAGGGCTGTCAGGAAAGTCATGATGGCATTGGGCATCAGGGCCAAGGCTTTATGATACCATCAACCGTAACCGTAATGCCAGTTGCTTGTAAAATGGATGTGGCCGATACTTGGAGCAAACAGCAGGCTTGGGACCAAATTGCAGCTCTCCATCCCCTCTTCCCACACTGAACTGAGAAGAGTTCCTTATTTATAGCAATGGAATATTCAAAGTCAAGTGGGACCTGTGCATTTCCAAGAAGGCCCTAAAATAAGGCAGAGATGACAAATGTCTTTGTGCTGCACAGGAGATGGCAAGCCCAGAAGTTCTGGCATCTCCTCTACTTACCTCACTTCTCTGTGCTCAATGGAAGGACCTGAAAGACTCCTTCCTCCTTATCCTTGCCATGGGGACCATGTGGCAAGATGGGAAGCAGAAATTAGTGGATGTCCAAATACCTGGATATATGGAGCCCCCAGTGCTGGATGGATGGAGCCCCCTTTCCACCAGCCAATGACCCTACAGTGATGTAAGACAGTGTGCATGCTCCCCTAGCAAGGAGAGACCCTACAGTGTTTCAAGTGGGGCTGCATGCTTCCCAGCAAAGAGATTTCTTCATGTAGCTCGGGATTCTACAGCCACGGTCAGTCACTGACAGCAAACCACTGGGCAGAAGAAGATCCAAGGGTCAGGGAGGGTCAGTGTGGCTGGCAGAGTAAGCTGTGCAAGAGAATGTCACACAGCCCAGGAGAGAGTAGCAGGAGAGTCTGGGTTTATGTGCAAAGCTCAGAGTTGGGGTATCCTAGATGCACAAACTGCAAATGCCCAAGAAGGCAGATGATGGAGCCTCCAACTCAGATGGGGCTTCAGGGACATCCCAGGACACCAGGAGAGTCATGAGGACAAGAACTGGAGCCCCAGGATGTGGGGGTGAAAGTTGGTCCTGGGAGCTGAGAACCGGAGAGAGCTGTAGGAGGGGCTCTAGCTGTGGCACCTGAAAGGGAGAGGCTGAACCTCAAAGTTACCCACTGGCGTTTGCCCTCTCCAGGTGGGATATAACATCACAGGCTGGCTGGAGAAGAACAAAGACCCCCTGAATGAAACAGTGGTGGGCTTGTTCCAGAAATCGAGTATAGCAATCCTGGCCCTTCTCTTCAAAGAAGAGGAGGCTCCAGGTAGGGCTGACCCCTTGTTGTGTCCAGTCTCCCTGTGCTGATGCCCTTTAGTGGCCAAAATGGAAAGAAGGAACCAAAACTCTTTGATTCAACTCTTGTGGAATGAGTGAGTGAGTGAGTGAATGAGTGAACCGATGAATGAATGAATGAATGAAAAGTGGCTTGAGATAGGCCATGGATGATACTGCAAAAGAGGCAAGCAGAGGCAACATGGGAGCTTCCAATGACTGAATTGATTGCTGGGCACATCTTGCCTCTAGGTAGATGGATACTGCTTTGGAAAAGTTGACACCCAGATGTTCTGTGTCTCTTTTCTGTTTCCCTCTCTCTTGTCAGAAGCAAATGCCAAGCTCAGTCCTGCCTCCCTTCCAATAGAGGTCATGTGGCTCATAGAGGAATGCCCTGGTGGATGCTGCCCCATAGGGTTGCCAATTAGTGGGGCCAGAAACACCAGTCTCCCTGGTCTCACCACCAAAGTGCACCTTCTCCCATGGTCTATGGGTGCTTCTTCCTCCCCAGGAAATGGGAGCAGTTTGTCACCTTGCACCAGAAATCACAAAAGGCTGCACCCTCCCAAGGAGCACAGCAGCTCTTTTGACAATTACGCTGTAGCCAGCCCATTTGACCACTCCCTGGTAGATCTCATTTTCCTCATGTGAGGGTCCCCCTTATCCAGCCCTAAGATAAGACTTTTTAAATCCAAAGAATGCATGTGCTTTGCTGCAGAGTGCTTAATGGGGCTGCCTTTCTCCATACTGGGTACTGATGTGAAACGTGCTTGTCCCTTCCTCAGCCGGAAGCAAGAAGCAGAAGAGAGGCTCCTCCTTCATGACAGTCTCCAATTTCTACAGGGTGAGCAGGGGTGCCCCCAACCCTCCCTTTCAATGTTGGGTAGTCTGGCTGCTGCTTCATGGCCAGGGGCAGGATGATTTCATTTTTCTGTCTATGATCACCTCTTTACCTGGAGGGGTCTGTTTCCTTCTGAAGAGGCCACAGAATCACAGGATCATTGGGCAGAGAAGACCAATTTTTGGATTTAAACCTGGAGAGTAAAGGGATTTGTGCAGCGTGATCATGTGAGATAGCAATGCCCAAGAGCTTGTGTCCAAGAGTTAGCTGGCAGGTCTTGGGCTGACCACAACTTCTATGAAGTTTGGGCATTACCTTCCAAAGTGCAGTCTACAAGGAGATGTTGCACAAAGGAAGATGTCAACACTTTTCAAGAATCAGGCTGTCCCAAGGCAGAGTGGGTCACCTCATTGGAGATATCCAAGCAGAGAAGGAGGGAGCATCCATTAGGAAAGTTAACAGTGGACAGGGCTTTGCCCACACAGACCCTACGGTTCCTCCTAGTACTGAGATTCTACAACGAACCAGCTCTGAATCTGGAGAGGCCCCACTTCTTGCAAACCACGGCCCCTTGAGCAAGTCATTGGACCTTGAGAGCAGTGCTGCCCAATGGCACTTTCTTCAATGATGAAACATTCTCTTCTGCACTGCCCAATATGGTAGCCGCTAACCACATGTGGCTGAGTTTTAATTCAGTTTTAAGTGAATCAACTCTAAACAAATACCTCTCCTGCATGCGGGTGTCCTGCAACATCAATGCAAAGTTTCACTCACTTGTTCTTTGTCCTCCAACCCCAGGAGCAGCTGAACAAGCTGATGACCACCCTCCATAGCACCGCACCCCATTTTGTCCGCTGTATTATCCCCAATGAGTTTAAGCAATCGGGTATGTTGTGGGATCACGGCTCCCTGATGGAAGTCCTGAGGTTTGGTGAAGTTAGTGTTCATTCCAAATTAAGTCCACCTTTCATCACCAAGGCTGATGGGGGCAAAACAAGGCTCCCAGAGAAACCTCAACAATGGGTCATCCAAGAATCATATTCTAGCTGCTTTATAAAGCAGAATGGTGCCCAACCAGCCAGAAATCAAACTTGGGAGCTTTTGGGCATTGGCCAAATGGTGGGGGACCTGGGGCCTCTGGGACAGTGACAGGAGAAGACTGGGGATGATGGCACAGATGCTCAGTTCAGCCTCCCTGAGTGGCCAGGATTGGCCTGTCCCACTCCAGAGGAGGGACTCTCCAACTTGCACCCTCCCCCTTGGCAGGTGTGATAGACGCCCACCTGATCATGCACCAGCTAGCTTGCAATGGTGTCCTGGAAGGCATCCGTATCTGCAGGAAGGGCTTCCCAAACAGGCTGCAGTACCCAGAGTTCAAACAGAGGTGAGTGATGTCTCCCTGGGTGCAAGGCTCAGATGCCCAGGAGTTGACCAGCTGATAAGTCACATCCCACTGCAGCAGATATGATGGTGCTCTGCCAATACCACCTCACCGTCAGTCACTACCTTAGTACACACTGGCCCAAATTTCAGAAGAGATTGGGCATGTTCAGGGTGGTAAGGCCATAGACACTGGCCCAAATTTCAACTGCCAGCCCCTGCATTTCTCAGCTGCTGGATGCTGCTTTGCCCCACCTTGGCAAGCTGAAAGTCCCAGGAATTAATGCCTCCCTGGAAGGAGCCCTCAATCAGTGACTGAGGAGAGCTGGTGTATAAATACCTCAGCTCCCTCACCCTTCTGGTGGCTAAATCTGAGACATTTTCCATACATGCACTCAGACAGCAGTGTGTTGGTAAATGTTAAACAAGGGCTCTCCTGGTCCAAAAAAACAACCCTGATTGCTAGTATCTGCCTATTTCCATGATGTAAATACTCCCACTGTGGCTCCCAGTGATCCCAGCAGCATTAAGCTCCAGTTGTCTGTTGCGCTAACTGCCTCCATAACGTGCCTTTTATTGGCTTTCTTCCCATTCCCCACTCTGCCACTTCCCAGATAAACTACTTGCACTTGAATTCTTATCTCAGGGTCTGCTTCTGGACAAACACTAGGGTAACTAATACCTCCACCTTAGAGATGATCTTCTACCTCCTCCAACTTCCTAGAACATAGGGCCACAGATTGATGGATCAGGAAAGGTCACTAGAGGTCACCTTATCCACCTTATCCAAGCCCCTCTGACCCCAGTTGGGGAATTGTGTGTCCAAGATCACAAAGGGGGCTGCTCACAGGTCACGATAAAAAACCTGTTTGCTGATGTCTGGGTCAATGCCCTTTTCTCAACCCCAAGCTCTATCAGGAAGGGATTTTGGTGTCTTCATTTTAGAAACAGCTCCTCCCTGTACCCCCAACCCACACCAATGTCCACTCCCAAGCTGTAGCCCTTATTCCAAAGCCTCCTATTGATCTCATCTCTCTGCCTCCCAGGGGCATCTGTCAAACAAGTCTAATCTCTGTCCAAAGTCCATCTCAAAGACTAGTGGATAACCGCATGAACATGTTTTATGTGCCTTCAGCTTGGGCACAGTGATGACTGTCAATCATCTCTCTCCTGCCAGGTACCAAGTGCTGAACCCCAATGTGATTCCCCAGGGGTTCGTGGACAACAAAAAGGCCTCAGAGCTGCTGCTTGCAGCCATTGACCTAGATGTGAATGAATACAAAATCGGACACACCAAGGTAGGGTCTGGTGGGCGGTCTCCCCCTACACACCCCCTCAGCCTTTTTCCAAGAAGGTGGGCTTTGGGGTGTGGATTCCACCTGGCCACTGACCAATGGCCTACTTTGGGCAAGTCTGCCAGCTGCTGAGAGCCTCAGTTTCCTGAAAAATCAGGATTGATCATGCCAGTCTCATAGAATTTGGGGAGATTAGAGGCAACATACATAGAACTCAGCTCAGAGGGGAACTCAATCAATGGTAGAATATTTCCTAGAACCCTATGTTTTGTTTTGTTTTGTTTGAGACAGGGTCTTCCTGGAGTGCAGTGGCGCAATCATAGCTCACTACAACCTGGAACTCCCAGGCTCAAGTGATCCTCCTGCCTCAGCCTCCCAAGTAGCTGGGACTTAAGGCATACACCATCACACCCAGCTAATTTTTAAAATTATCTGTAGAGATGGGGTCTCACTCTGTTGCCCAGGCTAGTCTCAAACTCCTGGGCTCAAGCAATCCTCCTGCCTCAGCCTCCCAAAGTGCTGGGATTACAGGCATAAGCCACCACACCTGGCCTGAGCCCTGAGTTTCCAAGAATAAAAAGGGCCAGTCAGAATCGAGGTCATGGATCTGACCCATGGGGAGGTTTGCTTGGGCAGAGCCTGGACAATGAAGCGCTATAAGCCCAGCTCTGAGCCGGCGGCTGAGTCAGGACTGACTCAGACAGAGCAACCCCCTGCTCCTGACTCATGGGGCCTGAGCTGCTCTGGGTCGACCCCATTTCCTGGCCCTGCAGCATCCTGGTGGGGTTGTAAAGGCTATAGCCAGGCCAGTGGTGCCAGGTGTCCTTCTATAGCTACCCTGCCCCCCCACAACAGACTGGACCCCAACATGATCGCCCCGTGACACAGGAGGTTCACAGGCTTTGCAGTCAGGAGAGTCAGCTCAAAGCCTGCCTCTGTGCCGCCTGGAGCAGATCATTTCTCTCTCCAAGTTCTCATGCATGACGCAGACTTGGCATGGAAGCTTCCAGCATGCCTGTGCCTCTAATGCATCTGGTCACTCAGCAAACACTTATGGTGCGCCTACTGTGTGCCAGGCACAGTTCCAGGCTCTAGGGACACACAGTGAAGAGAACAGAATGAGTCCCTCACTCCCTGGAGCTTGCTTTATAACACTCTATGTGTGTGGAATTGTAACACTGCCCTAGAACCTGCCGGAACCGTTTGTTTTGGCATCCTTCACAATTAAGATGTGCCGTAAATAGCTAGATTGACTTGCGGGGGACACTTGAGGTTTGGAGACAGGATCATTGAATACTTGAGCTGGAAAGAATCTTAGAAACCAGCGGGCCCCTCCTTTCCCTACCCACCCTTGACAGATGGGAAACTTAAGAAAGCCTGGAGAGGGGGTGGAGGTGGCATGCCCAACTTCACAGAACGAGGCGGGACAGAGCTAGTCGGCATAAGGCCCACTGGCGGCGATCATGTGGCCGGGGAAGCTGGAGCTGGTATCTCAGAATCTGGCACAGCTCAGAATCTTGTCCGTTTACCACCTGGCCAAACAGACCACGTCTTGCTGTTGTACAAGGGATGCATTAGGCACGTCAGTTCCAGGGGAAGGCCCAGGGCTGCTGGGGACAGCTTTGCTCCCTGAGGACGAGGCAGACTGGCAGCAGGAGCAGAACAAAGAACAGGATGGTTCTGACTGCAAATGGTGTTCCTATGTTTGGAGTTGGCTCAGGTGGGCCCCACGCCCAGCCACATACATGCTTGTTTCAAAGACCAAACCTCAACGCCAATTAATTTTGAAATATCGGGAAACATTTTATGACATCAATCCTGATTTCTCTACCTTGCGATGTCTAGCTCCTCGGGGGGCCTTTTGAGGGGCAGGGAGCATTCTTCCTCATCTTTTGCCCACGGTGGCTCAGTTGGGTGCTGTACTCCCTGGCCCCGTGTGGCATCTTGGGTTCCCGCAGCTCAGAGGTCCCAGGAGCCCTGCAGGCAGCATTCTCTCCAGACAGGAGGGGAGGCCTAGGTCCCCCAAAGGGACAGTGACTTAACCATAGTCAGACACACAGCACATCCAAGGCAGGCTGAGGCCAGAATGCAGGTCTCCTGGCACCTTCTATCCTTCTAAAAGTTTCTATTATGTCCTATTTGAAGCCTGTAAAAAGGTGTTACATTATGAAACATAATAATAAAGCCAGCACCCTGTGAACCCACTGAAAAGCCCAAATGTCAACCTTTCATGTCTTTCCTCTCCCAGCCCCTCCCCACCCCCAGGAGTAACCCTGTCTTGAATTCTGACATGAACCATTCTCTTTTTTTTTTTTTTTTTTCTTAAGAGACATGGTCTTGCTCTGTCGCCCAGGCTGGAGTGCAGTGACACGATCACAGCTCACTGTGGCTTCAAACGGTTGGGCTCAAGCGATTCTCCCACCTCAGCCTCCCGAGTGGCTGGGACTACAGGTGCACACCTCCACACCTGGCTAATTTTTGTATTTTTTATAGAGATGGGGTCTCACTATGTTGCCAAGGCTGTTCTCCAACTACTGGGCTCAAGTGATCCTCCCACCTCGGCCTCCCAAAGCGTTGGGATTACAGGCATAAGCCACACCACCTGGCTTATTTCCTTACCTTTCAAAAATAGCTTTAGCACATATGCCTGCAGGTCGTGCTTGGTTTTAAGCTTCATGGAAGTATCATACTTGACTCACCCTTCCGTGACATTCCTCCATGACGTGCTTTTATCGCTTTGCCATGTTTCTGAGCTTCATCCTCATTGGTACGTGACATTGTCACTGCCACACTGTACTGCAGTGCTACTGTGAACATCCTTACTCACGGTCCTGTGCAGGAGTTTCTCTAGGACAAAGTTCTCAACCTTGGCTATACATTAATTAGACTTATCTGGGGACTTTTTTTTTTTTTTTTTTTTTTGAGACGGAGTCTCACTCTGTTACCCAGGCTGGAGTGCAGTGGCACTGTCTTGGCTCACTGCAACCTCCGCCTCCCAGGTTTAAGCGATTCGCCTGCCTCAGCCTCCCGAGTAACTGGGATTACAGGTACCTGCCAGCACACCTGGCTAATTTTTTCTGTTTTTAATAAAGACGGGGTTTCACCATGTTGGCCAGGCTGGTCTCGAACTCCTGATCTCATGATCTGCCTGCCTCGGCCTTCCAAGGCGCTGGGATTACAGGTGTGAGCCATCGTGCCTGGCCTGGGGGGATTTTTAAAACATCAACAGGCAGGGCATGGTGGCTCATGCCTATAATTCCTGCATTTTGGGAGGCTGAGATAGGAAGATCACTTGAGTCCAGGAGTTGAAGGCCAGTCTGGGCAATATAGCCAGACCTCATCTCAGAAAAAAAAATTTCTTTTTTTTTTTTTTTTTTTGAGACGGTGTCTTGCTCTGTCGCCCAGGCTGGAAAGCAGTGGCACGATCTTGGCTCACTACAAGCTCTGCCTCCCGGGTTCACACCATTCTCCTGCCTCAGCCTCCTGAGTAGCTGGGACTACAGGCGCCTGCCACCACGCCCGGCTAACTTTTTGTATTTTTAGTAGAGATGGGGTTTCACCGCGTTAGCCAGGATGGTCTCAATCTCCTGACCTTGTGATCCACCCGCCTTGGCCTCCCAAAGTGCTGGGATTACATGTGTGAACCACCGCGCGGCCAAAAAAAATTTTTTTAATTAGCTGGACATGGTGGCACATGCCTGTAATCCCAGGACTTTGGGAGGCCCAGCCTGGATGACATAGTGAGACCCCATCTCTACAATAATAATAATAAATTTAGCCAGGCATGGTGGCATGTGCCTGTAGTCTCAGCTACTCGGGAGACTGAGATGGGAGGATTGCTTAAGCTCGGGAGGTCGAGGCTGCAGTGATCCATAATCACACCACTGTACTCCAGCAAAAAAACAAACAAAAACCCTTCTTTGATTTAAAACTCCCCCAAGTGGCCGCCATCAGTGACAGCCGGGCTTTTTCAAAGGCGTGCGGTCTTTCCCCAGGTGTTCTTCCGTGCGGGCATCCTGGCCAGGCTTGAGGACATGAGGGATGACCGTCTGGCCAAGATCATGACGATGCTGCAGTGTCGGCTTCGGGGCTTCCTCATGAGGGTGGAGTTCAAGAAGATGCTGGAACGAAGGTAGCACTCACAAACACCGACAGGAAGGCCCAGAGAAGCCACACGCACTCAGGGCCAGCTCCACTAGCCACGCTGCGTGGTGGGACAGGGGTGGATGCCGATGTCTTGCTGGCACAAAGAACCCTGTGTGGCTGGTCAGGTGCGGTGGCTCATACGTGTAATCCCAGCACTTTGGGAGGCTGAGGCGGGTGGATGACCTGAGGTCAAGAGTTCGAGACTAGCCTGGCCAACATGGTGAAACCCTGTCTCTACAAAAAATACAAAAATTAGCTGGGTGTGGTGGTGGGCACCTATAATTCCAGCTACTCGGGAGGTTGAGGCAGGAGAATCGCTTGAACCCGGGAGGTGAAGGTTGCAGTGAGCTGAGATCGTGCCATTGCACTCCAGCCTGGGCAACAGAAGCAAAACTCCGTCTCAAAAAAAAAAAAAAAAAAAAAATGAACCCTGTCTCTCAGAGCTGCCGCAACCAAGTTCACACACCAGGTGGCTTCAAACAACAGGAATTTTAAAAAAATTTTTTACTGATACCTAATAGCTATGCATATTTTGGGTTTTATGTGATAACTTGATACATTCATATAATAAAATCAGGATAACTGGGATATCCATCGCCTTAAATTTTATTTTTGAGTGGGGGATGGGGTCTTGTTCTGTGGCCCAGGCTGGAGTACAGTGGTGCAATCATAGCTCACTGCAACCTCAACCTCTTGGGCTTGAGTGATCCTCCCACCTCAGCCTCCTGAGTAGCTAGGACTACAGGTGCACAGTACCACACCTGGCTAATTTTTTTTTTTTTGGTAGAAACAAGGTCTCCCTATGTTGCCCAGGCTCATTTCAAACTCCTGGGCTCAAGCAATCCACCTGCCTCAGCTTCTCAAAGTGTTAGGATTACAGGCGTGAGCCACCGCGCCCGGCCTCTTCCCTCTTTTTATATGGACACCAGTCATTGAGTTAGGGTCCACCTTACTCCAGTATGACCACCTCATCTTAACTATTTACATTTGCTGAGACCCTATTCCCAAACAACGTTCCTTTCCTAGGTATTGAGGGTTAGGACTTCAACATATCCTTTCAGAGGACACAGCTTAACCCCTAACAGGAAACAACTAATATAAACCCTCTCTTTACAGTTTCAAGTCACTTTCACAGCCTTCCTCTTACTTGATTCACATAATGATGCTGTGAGAGGGGTATAGTAGGGCCAGCACCCCCACTTTACAGATGTGGAAACTGAGGTCTGAGAGGTTAAGGAACTGGGGCAGGTTCATGCAGAGCCAGGATTAGAACTCAGCAATTCTCACTCCACATCCCTGCCCTTGGAATCATGTCAGCCATCTCCCTAACCTGGTAATTTTTAAAGGGCTGGGTCCGGCCATGTGTGGTAGCTCATACCTGTAATCCCAGCACTTTGAGAAGCCAAGGTGGGAGATCACTTGAGCTCAGGAGTTTGAGACCAGCCTGGGCAACAGGAGATAGGGAGACGCCATCTCTACAAGAAAAAAAAAAAAAAAAAATAGCGGGTGGTGGTGCATGCCTGTAGTCCCAGCTACACTGGAGGCTGAGGCAGGAGGATCGCTTGAGCGAGGGAGTACAAAGTTCCAGCGAGCCATAATTGCACCATTGCACTCTAGCCTGGGCAACAGAGTGAGACCCTGTCTCAAAAAAAAAAAAAAAAAAAAAAAAGGTAGGTCCATCCCAGATGACCTGTGATTCACTCTGTTTCTTTGTGGTCATAAAATGAGCAATGAATTCCTGTTCCCATCAGCAGGCCACCCGCAGCCCTGGACTGAAGGCAGGGACACCAGTTAGGGGCTGATGTGAGGGATCTTGGCCTGATTCAGCCCAGGGCCTTGGTGCACAGGAGGTCCTCAATAAATGGCAGTTGAACGAAGCTGCAGGGAACAAGAAATGGGCGGATTCCAGCAACTTTGCAGATCCATGGGATGTGGAGACTAATGGGTGATTTCTGGTGGAGGAGGGAAAATGCAGGAGTCAGTGACTGGTATGTCTCAGCCTTGTGCCATCTGGGAGGGACCTGGTTCCATCAGGTTTCACCTCAGCTCCCTTATCGTGCTGCTAAGCTCTGACCCCAACGTGAGTCTCTCTGCCCCAGACCACATGGGCAATGCTGAGTCTTGAGACAGCACTTTAGTGTCTGGACAAAGTAGATCTGCTGACTTCTATTCCCAGGCCCCACCCCTTCCCCAGGGAAGCCAGGTCCTAACACCTTCACTGTAACCCATTCAACCCTGGATTCTTTTCGCAGAATGGGCCTGAAAGTCGTTCAGCGGAATGTGCGCAAGTTCCTGCAGCTCCGTTTCTGGGGCTGGTGGAAGCTCTACAACAAGGTAAGGGCCAAGGGGCCAGGCCAGCGGGGACTGCTGCTGCCTGTGGGCTGGGGGAGAGCTCGATCCTGGACAGAGGTGCCCCTCGGGAGTGAGAGGCTGCAAGAACAGTTTGAAAATGAGGGCACGTTAGAGACAAAATCTAGCCTCTGTCCAGACAGGGACTAATTCCTCCCTAAGAAAAATCATGGGGCGGGCACAGTGGCTCACACCTGTAATTCCAGCCCTTTGGGAGGCTGAGGCAGGAGGATTGCTTGAGGCCAGGGTTTGAGACCAGCCTGGGCAACACAGTGAGACCCCATTTCAAAAGAAAAGAAAGGAAGAGAGAGAGAGGAAAGGAAGAGAGAGAGGAAAGGGAGAGAGAGAGGAAAGGAAGGGAGAGAAGAAAGGAGAGGAGAGGAGAGCAAGTGTCTTTTTGCCTTCCATCTCATCCCTCAAAATAAAATCCACTTAAGATGGAGAGCGCCATACCACCCCCACCAAAAAAAGTGAGCTCGATTATTGACTCCTTGCCCCTGGGCATGTTGAGGCATCTTCAACTCCAGTGAGCTCTTGGATTAGAGTTGGAGGAACCTCAGGAAATGGTAAGGTCCGACCTCTCATTTCCTGTTCTTCCGAAACAGCAATGAGTGTGGTATGTGAGTCAGCCAGCTGGTGGGACCCACAGAGGTCCCAAGCAGCCAGGCCACCCTCAACCAAGGCAGGAGGCCACTAGCCATGGCACTGCACGTGGGTCCAATCATGCCTGTGCTGGGGCCACCATTAAGAGGGAACATGTCCCTGGGCACCAGAAGAGGGAGTCAGGCACCAGGCAGCTATGTTCAGGAGAAAGGAGGACCCGCAGAGGGTGGGGACAGGCTCTGAGTCATCTTGGGTGGCCCTGAGTCCTCCATAGCTCACAAGGAAATTTCTTTACACTTCCCCCATGGGAAAGAACTAGATAACAATCAGCACCCACCACAAATGGAAAGGGAGGAGTAGTAAGTTCTGCTTCCCCAAATGTATCCACACACAGGCCAGCCCTGGAGGACCTGGGATTGGAGAGGAATCTAGGTGAGCATGTCTCAAAGGCCAGGTGTTGCCGGTGCCGCCTGGCTTTCCCCGCCTGTTCCATGACTCACCTTTCTTTACATTAATTCACTTTTTTTTTTTTTCTTGAGACGGAGTATCGCTCTGTCACCCAGTCTGGAGTGCAGGGGCAGAATCTTGGCTCACTGCAACCTCCGCCTCCCAGGTTCAAGTTATTCTTCTGCCTCAGCCTCCTGAGTATCTGGGATTACACGCATCTGCCACCATACCCAGCTAATTTTTGTATTTTTAGTAGAGACAGGGTTTTACCATGCTGGCCAGGCTGGTCTCAAACTCCTGACCTCAGGTGATCCACCCGCCTTGGCCTCCCAAAGTGCTGCTGGGATTATAGATGTGAGTCATTGCACCTGGCCTCGCTTTTTTATTTTGGAAAAAAAAAATTTTTTTTTTTTTTTTTTACACAGGGTCTCACTCTGTTGCCCAGGCTGGAGTGCAGTGATGCAATCATAGCTCACTGCAGCCTCAAACTCCCGGGCTCAAGCGATCCTTCCACCTCAGCCTCCCAAATAGCTCAGACTATAGGTGTGTGCCACCATGCCCAGCTAATTTTTAATTTTTGTTTTTGAAGAGACAGGGTCTTGCTATGTTGCCCAGGCTGGTCTCAAACTCCTGGCCTCAAGCAGTCCTCCCACCTCAGCCTCCCAAATGGCTGAGATTACAAGTACACAACACCCACCCAGCTCATTTTTAAATTTTTTATAGAGACAGGGTCTTGCTACATTACCCCAGCCGGTCTCAAACTCCTGACCTCAAGTGATCCTCCCCAGCCTCCTGGAATTACAGTTGTGAGCCACTGTGCCCAGCCACAAATTTTACTTTAAAAGGAAACTTTGTAGTCTTACCTGCTTTAATCTCATCCTAAGCAAATGTTATCCACAAAATTGTGGATTTGAGGAGTTTTCATTTTTTAAATTACCTATTAAAGTAACTATGTCACAACTCTAATCAAAGGGTGTCTATGCTTGAATGCATCTCACCAGATCCCTTGGTATACAATTAGACTCTGGGAAGACCCAGGCCAATGGCCTTTAAGGTTCCTTCTAAGCAAGACATGGAGTTTAAAGCTGTAAACTCCCCTGCTTGTTACTAATTAGACCTGACAGAACAAGGTCCTGTTCTAATTAGTTTTTCTTGTTGTTGAGACGAAATCTTGCTCTGTTGCTCAGGCTGGAGCGCAGTGGCACGATCTGGCTCACTGCAACCTCCGCCTCCCGGATTCAAGCGATTCTCCTGCCTCAACCTCCCGAGTAGCTGGGATTAAGGCGCCTGCCACCACGCCTAATTTTTTGTATTTTTAGTAGAGATGGGATTTCATCATGTTCGCCAGGCTGGTCTTGAACTCCTGACCTCAGGTGATCTGCCCGCCTCGGCCTCCCAAAGTGCTGAGATTACAGGCGTGAGCCACCGCGCCTGGCCTTTTTAGTTTTTGTTGTTGTTGTTGTTTTAAATCTTCTCCTCTTAGTATTCTAACTAAGCTCTAATATTATTTAACAAAGCCAGATAGGCTGGGTTAATGAAAAAACACTTGTAGTAGGTTTCCATTGAATAACAAGTGCTACACAGTGGCAAAGTATGGTGGTTACTGCAACCTTTTCATGCCAGCTTTGCCACTGTGACATCTCAGATTCTCAACAGCCAGCCTGGCAATGAACGAGGTTTATCTGTTATCTTTCAAAAGAGGCGCAGGCTGTCCCTCCTCCCAAATCCATATCTAGGGCATTTTCCCTCCTGGGAAATGTATCTATTGACTATGTATCTATTGTATCTACGGTATAATGTTTCTGTGGTTCCCAAGGGACCTGCCCCACCAGCTCTGCTAGGTGCTTTAGGAACCCCGAAGGGACGGGAGGGAGGTCTTTGAGGAGCTTGCAGATGCAGGGCAGAATACAGGGGTAGGACTGGACAGAGCCTGGCGCTCCAGTGCAGGTGAAAAGGGCCAAGTGCACGGAGAGGTCCCGATGGGTGCTGCGGGTGCAGAGCAGGAGCAAATGCTCCCGGCTGAATGGTAAAGGCCCAGCCCTATAGACACAGGTGCAGGGGCACTGGCCATGATGGGAAGTATCAGCCGACACAGTGCAGGAGGGGGGCGGGGGCTACATTGTGGAAGGCCTGCAAGGCCAATTCGAGAGGTGGGACTTCATGTTAGAGAGAAGATGAAAGGAGTGAGAGAGAGAGAAAGAGATGGAGAGAGACACACACACAGAGAGAAACAAAGAGAAAGACACAGAAAATGAGAGAGAGAGAAACAGAGAGAGAGACAGCACAACAGAGAGACAGGCAGAGAGAGAGACAGAGATAGCATGAGACAGAGAAAGAGACACAGAGAAAGACAGAGACAGAAAGAGACAGGGAGAGAGAAAAACAGAGAGAGCAGAGCAACAGAGACTGAGAAGAGAGGCAGATACAGGAACGGCATGAGAAAGAGAGAGACAGAGACAGAGAGAGAGAAACAGTGGGCGAATGAGCGAGACAGCAAAATGAGACAGACACAGACAGAAACTGAGAGAGCCAGAGAGGGGGAGGACTCAGTAGGGAAGGAAGGAGGGAGGGGACCCCAAGGCTGTGCATTTCACCAGGGCTCCTGGTGTCTACACAATGTGCAGAACAGATGTAAGCCTTGGGGCACCCGGATGCTGAGGACACCTGACTCCATGTCCCTCAGGATTAAAGAGCATCCTAAGAATTGTCCTAGGTGAGGATGGGCCTTCTCTGTTGAGGCCAGGGGTGCTTTACACAAAGAGCTCAGCCTGGTGGCGTCTGTGGAGAGGGACCCCACCCGCAAAGCTACAGCAAGAGCTGCTTCCCACCACAGTGGTGCTGTGAGGTCACGCCTGAGGCAGAGACTCCACAGCCCTCCGTCTACCCCCCGAGCAATCTCCTAACACTCTTTGGTGTTGCTCATTGCCCAGGTCAAGCCACTCCTGAATGTGGCTCGGCAAGAGGAGGAGATGAAGGCCAAGGAGGAGGAGCTCAGGAAAGCCATGGCCAAGACCCAGGAGCTGGTAAACAAGGTCAAGGAGCTGGAGGAGAAGACAGCCACGCTCAGCCAGGAGAAGAATGACCTTACCATCCAGCTGCAGGCTGTACGTGGGGTACCCAGGGAGAAGGGTGGGAAGCCCGTATAGCCTGGACCCTGGGAGGGAGGAAGGGCGAGCTCTTCTGAAAACCCATGTCCCTCCAGACCACGGGCAATTCTTCAGCATACAAGGTCACCCTCGACCCAGCTTCCAAAAAGTCTCCATCCAATTCGTGTGTGTGTGTGTGAGAGAGAGAGAGAGAGACAGACAGACAGACAGGGACAGGGTCTTGCTGTGTTGCCCAGGCTGGAGTGCAGTGGCTCGATCACAGCTCACAGCAGCCTCCATCTCCTGGACACAGGTGATCCTCCCACCTCAGCCTCCCGAGTAGCTGGGACTGCACCACCACGCCCAGCTAACTTTTTGTATTTTTTGTAGAGACAGGGTCTCACTATATTGCCCAGGCTTGTCTCAAACTCCCAGCCTCAAATGATCCTCCTATTTCGGCCTCCCAAAGTGCTGGGATTACAGGTGTGAGCCCCTGTGCCCGGCCTCCATCAAATTCTTATTTGCACACAGCAGCAGGCTGGGCCTACACAGCTACAGGACCCGCCTGCAGGGAAAGTCCCGGGATGGTGGCCACAAGATGGGGTGAGAACAGCATCCCCTGGAGTCAGGGCTGGGCTCTGCCATACGAACTTGGCAACTTACCCTCTCCAAGCCTCGTTTTCCTCACCTGTCCAGGGAAACACAGCAGGGAAGAAGAAATGATGTCATTTCTGAAGGGCGCCTGACTAAATGTCCTGCAGTGAATTCACTGCTGGGGTCCTTCTGGTTTGCAAAGCTTTTCCTATTCCTTCCCTGATTTGATTCTCACAGCTGCCCTGTAAGACACTCGATTTTCACATGCATCGTACAGGGTAGAAAACTCAGTTTGGCAGACATTCAGAGATTTGATCAAAGTCCCAGGCCCGTTAGTAGAAAACCCAGCCCTGGAAGGGGCCCAATTCCATCTCCAGTTCCCCCTGCTCTGCCATGGCCGTCTCTGCAGCCATGAGCATATGTGGTGCTTGCATTTTCCTTCCACTGTTCCCAAAGGCCTCCAACATCATTTCTCTGTATCCTCTTCACACCCGAGAAGTTGCTTGAACTGATATCCCCATTTTGTTTGTGAAGGCTGAGGCTGGGCAAGACCAAAGTGACGGAAGAATCCTCCTGGGCCAGGTGCAATGGCTCATGCCTATAAACTCAACACTCTGGGAGGCCAAGGCAGGAGGAATGCTTGAGCCCAGGAATTCAAGACCAGCCTGGGCAACATAGTGAAACCCCATCTGTACAAAAAAGTTTAAAAATTAGCCGGGTGTGGTGGCACATCTGTATTCCCAGCTACTCAGGAGGCTGAAGTGGGAGGATTGCTTAAGCCTAGAAAGTCGAGGCTACAGTGAGCCATGATTGTGCCACTGCACCCCAGCCTGGGTGACAGAGTGAGACTCTGTCTCAAAAATAAAAACACTTAGCTGGGCATTGCAGTGTGTACCTGTAGCCTCAGCTACTTGGGAGGATGAGGTGGGAGGACTGCTTGAGCCCAGGAGGTCTAGACTGCAGTGAGCTGTGATCACACCACTGCACTCCAGCCTGGGCAACAAAGCAAAACCCTGACTCAAAAAAAAAAAAAAAGGAGCTCAGAGATAGTCCAGCCCCTTGTCCAACCCCCAGGACACATTTGCTCAACTCAAGGCTTGTCCAGCGTCTTGGTGTAGTCTTTGCCTGGACCCTGCCCTCGACCGGGGCTTTCTCCTAACAGGAGCAAGAGAACCTGATGGATGCAGAGGATCGCCTGACACAGATGATGAAGACCAAGATGGATCTGGAGAGCCAGATCTCAGACATGCGGGAGCGGCTGGAGGAGGAAGAGGGCATGGCGGCCTCACTGAGTGCCACCAAGCGCAAGCTGGAGGGGGAGCTGAGCGACCTGAAGCGGGACCTAGAGGGCCTGGAAACCACACTGGCCAAGACAGAGAAGGAGAAGCAGGTGAGGAGAGGCCGGGGCCCTGCCACGCATTTCTCAGGCCACCCTCAGGGGCCATACCTGAAGCCCCTATGGTGGCTACACCCAGTGCCCTGACCACTGACCACATGGGGCGGTTTTTTGGGGGGGTTTTTTTGTTTGTTTTGAGATAGAGTCTTGCTCTCCCTCTGTCACGCAGGCTGGAGTGCAGTAGTACGATCTCGGCTCACTGCAACCTCCCCCCTCCTGGGTTCAAGTGATTCTCATACCTCAGCCTCCTGAGTAGCTGTAACTACAGGTGTGGCACCACCACACCCAGCTACTTTTTGTATTTTTAGTAGAGACAGGGTTTCGCCATGTTGGCCAGACTGGTCTTGAACACCTCACCTCAGGTCATCTGCCCGCCTCGGCCTCCCAAAGTGCTGGGATTACAGGCGTGGGCCACCGTACCCAGCCCACATGGGGCTATTGTAACATCCATTAATTTACAACTTAAAATGCAATTCCTCAGTTGCTCAAGCCACATTGAAGGTGCTCAACAGCCATGTGCGTTAAGTGTCACTGCATGGGACAGCAAAGGCAGAGAACATGTCCATCACTGCAGAAAGTTCTGCTGGGCAGGGCAGCTGACTAAGGGGACTGAGCTGTTCCCATCATGGTGAAGTGTCTACCTTCAGCTGTTGAATTTCTGCCCAAACAAGCAGTTGCTGCCCCTCTGAACAGCTCCCTGGGGGAAGCCCTGGCTCCTGATGCCATCTGGTCGGCCCCTGGTCCCAAGGTCCCCTTCCTGCTATTGCAGGTGGGTCGGGTTCTCGAGCAGGGTAAGCGGGGGCTCTGCCTAAACTTGCGCTTCTCCTGCTCTGCTGCACACACAAACCACCAGGGATACAGTCAGGTGCAGACTCTGGTGGGTCTGGCGGAGCCCAGAGGTCTGTATTTCTAGCATGCTCCTAGGGGATGCCACTGCCGACATCCGGGGACCACACTTTGAGAAGCCAAGGTTCTTGCTGCTCCCCTTCACCCCACGGTTCTGACTTGGTTGGTCTAGGACATGCCCTGGGTGCTGGCATTTCTTAAGCTCCCAGGAGACTCAAGGGTGCACCCAAGCTGAGGACTCCCTCCAGCTTTAAGGATCTACCTCTCTCCCTGCCCTGGTTTCTAGGCCCTGGATCACAAGGTCCGTACCCTGACGGGGGACCTCTCACTCCGTGAAGACTCCATCGCCAAGCTCCAGAAGGAGAAGAGGGCCCTGGAGGAACTGCACCAGGTAGGTTTCCCTTGCGTCTTCCCTCAGCCCAGCAGCTAGAGGTTGGCACAATGTGCTTTCCATTGGAGACTGGAGCCCCGAGTTCAAATCCTGGCCCTGCCGCCCCTTCAACTTGGGGCCTTAGGGAAGTTAAGGAATCTCCGTACATCTCAGTTTCCTCAAGAGTGACATGGGTGTGGCCTCCTCTTGCTGCCTTCCTTCCAAGTTTGTTATAAGTAGGGTGACAATATAATTTGTCTTCCAAACTAGGACAGTTTTGAGAGCAAGAGGGGGAGCTATGAACAATTATGAATCATCTAGGCATGGCAGCTCACATCTTTAATCCCAGCACTTTGGGAGGCTGAGGCAGGAGGATCCCTTCAGTTTAGGGGTTTGAGACCAGCCCGGGCAACATGGCAAAACTCCCATCTCTACACAAAAATACAAAAATTAGCCAGGTCTGGTGGCACGCGCCTGTAGTCCCAGCTATTCAGGAGGCTGAGGCAGGAGGATAACTTGAGCCCAGGAGTTGCAGGTTGCAGTGAGTCAAGATTACGCCATTGCACTCCAGCCTGGGTGACAGCGAGACCCTGTCTCAAAACAAACAAACAACAAAACAATTATGAGTTAGGTTGGGCCCACGCACACTGGAGAAAGTATGCTCACTGGAGTGGTAGGGATGGAGTGGGGTGTATGGAAGTGTCCCGTGAGCTCAAAAGCCCCAGCAAAGCCTAAGACACTGTGGCAACAACAGGCCATGAGCTCTTGAGGCCATGGGGAGACCCACCATGGGGAGACTTTCCCAGGACCACTGTCACGGGCTACGGCTCCTAAATGCAGAGCCGGCTCTGACCGGCCACCAGTGCTGACCTCCAGAGAAACAGGGGCAAAGAGCCAGACAGTGGACCCCTCGTCCCTGTGTTTGCTGACACCGTGAATCCGCATGTCCCCTAAGTGCCTCTCCCTGCTGCCTCGGGAACTACCGCCCTTGCCCTGTGATTTTCAAGCATATCAGACCCAGAGCCTCCTTTCATAACAAACACAGTGGATGTGTGTTATTCACACTGGTTATATTTTTGTTGTTTTGAGACGGAGTCTCGCTCTGTCGCCCAGGCTGGAGTGCAGTGGCGTGATCTCCGCTCACTGCAACCTCCGCCTCCCAGGTTCAAGTGATTCTCCTGCCTCAGCCTCCCAAGTAGCTGGGATTACAGGTGCCCGCCACCACACCCAGCTAATTTTTTTGTATTTTTAGTAGAGACAGGGTTTCACCATGTTGGCCAGGCAGGTCTCAAACTCCTGACCTCAAGTGATCCTCCCACCTGAGCCTCCCAAAGTGCTGGGATTACAGGCGTGAGCCACCACACCCGGCCTCACAGTGGTTATGTTCTGTAAAGTTGCCATAAACACTGAATTAACCAATAATAATTCAATATTGAATTAGCAAATATGAACCACTGCTCCTAGGGAAAATGTAGGGTTAGACTCTTACATGCCTCTGGTCATAACATTTTATTTTTTTTATTTTTATTTTTTTGAGACAGGGTCTAGCTCTGTCACCGAGGCTGGAGTGCAGTCGTACAATCACGGCTCACTGCAGCCTCGACTTCCCAGGCTCAGGTGATCCTCCCACCTCAGCCTCCTGAGTAACTGGGATCATAGGCATGTACCACTGCACCCCACTAATTTTTGTTTGTTGTTGAGACAGAGCCTCGCACTCTCACCCGAGCTGGAGTGCAGTTTTCTAAAAAACTAGAAAAAAAATTAGCCGGGAGGCTGAGGCGAGAGGGTTGCTTGAGCCCAAGAGGTGGAGGCTGCAGTTAGCTATGATCGTACCACTGTACTCCAGTCTGAGTGATGGAGTAAGATCCTATCTCAAAAAAAAAACAAAAAATGTAGTGCATATTCAATGAAAAAGAACATTGATTACATGTAAAAAGGTGCTGGGCTCTAGGTTTAGAAGAGTAGAAATGGCTGTTTTACTCACGTAAGTGCCTGGGTAGGACGTCAGGAATGTGGACTACAGGATTGTCCAGAGCAAAATGGGATGTCCAGCGTTGCTGGAGTCATCCACTAAATGTCAGAGGGACCTCCGATCACTGTGACAACCAGAAGCACCCCACCTATTTCCCATATGCCCCCTGGGGAACCAGAGATAGGGTCTCACTGTTGCTCAGGCTGAAATGCAGTGGTGCCATCATAGCTCACTGCAGCCCCAACCTCCTGGGCTTATGATCGCCCTGCCTCAGTCTCCTGAGTAGCTGGCACTACAGACGTGTGCCACCACACCTGGCTAATTTTTGTAGAGACAGGGTCTGACTCTGTCACCCAGGCTTGAGTGCAGTGGTACGATCATAGGTCACTGCAGCCTCAACCTCCCTGGCTCAAGCAATTGACCTCCCTGATGGGTGGCTCTGGTCCATCTGCTCTGGCCTCACCCAGCGCCCAGAAGCAGGTGCTCAGTACCTACTCACCGAAGTCAACTGAACTCCCCAAAGCCTGGGAGCTGCATAGCTCAGAAGCGACGACTGAGGATCAGGACTGTTCAGCTGCTCCCACTGGGCCTCGTGGCACTCACGTGTGTATCTGTCCTTCCAGAAAACCCTGGACGACCTACAGGCTGAGGAGGACAAGGTGAACCACCTGACCAAAAATAACAGCAAGCTGAGCACGCAGATCCACGAGGTAATACCCATTGCCGTGGCCACCTCTACAACTCCAAGGCCAGATCCCTCTGGGGGCATGGGGTCCGAAGATTAGTTTTGAGAACTGGACCAACACATCCCCCAGGGCGTGAGGGCCCTTCTGATGCCACAGCTAAAGGATCGGACCCAGTCTGGTTCCTTCTTGCCTTCTGACCTCAGACTCTCGTCGTCTACCTTCTCTTGCTGTTCTTGTCTCCGTAGCTGGAGGATAACTGGGAGCAGGAAAAGAAAATCCGGGCGGAGGTGGAAAAGGCTCGTCGGAAAGCTGAGAGTGACCTGAAGATGACCATCGACAACCTCAATGAGATGGAGCGTTCCAAGCTGGATCTCGAGGAGGTGGTGAAAAAGTATGTCTTGTCATCGTTCATTTTGTCCGTCACAATGGTAGCAATAGCTGGAGCTGCCTGGAGGGTGCCAGGAGCCAGGCAGTGTATGGAGAGCCTCGCAAACATTCCTGCATGTCCCAAGCACCTGCCAGGCATGGAGGATATGCAGAGAGGCAGGGGCTGCCCTGTCCGCAGGGAATGCCCAGTGTCACACAATACCCGGTGGGCACTGGGGAGGAGACGAGCGCCACCACCCCAGGGAACACTGAGGACTCAGCAGGGCAGGGAGGCATCATAAAAGCCTGTGACCATGTCGGGTACGGTGGCTCACGCCTGTAATCCCAGCATTTTGGGAGGCGAAGGCGGGAGGATGGCTTGAGGCCAGGAGCTCAAGACCAGCCTGGGCAACATAGCAAGACACCGTCTCTACAAAAAATACAAAAATTAATTGGGCATGATGGAGCCAGCCTGTGGCCCCAGCTACTAGAGAGGCTGAGGCGGGAGGATCACTTAAGCCCAGGAGGTCGAGGCTGCAGTGAGCCATGATCATGCCACTGCATTGCATTCTGGGCGACAGAGCAACACCCTGTCTCAAAAAAAAAAAGTGTCACATTAGTAAATGTGTGAATGAATGAATGGATGATGAAATGCCTGAGGAGCTCATTCAGGGGTCCAACTGCTCTGTAGGGTGAGACCTTCCGGGCTGTCACTACAGAAGGCCAGAAGGGGCTGGGAGGTACGTGCGTTTTGGCAGGTTCAAGGCCTCCTGTGGCAGCCTAGGCGCCATTCCCTCGCCAGCTCGCTGGTCTACCCTCAGAGCCTTTCCTCAGGAGGCCAACCCTTCCCTTGCAGGAGGGATTTGGAAATAAACTCTGTCAACTCGAAATACGAGGATGAGCAGTCTTTGAATTCCACACTACAGCGGAAACTGAAGGAGCACCAGGTATGTCCAGGACCGAGAAGCATGAGCTCTCTGTCGGAAATGCACTTCTCTGAACCCTTTGCTCATGTCAGCTACTTGGTGGCTGAAGTTTCCTGAGGAGCAAGACTGCCATAGAGTCCTTGGAGATGGACCCATGTTCCCCTCACTAGGGGTGAACTCTGAACGATGTTTATGAGGCCCTCCAACTGCTCCCCGCCTGACCTCATCACCGAGTGTTTCCCTCCACTCTATCCAGCTATGCTGGCTCCTGGCTGGGTGTCACACAGGCCAGGCCCCCTCCTGCCTGCCTCGGTGCCTTTGCGCTTGCTCACTGGTATCTGCCTCTCTCTGCTTTTGACAGTGGCTGTCATATTCTCACATACCTATTTTCCGTCCTAAAAGGCTAAGGGGCTGACTTACTAACTTTGCCTGGGAGAGATGAATCCCTTCCCTCCTCTGTCTGCTAGGCCCGAATTGAAGAGCTGGAAGAAGAACTAGAAGCTGAGAGGACCATGAGAGCCAAGGTAAACGAAATATGTTTCCCCTTCTTGAGTCAAAAGACCTAACGGCAGCCACACATCCAACCATGAATAGAAACCTCCGCTAAGGAAACCAGTAGAGAAGGCAGGTGTCCAGCTAAAAAGTCTAGTTGCTTCTTGAGCACCTACTGTGTGCCAGGGACTGAACTGCACATCCACATTAATCATGACGTGAAAGGCAGATGCTCTGTGTGGCTTGAGTCCACAGGAGAAGAGGCTAGTTCTACCTGGGACAAATGGGGGAGGAAACACTTGACCTCAAAGATGGAATTCAACAGGCAGACGCAAGGAGAAAGGTCTGGGCAAAGGGAATAAAATAGCACCTACCTTCATTGAGATGAAGGTGAAAACAGAGAAAGCACGTGTTAGCAATAGCAGAGCGTGGAGGGAGGCTTGAGGGTGGGGATCCTACAGGACGTGAACCCAGAAAGCTGGTGGGAGACAAATCACAGTGTACCTAACCCCAAATTCAGCCGAACTGGACAGGTGGTGGGTAGGATGGGCACTAATGCCCACCCAGTGTGGGGAACACAGTGTCCTTTACTGAGCCTGTGGGATGACAGGCAGGGCACAAGGCCCCCCAGGCATAGAATCCTGGCTTCTCAAAGGTGAAGCAGTCATCATGCTCTTTACTGGAGAAAAAGGAGCTTTGGGTGATTATCATCGGTATCATTAAACCTCATCCCATGGCCGGGCACAGTGGCTCATGCCTGTAATCCAAATACCTTGGGAGACCAAGGCAGGAGGATCACTTGAGACCAGGAGACCAGCTTGGGCAACATGGTGAAAACCCATCTCTACAAAAAATTTAAAAATTTGCTGGGTGTGATGGCATGTGCCTGTAGTGGCAGATACTTGGGAGGCTAAGGTTAGAGGATTGTTTGAGCCAGGCAGGCGAAGGTTGCAGTGAGTCGAGATGGTGCTGCCGCACTCCAGCCTGGGCCACAGAGGAAGGCTCTATCTTAAAATAAAAATTTTCATCCCAGGTGGAGAAACAACGCAGTGACCTGTCCCGGGATCTCGAAGACCTCAGTGACAGGCTGGAGGAAGCGGGTGGAGCCACATCTGCTCAGGTACCCATCCCAGGGGACCCAGAAACCCTCAGCTCTGCCTGCATTTAGGGAGAAAAATTGCTGGACTGTGAGCAGTGGGATCAAGACCAGTTCGTTCTTGCTAGGTTCCTGAGATGGACTTGAGGAGAAACCAATTAATAATTTAAAAATGAGGCCTGGAACAGTGGCTCACGCCTGTAATCCCAACACCTGGGGAGGCAAAGGCAGAAGGATCACTTGAGCCCAGGGGTTTCTGACCAGCCTGGGCAACACAGCAAAAGCCCATCTCTCAAAAAAAAATTAGCTGGGCATGGTGGCACGTTCCTGTAGTTCCAGCTACTCAAGAGGCTAAAGAAGGAGGATCACTTGAGCCCAGGGAGGTTGAGGCTGTGGTGAGCCATGATGGCACCACTGCACTTCAGCCTGGGTGACAGAGCAAGACCCTGTCTCTCAAAAACAGAGTTTGCTACTCACAGTTCCCAAAAGGAAAGGGCACAGCAGGCCATGCAGGGCCAGAGAGGCACTGGGGCTGGTTAGGAGGCAGACGGCCGGGGGGAAAATTGTAGGCAAAGGCCTTTACTCTGGCTCCCATGGGAAGGAACAGGTGAGGCAGGGTGAACAGGCTCCTGACTGGCCAGTTTGGACAATCTCAGTGGGCTGTGGGGCTGAACCTAGTTGTCCGTACCTGGACCTGGAGTGATTAGGGCAGGAGTATAGTGAGTAGAAATGGGAGAGTCCGGCCGGGCGTGGTGGCTCACGCCTGTACTCCCAGCACTTTGGGAAGCTGAGGTGGGTGGATCACCTGAGGTCAGGAGTTCGAGACCAGCCTGGTCAACATGGTGAAACCCCATCTCTACTAAAAACACAAAAAATTAGCTGGGTATGGTGGCGGGCACCTGTAATCTCAGCTACTTGGGAGGCTGAGGCAGGAGAATCACTTGAACCCAGGAGGCGGAGGTTGCAGTGAGCCGAGATCGTGTCACTGCATTGCAGCCTGGGCAACAAAAGTGAAACTCCTTCGCAAAAAAAAAAAAAAAAAAGAACATCAGTTATTAGCTTAGGGCCCACCCTAATCCAGTATGACATCTTAACTAGCTCCATCTGCAAAGACGCTATTTCCAAATCAGGTCCCATTCACAGGGACCCGGGGTTAGGACTTGAGTATATCTTTTTGGAGGACACAATTTAACACACAACACTCTCTAAACAAATCCTGTGGGCAACCCCCGCCCCCCAAAGGCTAAGCATTGGCATTTCAAGCAGGACTTCTTTTAGCGAGGTGCAGGAATATCAGGGGACCACCGAGCAGCTGGGTGGTGTCCACCCCAAAAAGGCTGGCACTGGCTAGTTCTGCTAAGCCGCTCCTCCTCTACCCCAGATCGAGCAGAACCGCAAGCGGGAGGCTGAGCTGCTGAAGCTGCGGCGGGAGCTAGAAGAGGCCGCCCTGCAGAGCGAGGCGACGGCCTCCACACTGCGCAAGAAGCACATGGACTCCATGGCCGAGCTGACGGAGCATGTGGAGAGCCTGCAGAGGGTCAAGTCCAAGCTGGAGAAAGATAAACAGGTCATGAAGGCTGAGATTGATGACCTCAATGCCAGCGTGGAGATGATACAGAAGTCCAAGGTGAATAACCTAACTGCGGGCTGGGTGCAGCGGCTCACTCCTGTAATCCCAGCACTTTGGGAGGCTGAGGCAGGAGGATCGCTTTTGAGAGGCCAGGAGTTGGGGACCAGCCTGGACAACATAGCCAGACCTCGTCTCTTCAAAAAATAAAATTAGCCAGGGATGGTAGCATGTGCCTGTAGTCCTAGCTACTCAGGAGGCTGAGGCAGGAGGATCGCTTGAGCCCAGGAGGTTGAGACTGCAGTGAGTATGATTGCACCACTGCACTCCAGCCTGGGCAACAGAGCAAGACCCTGTCTCTAAAATAAAATAAAATAAAATAACCTGCTGGGCACAGTGGCTTACGCCTGTAATCCCAGCACTTTGGGAGGCTGAGGCAGGCGGATCACCTGAGGTCACAAGTTCGAGACCAGCCTGGCCAACATGGTGAAACCCTGTCTCTACTAAAAATACAAAAATTGCTTGAACCTGGGAGACAGAGGTTGCACTGAGCCGAGATTGCGCCAGTGCACTCCAGCCTGGGCGACAGGGTGAGACTCTGTCCCAAAAAAATAAAATAAAATAAAATAACCTGTGCTTCGATTTCTTCATCTGTAACATGAAGATGACTGTCATAATCCCCACCTTAGAGCACTACTGTGAGGGCTGCAATAGTCTCTGGCACATAAGAAATGCTCAATAGGCCAGGCACAGTGGCTAATGCCTATAATCCCAGCACTTTGAGAGGCCGAGGCAGGCAGATCACTTGAGCCCAGTTCAAGACCAGCCTGGGCAACACAGTGAAACCCTGTCTCTACAGAAAATAAAAATAATTAGCCAGGTATGATGGCATGCACCTGTGGTCCCAGCTACTCAGGAGGCTGTGGTGAGAGGATGGCTTGAGTCCAGGAGGTCGAGGCTACAGTGAGCTCTGATTGCACCTATGCACTCCAGCCTGGGTGATAGAGTGATACCCTGTCTCAAAAAAAAAGAAAAAAAAAAGAAAAGACAATGGTGAGCCATTTGGGGTTTCTGAGACACGGGCATACCTCCAGGCAGGTAGCCTGGGAGGCACACAGGAAGAACAGGGCAAAAATCAAGGCGGAGGTAGGGAGGGCTTGGCCTCCCCTACCCGCAACTTCCCTACTGAGTTCATCCTTCCTGAGCAGATGAACGCCGAGGCCCACGTCAGAAAGCTGGAAGACAGCTTATCAGAAGCCAACGCCAAGGTGGCAGAACTAGAGCGAAACCAAGCAGAAATCAATGCCATCAGGACCCGCCTCCAAGGTGAGCCCTCTCTGCCCTGAGCTTGCTAAGGAGCAGTGCATGGAAAGGAACTGGGATTCTCAAGGAAACAGAGCTTTCTTGGCCTTGGAAGATTCCCATCCAAACCCCTTATGATGAGACGAGGGGATTTTATTCCACCTGCTGAATGGTCCAAGTAACATATTTACAATGCAAAACAGCGAACACAATTCAAAGCATTTTGTATCCGTTCTCTCACCTTCCCGGTGAGATCAGCGGGAGAGGCATTCATGCTGACAAAATACAATTTTCAAACATTTTTAAACATGACCCACATACTAATATAAAGTGAACATGTGTCAAGGATTTATTTAACTCCTTAATGAGGGAGCCAGAAAAATGGTAAAGCTGCCTTCAAAGAGCATTTGAAAGGCAGAGATTTACAGTCAGCTGGGAAAAGAAATGCTAAAATAACTTTGCTAAGTTAGATGCAGAACTAGTTAATATCCCTAGAGGACAATAATCCTGTGACCTCTGGGTTTAGTTTAGGGTTTTTTTTTCCCCTGCCGGAAGAAACACACCTTTGTCATAGAGATGCATCTTTGCATCTCTATAACAAAAATAATTGGCAATTTATCAATGTATAAGTTAATTTCTAACTTTGCAGAAGCTGTGCTCTAATCACACAGAGGTAAACAGTAAGTCAAACAAAGGTACATTTCCTTAGAGAACTAAATAGTCTACAGGTGGGCCTGTTAGTGCTCCAGTGTGACATCAAGAGAACTTGCAGGCATCCTTTGGCCTTATTTCTCACATTTGGAATTCTTTAACAATATCCTGGCTGGGTGCAGTGGCTCACACTTGTAATTCCAGCACTTTGGGAGGCCAAGGCGGGAGGATTACTTGAGGCCAGGAGTTTGAGACCAGCCTGGGCAACATAGCAAGACCCCCATCTCTACAAAACAATGTTTTTAAATAGCTGGGTGTGGTGGCACACACTGGTGGTCCCAGCTACTTGGGAGGCTGAAGCAGGAGGATTGCTTGAGCCCAGGAGTTCAAGGCTGCAATGAGTTATGATTGTGCCACTGCACTCCAGCCTGGGCAACAGAGCAGGACCCTGTCTCAAAAAAAAAAAAAAAAAAAAATCAATATCCAGCTGTGTGTGGTGGCTCACGCCTGTAATCCCAGCACTTTGGGAGGCCAAGGTGGGCAGATCACTTGAGGTCAGGAGTTGGAGACCAGCCTGGCCAACGTGGTGAAACCTGGTCTCTACTAAAAATACAAAAAAAAATTAGCTGGGCGTGGTGGTACACGATTGTAATCCCAGTTACTCAGGAGGCTGAGGTAGGAGAATTGCTTGAACCTGGAAGGCAGAGATGGCGGTGAGCCGAGAGCAAGCCACTGTACTCCAGCCTGGGTGACAAGAGTGAAATTCGGTCTCAAAAAAAAAAAATCAATACCCCCATTTGATGGATAATAAAAGTGAAGCTCAGTGAGCTCAGTGACTTACAGGGTAGAACTGGAAATCCTTGCTTTTTCTCTCAGGCTCATGAACTTCTTCCTGGCCTCTGGCTCCAGCAGTCATTCCACAAATGACAGGAGTGTAGGTTCTGGAATGGTGACAAATACATTTTACAAAGGAAATACTCTCTGTCCCACTGTTTCTCCAAACTCTTCTGCTGCATCTCCTGCTATGTAGGAGAGGGGGGTTTCATTATGTGAGGCCCCTAAGTCCATGCAGGTTACCTGGATCTTGGCAACCCCTGGGCGCTTGCCTTTCTCCTGGGCTCACTTAATTTGGAGGCTAGAGTGGTGATCCACTGTGCTCCCCATTCCAGCTCCATTGGCCAAGCCACCATATTTATTGGGTACTTTAGGAGCAATGCCCTGGGGAACTTTGAATCTGGCTAGGGAACCAGTTCTTCATCCAATATTTCTTCCATTCCCTTCTCTCCCAGCTGAAAATAGTGAACTGAGCAGGGAATATGAAGAGTCCCAGAGCCGGCTCAATCAAATCCTACGGATAAAGACATCTCTGACGTCACAAGTGGATGATTACAAGAGGCAGCTGGATGAAGAGTCAAAGGTTTGTTTGGGGGTTGGGTTGTGGTGGAGACAGAGCTGCCTCCTTAAAGTTATAGGTTACAGCTGAGTTTGGTGGCTCATGCCTGTAATCCTAGCACTTTGGGAGGCCTAGGTGAGAGGTTTGCTTAAGGCCAGGAGTTCGAGACCAGCCTCAACAACACAGCAAGACCCGCCCCCCGCCCCCGCCCTGCCCCCTGCCCACCAACCCCATCTCTACCAAAATAAAAAAGTTGACTGGGCGTGCTCACACCTGTAATCCCAGCACTTTGAGAGGCCAAGGCAGGTGGATCACCTGAGGTCAGGAGTTCAAGACCAGTCTGGTCAACATGGCAAAACCTGGTCTCTACTAAAAATACAAAAATTAGCCAGGCATTATGGTGAGTGCCCGTAATCCCAGCTACTTGGAAGGCTGAGACAGGAGAATCGCTTGAACCTGGGAGGCGGAGGTTGCAGGGAGCTGAGATCACACCAATGCACTCCAGCCTGGGTGACAAGAGTGAAACTCGGTCTCAGAAAAAAAAAAAAAGTTTCCAGGTATGGTGGTGCACACCTGTAGTCCCAGCTAAAGAAAGTTACAGATTATGAAGATGTCAAAGGAACACAAAAAGCATTTGATATCGTAGCAAGTAAAAAAGCTAACTGCAAAACTGTAGTATGTGATGTGTATAACTAAATGAAATTACATATCCTTGTGGACAATAATAGAATGAAAAGAAGTTATAGGATGAAAATTAAAACCCCGATGGTTTGGATTGTGGGATCGTGTGTCTTTTCCACCTTTCACCTGCCATCACTGCTGCTCCAGCGTTATGTGTATCTAAGCGGTGGCCCTGTGGGCTGCGGAAAGCCCCCACGGGCCCCTGACAGGCTGGTCCCCACAGTCTCGCAGCACCGCTGTGGTGAGTCTGGCCAACACCAAGCACGACCTGGACCTAGTAAAGGAGCAGCTGGAGGAGGAGCAGGGAGGCAAGTCGGAGCTGCAACGCCTTGTGTCCAAACTCAACACTGAGGTCACCACTTGGAGGACCAAGTACGAGACCGATGCCATCCAGAGGACAGAGGAGCTGGAGGAGACCAAGTGAGTGTGGTTCTCCTGTTGGGAGAGCCAGGTGGGCTGGGCAGGTGGCGCTGGGGGCCTCATCACCATGTCAGTCACTGCTGAGGCCAGGGCCAAGCCCAGGAGAAGGACGTTCACAGGCTGCTTTAAGAGGAGGACAACGTGTCTGGACAAAGGAGCCTGCTCTGTGGGCCAGCTATGGTGGCTCATGCCTGTAATCCCAGCACTTTGGAAGGCCAAGGTGGGAGGATTGCTTGAGCCCAGAAGTTCAAGGCCAGCCCAGACAACATGGTGAGATCCTCATCTCTACAAAAAATTACAAAATTAGCCAGGCATGGTGGCACGTGCCTGTAGTCTCAGCTACTTGGGAGACTAAAGTGGGAGGATTGCTTGAGCCCAGGAATTGGAGGCTGCAGTGATCAATGATCAAGCCACTGCACTCCAGCCTGGATAACAGAGCAGTATCCTGTCTCTAAAAAAAAAAAAAACAAAAACAAAAAAAAAACTACAGAAGTGGACACCTGAGGAAATAAGGGGGACATGAAAGTGGCTCTGGGCCTCTCTCTGGTGTAAAAGGAGGCTGGCCTGGGTGCCCCTGGGCCCATGCACGCAGGGAAGCCCTGTGAGTGAGCCACCCTGGGCCAGGCAGCAGAGGGGATCCATGACAAGTTAAATCAAAGAACATGGTCAACTGAACAAACTCCTCTATAGACTTTTCTGGATTCTCTGAAAAAATGGCCAAATTTTTTCTTGTATAAAGCCAAATTAGACATAGAAAATGGCACATGTGCTCTAAGTGTTTCCGGGATCCCAGCCTGCTGGCTGGTCCCATCCATCCACTGAAATTTCTGCTAATATGATAGCAAATAAGGCATAGTGACTTCCAGCTGATGCAATACTTTCATCTAAAGCTCTAAGCTAAATTTGCCTTCCTGCAACTTCCACCTCTGTCCTTCAGGCCTTTGCTATGGAGGCTGCTGGGCACTACCTGGTCCTCCCCCAAGGCTCCCACTCCTGGGCTAAACCTAAATCTCAACCCCTAAGCTTGTCTCTGCCCCAGACACCCTCAGGGCCCCTCCATCCCCTGGCTTAGACCTTTGCTCCTGTGTCCCCTTCTCAGAGAGTCTCCCCTGAGTCTGTATTTGACATTGTCACCCCCTCCCACCTGGACTGCCTGTCCCGTTCCTGGCTCTATTTGTCACTGCAGTGCTTATGTTCTATAGGGCATGTATTGCCTGCCTCCTCCCAGCTCCAGAACAAACATTTCGTTTGTTAGGGCAGGTATCCTAGCCTGTTTTATTCACTGCTGCATCCCTAACACCTGCAACAATCCTTGGTGCAGAGTAGAGAAAGTAAGTGTTTGTTGAATGAATAAATGAGAGAGTGAATGGACAGCTGTGGCTGTCCTGTAAACACTGCATCGTTTCCAAGGTTGACACCAGAGCTTAGTACCATACCCATCACACTCTGGCCCTGGCAATGTGGAAGTGGTGCCTGTGAGCACCTATGTTTCCTTGACAGCCCCTCTGGCTCTCATTTGCAGGAGGAAGCTGGCCGCCAGGCTTCAGGAGGCAGAAGAAGCAGCTGAAACTGCCCAGGCCCGGGCTGCCTCCCTCGAGAAAAATAAGCAGAGACTCCAGGCAGAAGTTGAGGACCTCACCATCGACTTGGAAAAGGTCAGAGGGTCAAATGCTCAAAGCTGCCTATTTACCGGGGCAGAGAGCCCACAACAGGGCTAGGGCGAGGCTGTCACACGTCTGGGGTCATCAGGAAGAAACACATGATTCAAGAAGGTGCAGTGCAGGGATGCCTTCAGGAACTTGCTGGACAATGGCTGCTGCTTGAGCACGTGTTCATGAACCCTTCCAAGATCTAACATTCAACAAGCTACTGTTTAAACAGGGCCACAAGACCAAGCACAGTGGCCCATGCCTCTAATCCCAACACACTGGGCGGCCAAGGCAGGAGGATCACTTGAGCCAAGGAGTTCAAGACCAGCCTGAACAACATAGGGAGACCCTGTCTCAAAAAAAAAAAAAAAGAAAAAAGAAGAAAAGAAAAAAAGAAAAAAAATATTTTTTTATTTTTATTTTTTTTTGAGACGGAGTTTGGCTCTTGTTGCCCAGACTGGAGTACAGTGGCACGATCTCGGCTCACTGCAACCTCTGCCTCCTGGGTTCAAGCGATTCTCATTCCTCAGCCTCCTGAGAAGCTGTGATTACAGGTGCCCGCCACCACGCCCAGCTAATTTTTTGTATTTTTAGTAAAGACGGGGTTTCATCATGTTGGCCAGGCTGGTCTCGAACTCCTGACCTCAGGTGATCCACCCGCCTTGGCCTCCCAAAGTGCCAGGATTATAGGCGTGAGCCACTGTGCCCAGCCCCCAAAAAGGTTTTAAATTAAAAATGTAGCTAGGTGTGGTGGCACATGCCTGTGGTCCCAACTACTTGGGAGGCTAAGGCATGAGGATCATTTGAACCAGGGGTTCAAGGCTGCAGTGAGCGATGATTGCACCACTACACTCCAGCCTGGCAGACAGAGTGAGACCTTGTCTCAAATAAATCAACAGGGCCACAAGCAGGGTAAAATTTGCCCCTGAAAGTTACACAATGCGGCCGGGCGTGGTGGCTCATGCCTGTAATCCTAGCACTTTGGGAGGCTGAGGCAGCCAGATTGCCTGAGCTCAGGAGTTCGACACCAGCCTGGGCAACACGGTGAAACCCTGTCTCTACTAAGATACAAAAAATTAGCTGGGCGTGGCGGTGGGCACCTGTAGTCCCAGCTACTCAAGAGGCTGAGGCAGGAGAATCACTTGAGCCCAGGAGGCGGAAGGTGCAGTGAGCCAGATCGTGCCACTGCACTCCAGCCTGGGCAACAGAGCGAGACTCTGGCTCCAAAAAAAAAAAAAAAAAAAAAAAAAAAAAAAATTTATATGAAGCACCTTCCCTGTTCCCCTCTTACACAAACTACATCCCACACACTTTGTGTGGCTAACTATTCCTATTTGCATCCCTGGTTCAAACTGAGTTGCCAGTCTCTATGAGAATTAAATAAGATTTCCACTGGCATACACCTCCCTGGTCTTGGTCTAGATGGAACCATGATTCATGCTGGCTGTGAGGGGCCACATGCAGCCCAATACAAGAACGTGGCTCCATGAAGTGGCCGCGTAGGCCGGAGATCACATCCACGTGAGAGGTTTCAGAAAACAATTCTGGCAAGGTGGTTCATGCTTGTCATCCCAGGACTTTGGGAGGCTGAGGTGGGAAGATTGCTTAAGTCCAAGAGGCTGAGGCTACAGTTAGCTATGATTATGCCACTGTACTCCAGCCTGGGTGACAGAGTGAGACCTCATCTCTTGGGGAAAAAAAAAAAAAAAAGCCTGGGCACAGTGGCTTATGCCTGTAATCCCACCACTTTAGGAGGCTGAGGCGGGCAGATCACCTGAAGTCAGGAGTTTGAGAGCAGCCTGGCCAACATGGTGAAACCCCATCTCTACTAAAAATACAAAAAGCAGCCAGACATGGTGGCGCACGCCTGTGTAATCCCAGCTACTCAGGAGGCTGAGGCAGGATAATCGCTTGAACCCGGGAGACGGAGGTTGCCGTGAGCCAAGATAGTGCCACTGCACTCCAGCCTGGGTGACAAAGTGAGACTCCATCTCAATTAAAAAAAAAAAAAAAAAAGTCCTGAAACTCAAAAAGGGTTTGCTACCCTACAAAAGAAACAAAGCAAAACTTTACAAAAGCTAATATAGCACAACAGCAAATAGTTGCCAGGGAGTTATGAGATGGATGAAATCTATAGAAAAATAAAGTCTAAGAGTAGTCAGTTTTGAGTTGATGTGTAATGTATATTACTACATTACAGTGAAATATATTAAGGGGAGGCCAAATGTCATAAATCTGGGAAGGCCACTGTGGCCCAAACTGCTCATTTTACACCTGAGAGAATTCTAACCTGGGAAAATAAGGTGGAATGCTCCAGGCCACACATCTCTCAGGGGGAAGTTTTAGAACTGGCATGCAGCTCTTTGCAGACTCTCTGTTCTGTGCTTCTGCCATAGGTGTTGAATTACATTCCAATTCCCAAGGAGTCCGTAGTCTCAAGAGTTACTGGGGAAAGGGAAGGAAGAGAGGTTGTTGGGGGGGTGGGAGTAGGGGACAGAGGCAGGGAGGTTGGACCCCTAGAGGCCATTTCCAACTTTCCCTAGGCCAATGCTGCAGCCGCTGCCCTGGACAAGAAGCAGAGGCTCTTTGACAAGATGCTGGCTGAGTGGCAGCAGAAGTGTGAGGAGTTGCAGGTGGAAGTGGACAGCTCGCAGAAGGAGTGCCGCATGTACATGACAGAGAGCTTCAAGATCAAGACTGCCTACGAGGAGTCTCTGGAGCATCTAGAGTCCGTGAAGAAGGAGAATAAGACCCTGCAGGGTGAGTCAGAGGGCAGGTGGACAGGATGGGCCTGTAGGGAGGGGACACAGCCAGAGTCCCCTTCGTCCTGAGCACATCATCAGTTGAGTACCTGGCTCAATAAATGTTTGTTGACTTTCTAGCAAGTGCTTTGTAGAAGCACTTCAGCATTCAGCAGTGTAACTTTAGGCGAGTTGCTTAATCTTTCTGTGCCTCACTTTCCTCATCTATAAAATGAGGAAATAGCCGGGTGTGGTGGCTCATGCCTGTAATCCCAGCACTTCAGGAGGCCAAGGAGGGTGGATCACTTGAGGTCAGGAGTTCAAGACCAGCCTGACCAACATGGTGAAACCCCGTCTCTACTAAAAATACAAAAAATTAGCAGGGCATGGTGGCGGGCGCCTGTAGTCCCAGCGACTTGGGAGGCTGAAGCAGGAGAATCGCTTGAACCTGGGAGGTGGAGGTTGCAGTGAACCGAGATCATGCCATTGTACTCCAGCCTGGGCAACAGAGCAACACTATGTCCCAAAAATAAATAAATAAATACATACATCAATTAAATAAAATGAGGAAATAATTCTACCGTCCTTATAAGGTTGTCATGACAATGAAATAAGATTATGGCCGGGTGTGGTGGCTCATGTCTGCAATCCTGGCACTTTGGGAGGCCTGCTTCTTACCCCAATGGAGGAATGACGGTGCCACCTGCCATGACCCTGGAATGCTGAGTCTTATTAACATGAATATTTCTATCTCAGAGGAGATAAAGGATCTCATTGATCAGCTGGGTGAGGGAGGAAGGAGTGTGCATGAGCTGCAGAAGTTGAAGAAAAAATTGGAGATGGAAAAGGAAGAACTCCAGGTGGCCCTGGAAGAAGCTGAGTCTTCCCTGGAGGTAACCGTGGGGCCATCACCTTGGGGACTGTGGACCCTTGACCAGGCACTGCACATCTTCTTGGCTAGAAAGACTCATGTTTATATTCCTGATAGGTTGAAGAGAGCAAGGTGATTCGAATTCAGTTGGAACTGGCTCAGGTTAAAGCTGACATTGACCGGAGAATCCATGAGAAAGAAGAAGAATTTGAGGCTACAAGGTATGGAGCTGGTGGGATGGGAGGCTGACTCTTGGGAAGTGTGATGGAGCAGAGTCCAGAAACCTGGGTCTCTTCCACCTACTAGTCATGTGATGTTGGGCAATTCAGGTGAACCTCGCTGAACATGTTTCCTCATCTATGAAATGGAAATAAAGACTGTACCTCACACTACTGTGTCTAGTTTATGAACACTTTGTTTTTTGGGGTTTTTTTGTTTTTTTTTTTTTGAGACAGAGTCTTGCTCTGTTGCCTAGGCCGCAGTGTAGTGGTGCGATCCCAGCTCACTGCAACCTCCGCCTCCTGGTTTCAAGCAATTCTCCTGCCTTAGCCTCCCAAGTAGCTGGGATCATAGGCATGTGCCACTGTGCCCAGCTAATTTTTGTATTTTTAGTAGACACAGCGTTTCACCATGTTGGCAGGCTGGTCTTGAACTCCTGACCTCAAGTGATCCTCTCACCTCAGCCTCCCAAAGTGCTGGGATTACAGGCATGAGCCACCGTGCCTGCCTATGAACACTTTAGATGTAGTACTTTAGCCATGATGGTTAATGAAGCACAGAATCTGTTATGTGCTTACTGGCTGTTTGTATATCTTCTCCGGAGAAAAGTCTGTTCTTTGCCCCTTTCGGAAATTGGATTGCTTCTTTTTATTGTTGAGTTGTAAGAGTTCTTTATATATTCTGAACACTAGACTTATCAGATATGATTTGCAAATATTTTTTCCCATTCTATGGGTTGTCTTGTCACTTTCTTAAAGGTATCCATTGAAGCATAAAGGTTATTTAATTTTGGCTGGGCACAGTGGCTCACGCCTGTAATCCTAGCACTTTGGGAGGCTGAGATGGGAGGATCCCTCGAGCTCAGGAGTTTGAGATCAGCCTGGGCAACATAGCAAAACCCCGCTCTACAAAAAAAAAAAAAAAAAAAAAAAAATAGCTGGGTGTGGTGGCATGGCCTGTAGTCCCTGTTACTGGCGAGGCTGAGATGGGAAGATCACTTGAGCCCCAGAGTTCAAGGCTGCAGTGAGCTATGATCACACTACTACACCATCACAGAATGTGACGGTTTTTCCATTACAGCCTGAGCCACAGAGTGACTCTAAAACAACAAAATGACCTTCCTTTCATTTCCCCAAAGCATGAAACCCTCATCCCTGTCTTGCACCTTTTTAAGGGTTTGTTTAATTTCACAACATGGTGCCTGTACTCATGCTGATGCTAAGACCTCTTCTCTAGGAAGGCTTAGCACAGACTGAACAGCCAGCCCCGTATGCCAAGGTCTTCTCTGCTTGGGCTTACAGGAAGAACCACCAGCGGGCAATCGAGTCCTTGCAGGCCAGCCTGGAGGCGGAGGCCAAGGGCCGGGCAGAGGCACTTCGGCTCAAGAAGAAGATGGAGACGGACCTGAATGAGATGGAAATCCAGCTGGACCATGCCAACAAGAACAACAGCGAACTTGTAAAGACACTGAAAAGGCTGCAACAGCAAATCAAGGTAGCGATCTGGGAGGAGGAGAAATGAGATACAAGGCACACCATCATCGGCTGAGTCTGAAGGCCAAAAGGGGGCTAACTCAATGCATGTCTTCAGCCAGCATAAAGGCATAAGAGTGAGAATGTGGGGTGGCTGGCAGTCCAGGGAGCAGGAGGCTTGGGGACTATATAAAGAAGAGGCCCTCAACCACCAAAAGTCCAGATTCTGGATAATTGGAAAGATGGACCAAAGGAGGGAAACAGGAAGTTGGGCCTGTCTAGATTTTTATTTTAATTATTTATTTATTTGATAGAGTTTTGCTCTTGTCACCCAGGCTGGAGTGTAGTGGCGCAATCTCAGCTCACTGTAACCTCCGCCTCCCAGGTTCAAGCAATTCTCCTGCCTCAGCCTCTTAAGTAGCTGGGATTACAGGCACCCACCTCCACGCCCAGCTAATTTTTGTATTTTTAATAGAGATGGGGTTTCACCATGCTGGCCAGGCTGATCTCCAACAGCTGACCTCAGGTGATCCGCCCACCTCAGCCTCCCAAAGTGCTGGGATTACAGGCGTGAGCCACCACACCCAGCCCTGTCTTGATTTGTAAAATCATTTTTTACTTATTATAAACTATTTCAGACATAGAGAAATGAAGAACACAACAAAACTCATATGCCCACTACTTGCCTTAAAAAATAAACACAAACAGAGCTGAAGATCCCTTTACAAACATTCCATTATGAGGCTGGTCTTTACAGCATACATAGCTGGAACCACACATCCGACACTTGCTAACTGGAGATGTGCCCTAACCAGGTACTATTTTAGGTGTCCAAGAGAGGACAAGACAATGCTGGGCATAGTTGGTGTTCACATGTAGTCCCAGCTACTCAGGAGGCTGAAGAGAGCAGATTGCTTGAGGCCAGGCTTGAGTTTGTGACCGGCCTGGGCATCATAGCGAGACCCCATCTCCATAAAAAATAAAATTAGCCTGGCATGATGGTGCTCGTGCCTGTAGTTCCAGCTACTCAGGAGGCTGAGGTGGAAGGATCGCTTGAGCCCAGGAATTGGAGATTGCAGTGAGCTATGACTACACCACTGCACTCCAGCCTGGGTGACAGAGTGAGACCCTGTCTTAAAAACAAAACAAAGAGTGGACAAAACAGACAAACATCCCCATGCAGACAGCAACAAAAATAAAACTGTATTATTAAAACTGGTGATAAGTCCTATGGAGAAATAAGAGAACAGGCCGGGCCTGGTGGCTCATGCCTGTAATCCCAGCACTTTAGGAGGCCGAGGTGGGCAGATCACTTGAGGTCAGGAGTTTGAGACCAGCCTGAGCAACATGGCAAAACCCCATCTCTACTAAAAATACAAAAATTAGCCAGGTGTGGTGGCAGGCACCTGTAATCCCAGGTACTTGGGAAGGTGAGGCAGGAGAATCACTTGAACCTGGGAGGCAGAGATTGCAGTGAGCCGAGATCATGCCATTGAACTCCAGCCTAGGGGACAGAGCAAGACTCCGTCTCAAAAAAAAAAAAAAAAAAAGAGAGAGAAATAAGAGGACAGAAGAGAGCTGAGGATCAGCATAGCCAGGATTAGAATATGATTGGCAGAGGTCACTGGGAAGGCCTCCTGGAGAATGCTGTGCTGGGAACACCAGGTGCTCTACCATCAGGAAAGGTTTGATTTCATGTTGACCTCATGTTAGACAACTTCCTGGGTCCTGGCCCTGCTGGGGCTCCACCACACCATAAACTCCCCAACACCAGGTCTGTTCCTCACTCTTCTTTTGTGGCCTCCCCGCCTGCCTAGTTTCCTGCTGAACCCAGTTGATAAAGCTCACGGCGCCCTCACGCCTGGCCACCCCCAAGGTGATACCACAGCCCAGTGTATGGGCTGAGGCTGGGTCCCTGTGCCCCCCAGGACCTGCAGGTCCAGATGGACGAGGATGCCAGGCAGCACGAGGAGCTGCGGGAGCAGTACAACCTGCAGGAGCGGCGCCTGAGCCTGCTGCAGACAGAGCTAGAGGAGGTGCGCTCAGCCCTGGAGGGCAGTGAGCGTTCACGCAAGCTGCTGGAGCAGGAAGTGGTGGAAATCACCGAGCGGCACAACGAGATCAACATCCAGGTAGGACAAGGCTCCTGGTCAGTGCCACTCGCACCCACACTCCGGGGGTTAGGGGGTGCTGGGGTGAGGCCAGGCTGGTGCCCAAACCACGTGAGCCCCCCTCAAAACTCAGAGGCAGGCAGTGCACCCCACTCAGCAAATCTTCAAAATTCATCTGCAGAGCTTTTTGTAAAATTGTGACCTAAAAGTCCAGGATATAAAATATATCCCAGCCTGGGTCGGGCACTGTGGCTCATGCCTATAATCCCAGCACTTTGGGAGGCCGAGACGGGCAGATCACCTGAGGTCAGGAGTTCGAGACCAGCTTGGCCAACATGATGAAACCCTGTCTCTACTAAAAATACAAAAATTAGCCAGGTGTGGTGGCACACACTTGTAATCCCAAGTACTCAGGAGGCTGAAGCAGGAGAATTGCTTGAACCCGGGAGGCGGAAGTTGCAGTGAGCCAAGATCATGCCACTGCACTCCAGCCTGGGTGACAGAGTGACTGTCTCAAAAAAAAAAAAAAAATATATATATATATATATATATATACACACACATCCCAACCTGGCTAACATGGTGAAACCCCATCTGTACTAAAAATACAATAATTAGCCAGGTGTGATGATGCATACCATAATCCCAGCTGCTACTTGGGAGGCTGAGGCACAAGAATCACTTGAACCCTGGAGGTTGAGGATGCAGTGAGCCAAGATCATGCCACTGCATTCCAGTCTGGGCGACAGAGCAAGACTCTGACTCAAAAATAAAAATAAAATAAAATATATAATCCTGGCCAGGCACAGTGGCTCACATCTGTAATCCCAGCACTATGGGAGGCAGAAGTGGGTGGATTGCTTGAGGCCAAGAGTTCAAGACCAACCTAAGCAACATAGCCAGACTCTGTCTCTAAAAACATACGAAAAATTAGTTGGGTGTGGTGGTGCACATCTGTAGTCCCAGGTGCTTGGAAGGCTGAGGTGGGAGGATCGCTTGAGCCTAAGAGATTGAGGCTGCAGTGAGCTGTGACTGCATGACTGCATAATCCAGCCTGAGTAACAGAGCAAGATCCTGCCTAAAAAAAAAAAAAAAAATGCAGGAGAGGGACCCATACCCCATGCAGAGGGCCCAGGGCCATTTCCTGTTGGGGTCTGGCAAGCATGTCTGGCAGAGGTCGTGTTCTTTCCTGGACACAGGAAGGCCCGTGCAGACCCCTGGCTCATAGTGATATCTCCATTTCTTCCTCCAGAACCAGAGCCTCCTCGTGGTCAAACGCAAGCTGGAGTCAGATGTCCAGCGCATCTCCAACGAGCACGAGGAGCTCATCAGTGAGTTCCGCTCGGCCGAAGAGAGAGCCAAGAAGGCCATGACGGACGTAAGTGCGTGTGCCCCTTGCTGCTGGCAGCTGGCAGGCGGGGCCTGGGCACCTGCTGAGGACCAGGCTGCCTGGGCAGGAAGGCCACCTCCTCCCATGGTGGGCCACTGTGGACCCGAGCATAGTTCCCTGCCAGGGAGAATGTGGCCCTGCTCTGGAGGAGCCCAAGGCTTGTCTAAAAAGCCACACACGTGAAATAAGAAAGAATTACAAGCTCTAGGTGATTATGTGAAAGATTATAACACAAGGCCCGGGGTCTTGCATCAAAGAAGCCATCAAAGTGGGTTCATCTGGGCAGGCTTTTTGGCAATGGGATGCATTAAAACAGCCTTGGGCCAGGCATGGTGACTCACAATTGTAATCCCAGCACTTTGGGAGGCCAAGGCAGCAGGATTGCTTGAGGCCAGAAGTTCAAGACCAGCCTGGGCAACATAGCAAGACCCTGTCTCTACTAAAAATGTTAAAAATTAGCAAGGTGTCATGGCACGTGCCTGTAGTCCCAGCTACTCAGAAGGCTGAGATGGGAGGATCACCTGAACCCAGGAGTTTGAGGCTGCAGTGAGTCATGATCCCGCCACTGCACTGCAGCCTGGGTGACAGAACAAGACCCTGTCTCAAAACATGAAATAATAACAATAACAAATCAAACAGCCTTGAGGGAAGGGCTAGTAAAAGGAAGATGGATGAGCCCAGGGACGCAGAGGAGGACATTGGTGGTTGAGCCCAGGGATGCAGAGGAGGATGTTGGCAGGATGTGCCCCCAAGTACTCTCAGCCCAGTATCCCTTCGGTTGTTCACACCAGCTTCAAGTGGTGGGTTCTGTTTACTCTCCACTTGGAAGATGAAGGAATACAGATTTTCATCATCAGGCTCCTCTCACTTGATCGAAATCCCAGGAGTTCAGGAACGTTGCTGGTCTTGCTTGTTGCTACCTCCCAAGAGCACAGGCCCATGCCTGGCCCACCATAGACCCTCATGAACATCTGTAGAATGAATGTAAGGAGAAAGGGACTGAGAGGGGATAAGCAATGTGCTGAAGGTCACTCAGGGCCGGACACAGTCCTGGGTCTTCCAACTCCAGAGGCTGTGCTTTTCCCACCCTCCATGCTGTGCCCCTCATGGAGATGGCAGTCAGTAGGGTTTGGCTTGAGTGCACCTGGCTGGTGGGGGTCTATGGGGATGGGAGGCATGAGCTTGGCTCCCCCTCCCCTCTCAGGGGCAAAGGGGAGCATAGGGCACCCCTTCCACCAAACCCCAGCAGCATGTCAGCGGGGCTCTCCTTGTCAACCAGTTGGTTTCCTAGAGACCAGGAGACAAGGTCTCACATCTCTCAAAGGAGCTATGAGCCTGGGTAGCACCCAGCTCCAACTCCTGCTCTTCTCCTCCCCACCCACAGGCCGCCCGCATGGCAGAAGAACTCCGGCAAGAGCAGGACCACTGCATGCACCTAGAGAAGATCAAGAAGAACTACGAGGTCACCATCAAAGACCTGCAGGCCAAGATGGAGGAGGCCGAGCAGCTGGCTCTGAAAGGCGGCAAGCGAATGATCATGAAGCTGGAAGCCAGGGTAAGGGCGATGCAGGGCTCAGCCAAGGGAGGAATGGGGATCTGGCGGGGTGGGGTGTGTGTGTGTGAGATGCCTGTCTTTTGCCAAAAACATGTCCTGTGTTTGATGAAGAATCGGGTTATGCAAGTGCTGGGAAAGAAGAGGAGATTGAAAGGACCAGGTGCAGTGGCTCACGCCTGTAATCCTAATACTTTAGGAGGCCTAGGCAGGAGGATCACTTGAGGCCAGGAGTTTGAGACCAGCCGGGGCAACATAGTGAGACCTCCATCTCTTTAAAAAAAAAAAGTTAAATTAGCTGAGTGTGGTGGCACATGCCTGTAGTCCCAGCTACTCAGGAGGTTGAGTTGGGAGGATAGCTTGAGCCCAGGAGATTGAGGCTATGATAGCACTACTGCACTTCAGCCTGGGTGACAGAGCCAGACCCTGTCTCAGAAAAAAAGAGAAAAGAAAGAAAGAAAGAAGGAAGGGAAAGAAAAAGAAAAGGAAATTGAGGGAAGAGCTCTAATTTCTCTCAAGTTCTCCTCTCCTTTTTCCCTCCGGGTCACCTTCCTCCCCAGAATGTCCTTAGCCTCAAGCAGAGCGTCCCCAATATTCTCCCTGCCTTTTTTTACTCACTGAAAGAAAACAAGCCTTAGTCTTTACCCCATGAAATGCCAGAGCTGGAAGGGCCCAGAAGATTCCATCATTTTATCTGACTCCCTGACACCCCCATTTCCCAGAGGAGGGAATTTGAGGCTCAAGAGAAAGTGTCTGACAACCACACCATGGCCTGTAAAAGGCAGAGCCCACCTGACTCTCCTGTCCAGGGTCCATCCCCTCACCTCTGGGCAGGTGGTGGACACTGCAGCCACAACACCCCTGTCTGAGGCCACTGAGCTTTGAAGCTCAAAACCACGTGTTCCAGGAGGCTGAGGCAGGAGGATCACTTGAGCGCAGGAGGTCAAGGCTGCAGTAAGCCATGATCACACCACTGCCCTCCAGCCTGGGCAACAGAGCAGGACCCTATCAGAAAAACAAAAAACAAAACACACACGTTTGCTCAGCTGCATTCCTCTCTTCCTCCCACAGATCAAGGAATTAGAGACAGAGCTGGATGGGGAACAGAAACAGCACGCGGAGACAGTCAAGATGCTGCGTAAGAATGAGCGTCGCCTCAAAGAGCTGGTCTTCCAGACAGAGGAGGACCACAAGACCAACCAGCGCATGCAGGAGCTGGTGGAGAAGCTACAGAACAAGCTGAAGGTCTACAAGAGGCAGATCGAGGAGGCGGTGGGTGTCCATGCGCCTCCTGGCTCCTCCTTCCCTGACGCTTGTTTCTCAGTGTGGGTCGCCAGCCTTGCTGGGAATTAACCACAGGGAAAGAAGCAAGCATTGGCCCTAAGATGACTCTGCGAGGCTCATGTCCCTGGTGTCTCCTCCTTGGAATCCAGTGGGAGGGAGGACCAGACACTACACACCAGAGATAAGAACTTGTAAAGAGGCCAGGCACGGTGGCTCATGCCTGTAATCCCAGCACTTTGGGAGGTCAAGGTGGGTGGATCACCTGAGGTCAGGAGTTTAAGAACAGCCTGGCCAACATGGTGAAACCTATCTCTACTGAAAATACAAAAATTAGCCGGGCATGGTGGCAGGCACCTTAATCCCAGCTACTTGGGAGGCTAAGGCAGGAGAATTGCTGGAACCCAGGAGGTGGAGGTTGCAGCGAGCCGAGATCAGACCACTGCACTCCAGCCTGGGCGACAGAGCAAGACTGTCTCTCAAAAAAAAAATTTTTTTTTTAAATGCACACTTAACCAGAACCAGCCACATTTATGCTCCGTTTCCCACCGTGCCTTTGTCACAGGAGGACCAGGCCAACCAGACCTTGGCTCGATACAGGAAGACGGTGCACGAGCTGGATGACGCTGAGGAGCGGGCCGGCATGGCAGAGACCGCCCTAAACAAGCTGCGCACCAGACACCGTGTGGCCGGCAAGGGCATCACCTCCGTGGAGATCATCCAGGTGTCCAAGACAGGCACCTCAAAAACCCTTTCTGAGGAGTGAGGCCCTCCGTGTCCTAGGCCACAGCCGGTAGGTGTGGACTCCGCTCTGAACGGTCTCGCTCAGAGCGCTCCTTCCCTGCACTGGCTTTGCTCCTAGTATTGGTACTATGTGACCCAGCCATACTCCCCCTGCTCCCCAGCTCCAGTCTTTGTCACACCCAGTCTCATGCAACAGGAACCCCAAAGCTCTTCCCCTCCCTCTTCAGCTGCAAAACTCCTCTAGAGTCTCACAGCCCTCGGGTGGGGTGCTGTTCACCTGTATCACAGGTGCTGGCCAACCTGATGTTCCCCCATCTGCACAGAAGGGCGGTTCCCAAGTGTGATGCCACTTGACACTAGCCTTGGAACCTAGGTGCTTAGTACACAGTCACAGGGACGTCCACAAGCTTATGGCAATGTGTGTTATCTTTCATGTCCCCCACAATATCATTCTTCACTGGAGATTTCATCAATCCTGGTTGAATTCAGGTCTCTAACACTAAGAAAATGATAATTATCATCACAGCTACCATTTCTTGAACACTGAGTGCAGGTGGGATTTTAAGGAAACAATTTAAAGTAGTCTTTATTCCCCTTAATTCAGAACTAATCAAGGACGAAAAATATTGGAGATAAATACATAAAAGTTAAAATAGGCTGGGCACAGTGGCTCGTGCCTGTAAATCCTAGTACTTTCAGAGGCCAAGGTGGGAAGATTGTTTAAGCCCAGGAGTTCAAGACCAGCCTGGGCAACATAGTGAAACCGTGTCTCTACAAAAAGAAAAAAAATTAGCCAGGCATGGTGGTGCACACCTGTAGTCCCAGTTACTCAGGAGGCTGAAACAGGAGGATCCCTTGAGCCCAGGAGTCTGAGGCTGCAATGATTTATGATCATACCACTACATTCCAGCCTGGGCAACAGAGCGAGGCCCCATGTCAAAGAAAAAAAAGTCAAAATACCAGTTTTTATTTATTTATTTATTTATTTGAGAGGGAGTCTTGCTCTGTCACCAGGCTGGAGTGCAGTGGTATAATTTCGGCTCACTGCAACCTCCGCCTCCCAGGTTCAAGCAATTCTCCTGCCTCAGCCTCCCGAGTAGCTGGGACTACAGGTGCGCACTACCATGCCCAGCTAATTTTTGTATTTTTAGTAGAGACGGGGTTTCACCACGTTGGCCAGGATGGTCTCAATCTCTTGACCTTGTGATCCGCCTGCCTCGGCCTCCCAAAGTGCTGGGATTACAGGCGTGAGCCACCATGCCTGGCCCAAATACCAGTTTTATTATGCCATAATTCTAGATTGAGGATGTGGCTTTAACGTGTGTCCACCATAGGCATCCTCGTAGTTTGCCTCAAAATTAAAGATACCTGAAACCCCAACTCTACTAAAAATACAAAATTAGCCAGGTGTGGTGGCACACGCCTGTAATCCCAGCTGCTTGGGAGGCTGAGGCACTAGAATTGCTTGAACCCAGGAGGAGGCACAGGTTGCAGTGAGCCGAGATCGCGCCACTGCACTCCAGCCTGGGTGACAGAACAAGACTCTGTCTCAAAAAAAAAAAAAAAAAAAAAAAAAAAAAAACCTGCAGGACTGAACAAATGCAGGCTTGATCCCTGGGGAGCAGCCACTATTCCCAGGAGAGGAACGATGAAAACCCATCATCCCTGGGAATAGATCTAAAAGGAGAGATTAGATGGGGCTCAGCTCTGCCTTCCCGGTTCCTTATTCCAAAAACAAGATCAATCACTCCTTTTCCCATGGACAGAAGCAAAAGGAAAGTGAGGAGTAAGGCACAGAATGTGATTCTGGAGGAGTGGATCCCAAAACATGGTCCTGGGACCAGCAGCATCAGTGTCACCTAGGACGTTCTTAGAAATGCCTATTCTTAGGCCTGGCTCCAGACCTACCGCATCAGCAGCTCCGGGGGTGGGCCCAGCATCTGTGATTTAGCAAGCCCTCCAGGTGACTCAGATGTGTGACTGAGTTTGAGAACCACCCAGATACATGGAGCCAGGGTGTGGAGGTTTCTCCTCTAACAAGAGCCAAGTGCTAAGAAAGAAAAGGCAACTGAAAGGGCTGGGCGCAGTGTCTCACGCCTCTAATCCCAACACTTTGGGAGGCCAAGGCGGGAGGATCACTTGAGGCCAGAAGTTCGAGACCAGCCTGGGCAACATAGCAAGACCCTATCTCTACAAAAAAATGTAAAAAATGAGCGTGGTGGTGGCTAAGTGCATGGAAAATGCTTTTCACTCTCTTTTCTAGCCTACAAGGTAGGTATAAATATCCCCATTTGTCAGGTGAGGAAAATGAGCTTGGAGAAGTTTGGTGACTTGCTCATGGTCACACACGCCCTGTGCTATGAAAAGGCAAGTTATCTTTTATTTGAAGTTACTGTGGAGATTGATATGGTTGCCCTCTGTGTGGGATTAATCAGGGCAGCAAAAAATCAAAGACTGGTTCACTTTGGGAGGTGGGGTGGGGCTGAACCCTAAGCACGGACCTCCATGGCTTCTGGGAATTATATCTGGCCTCACTGAATCAACATCTTGTTGAATCAGCCCCTAGTAAGGAGGGTAAGGTTCCCTGCTCAGTTATGATTCGCTGTCTTTCACTAATGGCGGTCAGTTTGGGTTTTGGCCAAAAGCGATAACCCCATTGAACTTTGATGTGAAGCTGAACTTTATCTGACCGTTTGCTTAGGGAGGAGATAAAATATGGGGCACAGAATCTTTTTCTGAATTCTCTAACCCTGAAATAATGGTTAGGTCAGGAAGTTAAGGAAATCAGAAGCTTGTCTCTGCATTAATGTGTAACCATCTCCTTTCAGGGCAAAAACCTGAAAGGGATCCCTCCCAGTGAGCTCTGACCGAGGTGGGAACTACTCATGAGGCTTCCTGCACACCCAGACTCAGAAGGCCGTTCAGCTCCTTCCACTAGGAGTCTTAGGCTCTAGGATTAGACATCCTTTAAAGCAGGTCCCCTGCCCTGGTTTGGCTGGACCTGGTACAATTGCTCTGTCACAGCAAGGATCTACTTCCATGCCATCAGGCTGCCATCCTGTCACTGGCACCCAGAGGTGATGAGGCTGTGCCTCTGGGGTCTACTCTCCATGTCCTGATCCGTCCATTTTGTTTTTATTTAATAAGCCAGGCATGATGGCAGGTCCTTGTAATCCCAGCTACTCAGGAGGTTGAGGCAGGAGAATTGCTTGAACCTGCAAGGCAGAGGTTGCAGTGAGCCGAGATTGCGCCATTGCACTCCAGCCTGGGCAACAAGAGCGAGACTCCGTCTCCAGAAAAATTAAAAAAAAAAATTAAAACTGAAAAGGAAAAAATTAAAAACATAAAAATAAAATATTTTAACAGACATTTAAGAGAATAAATAAAACCGATCCTTCACCAGGCAGAGGAGAGAAGGGAATTCCAGACAGAAGGCCCAACACACAGAAAAGTGCAAAGGTGGGATGTGCGCAAGGGCACACGCTGGCTGGAGTAGATGGGCTCAGGATGAGGCCAGAGAGCTGCAGCGCGATGGGGGATGAAGCTAGCAGGGTCGGGTAGGCAGGGGTGAGGCTGTGAATGGCTCTACTGGGTACAAGTATTCCATAAACTCCATAAGGAAACCTTACTAATTTTAAAAATCCATTTGTGGGATGTGACGTGAAGTAGCTTTTCTTTCTTTGGAAGATGGTCACATCACAATAGCAAAACCCCTTGTGACACATCACAGGCAGGCTCTCAGGGAGAGCTCTGTATCCCAGGGCACTACACTCTGAGCCCACTCAATGACTTGTATGGGCACATTATGCCCAAAGGTGTCTCTAAACCCTCAAAACCTCACGCAGAACAAGCTAGGTATAACTCAACAGTATCCATTACTAGGAAGGAAGCCTTTGCAGAAGCTTCCTAGGCATCCCAGGGAGCTGTCTTTCCAGCAAGACAGGAGCAAAGATGTCAAGAGCTCCCAGCTCTGACCCACATGGACTTGCTCACCTTGCTCACTATCTCTCTTTCTCTCTCTTTCCAGGGTAATACAGATCTCAACTGCAGTCCATTGAGAGGGAAAAAATATGAAAATGGAAAACTGGGTCTGTCCTGAAAATGTTTACTATGCAAAAGAAAGTGCAAGCCAGGAAGAGAAAGGTGGTGAGGAATAAAGAGGGCTGTGGTGGAAAATGAGCTTGGGAATGTAAAACCCGCCATTAGAGGAATGAAAATGAGTGGGGCTTCTCTGGGACGGCAGTAAGCATTTGGATAACAGTAATGATGGATGTGTTTCAGTTGAGTTCCTACATGTTCATGTCAAGGACGGAATATGTAACGTCTGTGACCCGGCTGTTCTCTACAAAGAATTCCTCATGTTGACAATGTTAATGTCCCAATATAGCTTAAATAAAAGAAACATTCAAAAAAATAGACCAACTGGAGCTTCTTTGCTTTCTTAGAGTCTTGCTCTGCGGCTCGGGCTGGCGTGCAGTGGCACAATCATGGCTCACTACAGTCTTGAACTCCTGGGTACAGGCAATCTTCCTGCCTCTGCCTCCAGTACAGTACAGTAGCAGTACCGACGTGCAGCTTTGCCAGGCTTTTATTTTTCTAGAGATGGGTTCTCACTATGTTGCCCTGACAGGTCTTGAATTCTTAGGCTCAAGCAATCCTTCCACCTCAGCCTCCCAAAGTGTTGGGATTACAGGCATGAGCCACTACACTAGACTTAGAGCTTGTTTTTAAATGGAGAAATTTTGTTTTCCTAAGACTTATCCAAAGGCAATTTTTACCACTGCCATATAAAAAAGTTTTGTTGCATCCCTGTATACTAATTCACAGGCTTGCTTCTATTGGAAACCATGAAAACAATACAGTCTTGGTGAAGTTCTTTCCAAATTTTGAAAGTCTGTATCAGAGAAATGAAAACAAACTAGGTTTCTTAAAGCCAAGAAAGTTATGGAATCTCCGGAGCAGGTCAAGCCCATCCAAGCTAATGCTCCACATGGCCCCTGCATGTTCCACCTCATCTCCCAGGATGTCCAGACACCAGTGGGTCAGCTCCGTGAGGGCAGGCAGTTAGCTGTTTTGTTCACTACTATATCCTCAGCAACTAGAGACTGCCAGGGCTGAAGTGTGCACATAGTAAACACATACAGAGTAAATGAAAGAATAAGCTGCCTCCCAGGGTAGTGTCCTTCCTGACATTGCCAGAAAGTTCTTCCTTCAATCCAGACGAGACCTGCCCCCTGGTGGCATCTGCATGCTGACCTGCTACTTCTTTCTTTTTTTAATTTTTTTGAGACAGTCTCACTCTGTCACCCAGGCTGGAGTGCAATGGCGCGATATCGGCTCACTGCAACCTCCGCCTCCCGGGTTCAAGCAGTTCTCCTGCCTCAGCCTCCCAAGTAGCTGGGATTACAGGCATGCGCCACCATGCCTGGCTAATTTTTGTATTTTTAGTAGAAACGGGGTTTCACCACATTGGCCAGGCTGGACTCAAACTCCCGACTTCAGGTGATCCCCCCACCTCAGCCACCCAAAGTGCTGGGATTACAGGCATGAGCCAGTGGCCCCGGCCGCTGACCTGGTGTTTCTACCCAAAGCCCTGCAGAACAACCTTCAGTGGAAGTCAGTTCTCAAGATAGGTCCCTACAATTTTTCTCTTCTCTAGGCTGAACATTCCTGAGTCCGTCAACCTTCCCTCATGTGGCAGGGTTTCCGTTGTGATCTTCTAATACTCCTCGACCCTTTCCTTTCCTTGCCCTCCTAGTCTTTGGAGAGCTGCGGTGGGGGCAGCGCCATGAGGGAGGGTTCCCTGCCAGTTCCCAGCCCTCAGAACATACTGGCTCTCTGGGAATGGCGTGTCTTCCAGCATTCTGACCTCTCTCCAATCTGTTGGCAGGCAGAAATCACTGTCTGGGGTGGTGGAGAGAGGAACACTACTTCTTTGGTGGGTCCCTCTCCACCTTCACACAAGGGCACATCACCCCTGTGATAGTTCTGAACTTGGCACTCTCGGCCGGGCAAGGTGGTTCATTCCTGTGATTCCAGAACTTTGCGGGGCCGAGGCAGGAGGATCACGTGAGGCCAGGAATTCAAGACCAACCTGGGCAACATATTGAGACCCTGTCTCTACAAAAAATGTAAAAATTAGCCAACCATGGTGGTGCACGCCTGTAGTCCCGGTTACTTGGGAGCCTGAAGAAAGAGGATCACTTGAGCCCGGGAGGTCGAGGCTGCAGTGAGCTCTGATTGCATCACTGCGCTCCAGCCTGGGTGACAAAGCGAGACCCTATCTCAAAAAAATAAACAACTGGGCGTTCTCTAGTCGGAGCCCTGGAGGGAACTTTTGTTCCGTCTATGCAATTGGACCAAATGTGATAACACTGCCCTCTGGTGGCAGGGTCTCTAACTGCTGTGTATGGATTTCCCAGGAGACACCAAATCACAGAATCTTAGAATTGTATATTACAAAATTCTAGGGCTGGAAGGGGCATTTAAAGGGCATCTAGACCAATTCTGAAGCAGCTGGGGATTCCCCTCCATAATATCCCTGAAAAAAATGATAATCCAACTTCTACGTGAACCTTCTCAGTGAAAAAATGCAGCCCATTCCAGTTTTTAGTTTTGTTTTGAGACAAAACAAAACCAAAACCAGGGTCTTACTGTGTTGCCCAGATCGGATTGCAGTGGTGTGATGATAGCTCACTGCAGCCTCAATCTCCCAGGTTCAAGGGACCCTCCCATCTCAGCCTCCCAAGTAACTTGGACTACAAGTGCACACCACCACACCCAGCTGATTTTTTTGTTTGTTTTTTGTAGAGATGGGGTCTCACTATGTTGCCCAGACTAGCTTTGAACTCCTGGGCTCAAGTGATTCTCCCGCCTTGGCCTCCCAAAGTGCTGGGATTACAGGTGTGAGCCATTGTGCTCATGATCATGGTTTAAAAGTCCCACTTAATATTGAAGGAGAATGGATGTCCCTGCATTTTGCCCTTACTTTGCTCCAGCCTTCACCTCTATAATTACATAAGTCAAATCTGTACACTCTGAAGTCAGACAGATACAGGTTCCACTTTCCCGGCAGTGTGACTTTGCAATTAGACACTTGCCCAGTTTCTTTTAGCATTCCGTAGGACTTCAACACTTGTCCTCCGGCTAGGGATTTGTCATGAAAAGGTCAACCTTGAGTTATGGTTGAATCAAAGGCTAAAAGGGAACCTGTCAGCTATTATAAGGAACTCTTCTTTCCACTTCTTCCTAAGCCCTGGCTTAGGCTAATAAAAAATGTGTTCTGTAGCTTTGCAGTAATACTTCCATAAAACTTCCCTCTACAGATGTTTTTTGTTTGTTTTTGTTTTTTTGAGACGGAGTTTTGCTCTTGTTGCCCAGGCTGGGGTACAGCTCCAGCACAATCTCAGCTCACTGCAACCTCCACCTCCCAGGTCCAAGTGATTCTCATGCCTCAGCCTCCCAAATAGCTGGGATTACAGGCGCCCACCACCACACCTGGCTAATTTTTGTACTTTTAGTAGAGATTTTTAGAGAGATTTAGTTTCACCAGGTTGCCCAGGCTGGTCTCGAACTCCTGATCTCAGGTGACGTGCCCGCCTCAGCCTCCCAAAGTGGTGGGATTACAGGTGTGAGCTACTGTGCCTGGCCTACAGATGTTTTTAAAAACCAACTTTAAATAAGGCAGCAATAAAGTAACCAGACTGAAGGGAGAAATGCATTATGGGAATTAGGTCTGGTGATCAGAAAGGCTCCCGTAGGAGTAGGTACAGGGTGCTACAGGAGAGGCACTTGGCCCAGTCTTGGAGGATAAAGGAATGTGTCTGGAAGAAGTCATGTCTCTGCTGAAGCTTAAGGGTGAGTAGGAGTTAGGCATCCAGGGGAGAGAGGGCTTGTGGGAAGGAAGAGTGGGAGAGCAGGAGGAGGTAGGTAGGGTGTATCAGCTATGAGTGTGCTTGGCTGCAGGCGGCAGCACACTGAGCCAACAATGGCATACATGGCAGAGACATTCAACAATCTCACACACACACACACCCCACCCTGCCCCGGCAGATGGTTTCAGAATGAGTGCGGTGTGAAAGCGCCAGGTCTCCACCTTTCCATCCTGCAGCATCCTTGGGCCTGTCAAGGTGATTGCCACAGCATTAGGCATCATATCTTCCCCTGCCATGTTTAAGCCAGTAAAAAGATAATGGCCGGGCGCTGTGGTTCACGCCTGTAATCCCAGCACTTTGGGAGGCCGAGGCGGGCAGATCACGAGGTCAGGAGATCGAGACCATCCTGGCTAATGCGGTGAAACCCCCGTCACTAATAAAAATACAAAAAACTAGCCAGGCGTGGTGGCGGGTGTCTGTAGTCCCAACTACTCAGGAGGCTGAGGCAGGAGAATGGCATGAATCGAGGAGGCGGAGCTTACAGTGAGCCGAGAACTTACCATCTCTTTTTTTTTTTTTTTTTTTTTGAGACGGAGTCTCGCTCTGTGCCCAGGCTGGAGTGCAGTGGCACGATCTCGGCTCACTGCAAGCTCCACCTCCCGGGTTCACGCCATTCTCCTGCCTCAGCCCCCACCCCCGAGTAGCTGGGACTACAGGTGCCCGCCACCACACCCGGCTAATTGTTTTGTATTTTTAGTAGAGATGGGGTTTCACCGTGTTAGCCAGGATGGTCTCGATCTCCTGACCTTGTGATCCGCCTGCCTCGGCCTCCCAAAGTGCTGGGATTACAGGCGTGAGCCACCGTGCCTGGCCTGAACTTGCCATCCTTTTATCAAGGAGTACATTTTTTTCCAGCAGCTCCCCATGAAATGAACTTGTGAGTGTTGATTGGCAGAAATTGATGGCACACGGCTATCCCAAAACCAATTAGCGGCAAGTGGGAATGGGCTTGCTGCATTAGACGTGGACCAATGGTGGTTCATTCCCTGGACTTGGGGAGGGCCTAGCTTCCCTGAGAGCCACCAGAACAAAAGTAGGGAAGCCAAGTAGGGAAAGGTGTGTAGGCAGCCAGTGTCTACCACATAGACGATGTGGTCAGAGACAAAGGTGATAGATCACAGAGACCTCTGTGACTTGTTATGGAGTGCAGACTTTATTCTAAGGGTGAAAGAGATGTGTCTGAAGGTTTCCTCATGATCCGATTCAGGTCCTGTATATAATGTAGGTGAAGTTGTATCTCACCTACTACATCACACTGGAAGACACATGATGTCAACCTAAACTCTGTTCGTGATGTCAACTTTGATCACTTGATTAAGGTGTCTACTTCCATCAAGGAACATTCTAGAAAATAACTGGTGTGGGCTGTTTAAGACTCCCAACTCCAACATTCTAGAAAACAACTGGTGTGGGCTGTTTAAGACTCCCAACTCCAACTCCCCAGGTGCAGTGGCTCATGCCTGTAATCCCACCACTTTGGAAAGCTGAGGTGGGCAGATCACGAGGTCAGGAGTTCAAGACCAGCCTGACCAACATGGTGAAACTCCCGTCTCTATTAAGAATACAAAAATTAGCCGGGTGTGGTGGCACACGCCTATAATCCTAGCTACTCAGAAGGCATGAATCGCTTGAACCCAGGAGGCGGAGGTTGTAGTGAGCCAAGATTGCACCACTGCACTCCAGCCTGGGTGACAGAGCAAGACTTCGTTTCAAAAAAAAAAAAAAAATGACTCCCAATTTCACAAAAGCCAAAAACAAAAAAAAAGGCTGAGGACCTTGTCTCTAGTCCCAGCTACTTGGGATACTTGGGAGGCTGAGGCAGGGTCACTTGGGCCCAGGAGTTCGAGGCTGTGGTAGCTATGATCGCACCTGTGAATAGCCACTGCACTCTACCCTGAGCAACACAGCAAGACCCCATCTCAAAAAAAAAAAAACAGACTGAGGTGAAGAACTGTTCCAGATTAGACTAAAGAAACCTAAGAACTAAGTGCAACAATTGATCTCAGATTGGCTCCAGGATTGAGGAAAAAAAAAAAAAAGCTAGAAAGGACATTATTGACCAGGCACAGTGGCTCACACCTGTGATCCCAGCACTTTGGGTGCCTGATGCAGGCAGATCACTTGAGTCCAGGAGTTTGCGACCAGCTTGAGCAACATGGTGAAGCTCTGTCTCTATTAAAAATACAAAAATTAGCCGGGCATAGTGGCCCACAACTGTAATCCCAGTTACTCAGGTGGTTGAGGCACGAGAATCGCTTGAACCCTGGAGGCAGAGGTTGCAGTGAGCTGAGATCGCACCACTGCACTCCAGCCTGGGCGACAGGGCAAGACTGTCCGAAAAATGAAAAAAAAATTTTTTTTTAAAGTAAAAAAAAGCATTATTGGCACAAGTGAAATTTGAATATAAACTTATAACTAACATATTAATTTGTTATATTAAGATTTGTAATTAACATATTTATTATTATAGTAAATAACATTGAATTAATGTTAAATGTCCTAAATTTAATTGTATTACAGTTGTAAAAGAGAAGTTCCATGTTCTCCAGAGATACATACTGAAGTATGAGTGAAGAGTCTCATGATGTCTGTGACTTACAAAATGACTCAACAAATAATAATATCACTATTACACAAATACATATATAAAAATATATATATATATGAAAGAGAAAGAAAGCAAATGTGACAAAATGTTCACAAGTGGTAAATTTAAGGAAACAGGTATATTGATATTCATTATTCTCACATATTTTGCAACTTTTCTGTAGGTTTGAAAGTTTTTAAGGAAAAAAGAAATACATAGGAGGTGGAGGTGCTATGACTTGGTAACTAACTTCCTGGGGGCCATTGATCAATCTGCGGTGGATGATGATACCTCGGTCTGAGAGGTAGAGGAGAGCAGAATCTGAGGTGGGGAGCAGAGGGAAACATCAGGTTTGACATCAGTTGAACTGAGGTGGGAGGTGATGAGACACCAGGTGGAGAGTCTCAGGAGCAGTATGAACTAACAGGGGTCAGGAACAAACCGAGATCTGCAGGTTGGCAGTCTATGGGTGGTGGCTGAAGCCAAGAGCTTGTGAGACCACCTAGAGGGCAGGTGTGGATGTGCCAATATTCTTGGGCTCACTTGCACTTAAGGTCTGGGTGCAGAAGTAAGAATCAAGCAAGAATGGTTACGCTCATGAGCAAACCAGCTATTTCATTCAGGGTTCCTATAAAAATAACCATTAGACTTGTGATTTTCTACCGCTTTAAATCTCCTCCTAGAGACACTCTTCTATTGGTTAACTTCTCTCCAGGCGGGGGATTATGAGGCTTTTGTCAACATCTTCCTTGGGAGCGTGATATGGTAAGAAGCCTACAAATACATTTGTGATATAAGCATGCAAAACAGAGGTACGCTATATGCTACAATTAGAACTACGATCCTCCCAGGTTAATTCATTCCTGAAAACAATTCTCAGATCAAATAAGCCTACATGAAGTTATTTTAAATGAGAAAATAGGAATGTATTCCCAGCCTGTGCAGAAACTCCAGTTTCTCCAAATATCACTAAAACCCTCTCAAACATCTATAAAACAATCCTCCAAACATTTCTGCATAATATAAACATTTAAACATGAATTATCTAATTATTTAACACTTAATGAAGTCCATGGTGATTACGTTTGCAATAGTACACAATGATATGCACTCTATTGAATGAGAATTAGATATTCTCCCCAATCTGCAACTAACATGTACAGTAAAGCAAACAACAACATAATAGTGAGTTAAAGATAGATAATTAAATGCAATAAGATTTAGCAAACTGAAATGGACAAATGGGATTTTTTTTTTTTTTAATGGCTACTTGCCGAGTGATTCTGATAATGGAGCACTGGGGCAACAGACAACCTTCCCATTAGTGATAATTAGAAAAGTGGGCAAAATATACAAAATATCTACTCAAAGATAAGAGAGCACTGATGAGGTAGTAAATACCTACCAAGTCAATGTCCAGGAGAACAGAGTACGTAAGAGAGTGAGCCCATCAGTAGGACTGTTTTACCCCAAGGGCTACTTGGTGATTCCAGAACAGGTGGCTGAGAGCCTAAGCAGTACTTTTTTTTTTTTTTTTTTCTGAGAAGGAGTCTTGCTCTGTCGCCCAGGCTGGAGTGCAATGGTGCCATCTCGGCTCACTGCAACCTCCACTTCCCAGGTTCAAGAGATTCTCCTGCCTCAGCCTCTGGAATAGCTGGAATTACAGGTGTGCACCACCATGCCCAGCTAATTTTTGTATTTTCAGTAGATACAGGGTTTCACCATGTTGGCCAGGCTGGTCTTGAACTCCTGACCTCAGGTGATCCGCCCACCTCGACCTCCCAAAGTGCTGGGATTACAGGTGTGAGCCACCGCGTCCAGCCCTAAGCAGTACTTTTGACAGCCTTTCAGGGGTCTGGGGCCCTCCAAGGATGGGGAGTCTAGGGAAATACCTGTTATACTAGTCAGGATTCTCCAGAGAAACAGAACAAATAGGAGATATTATATAGAGATATAAAGAGATGGAAAATTGACTCACGCAATTATGAAGGCTGGGAAGTGCAAAATCTGCAGAGCCAGTGTCCCAGTTCAAATCTGAAGGCTGGAAGCTTCTGCAGAACCAGAAAAGGCCAATGTTCTAGTTCAAAGAACTCACTTGAACCCAGGGTTTGAGGCTATAGTAGCTATGATCACAGCTGTGAATAGCCACTGCACTCTACCCTGGGCAACACAGCAAGACCCCATCTCTAAAAAAAAAAAAAAAAGAAAAAAAAAAGAAACACTGAGGTGAAGATCTGTTCCGGATCAGACTAAAGAAACACGAAATAAGTGCAACAATTGGCCTTGGATTGGCTCCAGGATTGAGAGAAAAAAAAAAAAGCCATCAGGAAGGAGAGTATTCTGTTACTCAGGAGAGGGTCAGCCTTTTGTTCTATTCAAGCCTTCAACTGATTGGATGAGGCCCACCCACATTAGGGAGGCCAGTCTGCTTTATTCAATCTACTGATTTAAAAGTCAACCTCACCCAAAAGTATCCTCACAGAAGCACCCAGAATCCTGTTTGACCAAATATCTGGGCACCCTGTGGCCTAGTCAAGTTGACACATAAAATGATCCAAGTGTGACATAATAAGAAATATAGGCCAGGCACAGTGGCTCACACCTGTAATCCCAGCACTTTGGGAGGCCAAGGTGGAACAGTTGAGGTCAGGCGTTTGAGACCATCCTGGCCGACATGGAGAAATCCCATCTCTACTAAAAATACAAAAAATTAGCTGGGCGTGATGGCACACGCCTATAGTCCCAGCTACTCAGGAGGCTAAGGCAGGAGAATAGCTTGAACCTGGGAGGCGGGGGTTGCAGTGAGCCGAGATCATGCCACTGCACTCCAGCCTGGGCGACAGAGCGAGACTCCATCTCAAAAAACAAAAAAAGAAATATATATTTGGTTTCTAACACAGAGCTTTTAAAATTGTTATACTATCCTGTATCACAGGGGTGAGAGGAACATCTTTTTTTTTTTTTTTTGAGACAGTCTCATTGTGTCCCCCAGGCTGGAGTGCAGTGGGGCGATCTCAGCTCACTGCAACCTCTGCCTCTCCAGTTCAAGCGATTCTCCTGCCTCAGCTTCCCCAGTAGCTGGGATTACAGGCGCCTGCCACCACGCCAGGCTAATCTTTGTATTTTTAGTAGAGACAGGGTTTTGCCGTGTCAGCCAGGCTAGTCTCGAATCCCTGACCTCAGGTGATCCACCCACCTCAGCCTCCCAAAGTGCCTGGATTACAGGCTGTGAATCACCGTGCCCAGCCTAACGTCTTTTGTTATAATATTTGGTCTTAGCTCCCAGTTCCTCACATAGGAGCTTTTAAGCCCCTTGGAATCTCTGGAGTGGTAAGTGTCTTTCTGTATGCTAATGAGATGACTGGTGGATGAGGGTGCTAGATGGCTCCAGAATGAAACTAATTGCCAGAGGAACCAACCCTGTGATTAGAGGGTAGGAATTTCCAGTCCCACCCCTCCACCCCCAGGGATGAGAGGAGCTGGAGATTTATTTCAATTACCAATGGCCAGTGATTTAATCAATCATGCCTACGTTATAGAACATCCATAAAAACCTTAAATGATGGGGTTTGAAGAGCATCTGGGTTATAGAACACGTGGTGGTGCGGGGAGGGTGGTGTGCCCAGAGAGGACATGGAAGCTCTGTGCCCCTTCCCACACACCTTGTACTTGTCCATCAGTAACTGAAACATCTTTTATTATAATATTTGGTGTTAGCTCCCAGTTCCTCACACAGGAGCTTTTAAGACCTTTGCAATCTCTGGAGTGATAAGTGTCTCTCTCTATGCTAATGAAATGACTGGTGGATGAGGGTGCTGGATGGCTCCAGAATGATTTTATTAAAATAATCTAAGCTTGCATAACATGGAAAAATGTGTTGGTAACAAAATGTCTAAGTGGCTCTGGCCTTGAGGAGATTTACAGGTTCATGGGTTACAGATTTCATTTATCAAATTAGGTAAGTAATACAGGGAATTCCCAAGTATGCTTGTGTGCTTGTCTTACAAGTATGGTATTTGTGATAATATGCTATTTATACACACCACCTGGGACTACCCTGTGCCCCTAAACATCCCGTGACTGGTCCCATCTCTGTCCTATGGAAATGAACTGAGTGAGCAGTGGAAAAATCCACATGCATTTTTCAGTTCACCTGTATTGAACTGTACAAAATCCTTTCCATAGGAAGTTTTCCTCACTGGGACCATACCCAGCAATTAGGACAATATCTAAAGCATAAGGATTATTGTTAACTAATAACACAGAAAATGCATTAATAGTTTTGTCCTTTTGTTTGTTTATAGCTTTTACTGGCATTGATTCAGTATTTCCAACAGTTTTTTTGGTGACTAGATGGCAGGCATTATTGGAAGATCTGCAGTAACTGTTCACCATTTCAGCTGTTGGCACAACAAGCAAGAAACAATCTTCTTACTCTCCAACTCCACATTCCAGTTATTAAATCAAGCTCTTCTGAGAAGGAAATCCTTATGCCTTTACAAACATGTAACCTTCCTAAACTATGATGGATTATGTTCCTGATGTGTCTATATAAGCCCCACCTTCCATTCTCAACTAGCAGTAACCTCTGTGTCCTTTGACATCCAAATTGTTTTCTTTCGTTCATTCGCACTTTGATTCAACGAATGTTAACCAGGACCTTCCAGGTTCAAGGTATTGTGCATTTCCTTGTATTTAAAATTATTTTAACAGCATCCCTGGTCTATAAAACAAGATAAAATAATTTCTGGACTGGTCATATCCTAATCTCTAAGTTATTTGAGAACAAAAGGATCTTACTCTACTCTTATTAACACAGTAGTTGGCACTTGGTGAGTATTTGTTAAATATTTGATGACTTGAATCTTGACCAAATTCTAATTCAACTCAATTCCAATTCCAATCCAATCGGCAAAGCAAACAAAATCAGCCCACGGTAGTGTCCAACCTCTCCCTCCCTTCCATTGCCCACTTCTAAGTACCACCTTCCCTGGCACTAATTGTTAAGTCTAACTAGGGAAAAGGAGTCAGGATGGTGGGAGCAGGGGAAAGCAAAAAGAAGCAGGTAAACTACAAGTCTGCCATTCTTCATGGTCCAGACACATAGCCCTCCTGCACAAATAACTCACAATCTTCCTGCACCCAACGATTACAGCATAAACACTATTCCATAAAATCCCCAGCAAGCCTTTCTTTGCAGTCGGCTGCTCTTCTGCTGATTCTGCCTGTTGCCTTCTCGTATCTTCCTACTTTCTCTAACAAATCTGCCTTTATCTACAACTGTCTTGGTAAATCCTTTTACCCGCATGCCACCAGCCCAGACAGCTGCCCCTCACCCATGATACTAATTTTTTAAAAGGCTGAGTCTGCATTTTGGCTACTACATCACACGTGCCTTAAAAACAAACACTAAAAGTAACTCACCCTCCTTAGAACCCTGATGGTTGGCTTTTACAGCAGGGCACGATGGTATAACCAGTAAGGCCAGAGCAGGTGGCCAGCCCCCCAACCCTCCCTGCCTTGTATCAAAACCCTCAGGTTTCAGGCCAGGCGTGGTGGCTCATGCCTGTAATCCCAGCACTTTAGAAGACCAAGGTGTGTGGATCAGTTGAGGCCAAGAGTTCAAAACCAGCCTGGCCAACATGGCAAAATCCCATCTTTACTAAAAATACAATAATTAGCTAGGTGTAGTGGCGTGCGCCTGTAATCCCAGCTACTTAGGAGGCTGAGGCATGAGAACCGGTTGAACCAGGGAGGTGGAGGTTGCAGTGAGCTGAGATCACGCCACTGCACTACAGCCTGGGTGACAGAGCCAGACACCGTCTCAAAACAAAACAAAACAAAACAAAAAAAATCCTCAAGTGTGAAAATTTTTCTTTTTCTTCAATTACAGAAGAGCCCTGCTTAGAGCTAAGATTCTACCATCTGGAATGACTCATAAAACATGAAGTGGGCCGGGTTTGGTGGCTCACACCTGTAATCCCAGCACTTTGGGAGGCCGAGGCGGGAGGATCATGAGGTCAGGAGTTCGAGACGAGCCTGACCAACATGGCGAAACCCTGTCTCTACTAAAAATACAAAAATCAGCTGGGCATGGTGGCATGCACCTGTAATCCCAGCTACTCAGGAGCCTGAGGCAGGAGAATCGCTTGAACCGGGGAGGCAGAGGTTGCAGTGAGCCAAGATCGCACTATTGCACTCCAGCCTAGGTGACAGAGTGAGACTCCATCTCAAAAAAAAAAAAAAAAAAAAGTGAAATGCATCAAATGGTAAGCTTTGGTTAGGCTAAACTGCAAAATACTGTTTCAAATCAGAACCAGAGATTAATAATAGTAAATGTCTGTTATTTTTTTCTGGGGCTAACATTTCTTGTCACTTATCATAAAGTCTGGTATTAATTTGCATGTGTTACTCTCATCTACCCAGATTATAAATTCCATCAAAGCAGTAAGTGTTCCTTGTAAAGAGGTGGGATCTTCATAAACTCCTCTACATACTTGGGAATTGGTTCATGTAACTTGCAGACACACAAGGAATCCCTGCTTTCCACACCTGCTGTCCTCCCTTTCCCAAGCTGTCTCTTGGAGGGGGTAATGAATTTACAATGATCTTTCTGCACTATCTGCTCGATTACCCTATGACCAAAGACTTTGTAACCACGGGTCAGAGTTAAAATCAGACTTTCAGTGAAGCGGTGCTCCATGAACAGCTGGATTCACTAACTCAGTGGTCCCCGATCTTTTTGGCACCAGTGACCAGTTTCATGGAAGACAATTTTTCCACGGACAAGGGGGCAGGGGCCGGGGGAGAGGGGTGGGGTGGTTTTAGATCATCAGGCATTAGAGTCTCATAATGAGCATGCAACCTAGATCCCTCGCATATGCAGTTCACAATAGGGTTCACTTTCCTATGAGAATCTAATGCCCCCACTGATTCGACAGGAGGCAGAGCTCAGGCCGTAATGCCAGAGATGGGGAGCGGCTGTAAATACAGATGGCACTTCGTTGGCTCGCCCTGCTCATCTCATGTGTCAATGGGTTCCTAACAGGCAACAGACCAATACCCGTCAGCAGCCAAGGGGTTGGGGACCTCTGCCCTAACTCCAAAGAACATAGCGGGTCTGGCAGGGCACGGTGGCTCACGCCTGTAACCCTAGCACTTTGGGAGGCTGAGGCAGGCGGAATCACCTGAAGTCAGGAGTTAGACACCAGCGTCACCAACATTGCGAAACCCCGTCTGTACTAAAAATACAAAAATTAGCTGGACATGGTGGTGCGCAGCTGTAGTCCTAGCTACTCGGGAGGCTGAGGCAGGAGAATCGCTTGAACCCGGGAGGCGCAGGTTACAGTGAGCCGAGATCGCGCCACTGCACTCCAGCTTGGGCGACAGAGTAAGACTCCGTCTCAAAAAGAACATAGCGGGTCTGAAATTGAGAGTTTGACAAGTACACCTACGTAAACCTCACCTTACAATACCAAAGGGAAGGAGACAAGCCCTTGGTTGGCCTGGCACGGCGCGGGGCGGCAGGGGAGCTCACGGCGCTTTGGGAAGCAGAGGCTGGAGGACTGCTTGAGCCCAGGGGTTCAAGACCAGCCTGGACAACATAGGAAAACCTCATCTTTACAAAAAATATAAAAATTAGCCAGGCACAGTGGCTCACACCTGTAATCTGAGGGCTTTGAGAGGCCAAAAAGGGACGCTCGCTTGAGCCCAGGAGTTCAAGACCAGCCTGAGCAACACAGCAAGACCCTGTCTCTACCAAAAAATAAAAATTAGCCAGGCATGGTGGTGTGCACTTGTAGTCCCAGCTACACGGGGGGCTGAGGCGGGAGGATCGCTTGAGCCCAGGAGTTCCAGACTGCAGTGAGCTATGATCGCGCCACTGCACTCCAGCCTGGGTTACAGGTCGAGAATCTGTCTAAAAAAAAAAAAAGAGAAAGAAAAAAGAAAAGCTCTCGATTAGACCCATCTGTGGGGGCTGGGGCCGCTCCAGAATTTCTACGGGTTCAAGGGCAGCAGCCTGGTTGCAAGTGGGGATCAGGGCATTTCTTGGAAGCTGCATCTGCGGGGCAGGCTCTGTCCTCTGTGAATTGGGGGCCTTGCCAAGTTCCCCCAATCCTTTCTTCCCTGCGGCGCCATCTTGGGAGCAGGGAACAAGTGATTCTGCCCCAGGAAGGGTCGAGAAATGTTCCTGGGGGGCTTCAGGGGCTTTCCACAGAGGGAGCACGGCGGGGGCGGAGGCTCCCTGCAGGGAGCAGCGCTGAGGTAGACTGGCTCTGACCTTGGCTCTCTGAAGGGAGAAAAACTTAACCGTTCGTCAGGTCCAAGAGCTCCAAAGACCCCCAATCCTCAGTCACTCATCTCCTGACAAAAGAACTTGCGAAACTGCCAAAGCGCCACACTTCGGCTCGCGATTGTGAGGAAATTGGTTAAGGAACGGAGTGGGACGCCCATGCCCCTTCGCCAGCACTTGCCAGGCGTTCCGTGGGGAAGCATCTCCTCTGAAAGGCCGCCGACAGTACCACGCCGATCGGACCGCGTACCTCCTCCACTACAGCCTGCCTAGCCCCAGACTGCGCGCCCGACCTGTGCGCATGCGCGGACCGCCCGCGAGGCCGCAACGCGCAGGCGCCGTGTCCACTTCCGGGATCTGTCAGCCGCTCCCTCTGGGCTTCCGTCCTCCGCCCGCGCCCGCCGGAGCCTGTTCGCGTCGACTGCCCAGAGTCCGCGAATCCTCCGCTCCGAGCCCGTCCGGACTCCCCCGATCCCAGGTAACTGCCAGCAGGGGCGAGCGTCTCACCCTGTCGGCCTCTTTTGTCCAGGCCTGGCGCCGGACTTGGACCCGCGGGGGCAGTGAGACGGGGGCTTAGGCCGCGGGGCCCCGAGGCTGAGGCGCGGCCGGGTCTCTCTGCCGGGGCCTCCTGAGGGGGCGGGGATCCCCTTTCTCCGTGGATCCCGTGGAGCTTCTCTCAGGATGTCCGATGATGCCCGCCTCCGATGCCCGAATTAACGGCCCCTTCTGCGCCCCCAGGGTCCTACTTGCACCTCTGCTTGGGGTCATTTGTCACCGTCTCTAAAATTGTGTCAAGTAGGAGGATCTCCCGTAATCGAGCGACCCGCGGGACTATTCATCTCTTTAGCGTCTAGAGTCGATCCCTGCATACAGTAGGCGCCCATAGGATGTTTGCCTGCTCTCTAGGGCAGCCCTCAATCCTTCGGTTATTGGGGAACCTTCCCGATCTCGAGAAGAACCTTCTCCCGAGTTCTTTAAGATTTCCCTGCATGAGTACCGCCTTCCCCCAAGTCAAAATTGCACCCTTCTCGGCGCTCTTATTCATTTAGTGGAATCTTTTATGCCAGTCCTGGCACCACCACTTTGTTGGGTGATCCTGGGAAGATGCTTCTCTGCACCTGTTTCCTCATCCGCAATAAAAAGATTCTTACCGTTTTGCTAAGAATCAAGTGAGCTTATTTGCATAAATTGCTTAGAATAGTTCCTGGCCCAGAGTAGGTGATCAATAAATATTAGCTATTATTACTGCTTCTGGGCATTCTATGCATATCCGTCTTCCTTTCCTTTTCTGCCTCCTCCACTCTCCCCAAACACCAACCCTCCAGACTTGAAGACCAGAATGGTGTCAGCCTTATTTATGTTTCTGGCCCCATCCCGGTATTTACAACACTCCTGGGAACATGATAGGCACTTAAATCAGTTATAGCTTAGAATCTTTGATTATAAAGCCATCTGTTCTCCTGCAGCTGTGGAACCTTCTGTCTATGTCAACTCATAGCTTAAATTGCCGAGATTATCTTAGTTCTGCCCTCTCTCCTCAATTTTATCTAGTTTTTTGGTTTCACATAGGGCCTGGGTTTTCAGGTATCTGAAAACAAAGGAGGGGCATCAGTCAGGAAGGTGTTTTTGTCCTGTTAGGGAGTGGGTAACTGTGCCTGTTGTCTTCCTTTTTTTTTTTTTTTCCTGCAGCTTCAACCTCCTGGGCTTAAAAGATCCTCCCACCTCAGCCTCCTGAGTAGCTGGGACTGCAGGCATGTGCCACCACACTGGGCTAATTTTCATTTATTTTTATTTATTTATTTTTGGAGATAGAGTCTCACTCTGTCACCCAGGCTGGAGTGCAGTGGTGTGATCTCGGCTCACTGCAACCTCCACCTCCTGGGTTCAAGCGATTCTCCTGCCTCAGCCTCCCGAGTAGCTGGGACTACAGGCATGAGCCACTGCGCCCGGCTAATTTTTTTTTTTTTTTTTTTTTTTGTATTTTTGTAAAGACAGGGTCTCCATATGTGGCCCAAGCTGGTCTGGAGCTCCTAAGCTCAAGCTATCCTCCCCCCTCGACCTCCCAAAGTGCTGGGATTTTGGGTGTGAGACACCACACCCAGCTTATATGGCTATTTTCTCCCACAAAGTATTCAGAGATCTTCTGGAGTTCATCTGTTAATCACAGTTAAAGGAAGGGACCATTTTGGAAAACTCCTATTTTGGACGCGGAGTGGCGATACTTTGATCTAGTTGTCTCATCCAATGCTGAAACAAATCCTATATAAAGAAGTTTAAAATGGTCTGCTGGTGAGGCTGGTGCCTGGACTGGAGCCTGTCTGAATGTTGAGGAGGGTGTGGTGACCTTGTTGGAGTACTTGATGTTGCTAGATTGGCTAATGAGAGTGATTAGGAACTAGGTGAATCACGGTCTTGGAAACACCCTAAACAGGGGACAGAAATGCCCACTTGTGTGAATACTTTCAAGCTCCAAAGGAGTAGGGCCAAGAATTTATAGCATATGTCAACGTTTCCAAGCTCAGAGGAAACTAACTGGTGGGTTCTATGGTTGGTTTAAAAGCCTTGGGTTGGCCAGGCGCAGTGGCTCATGCCTGCAATCCCAACACTTTGAGAGGCTGAGGCGGGTGGATCACCAAGGTCAGCAGTTTGAGACCAGCCTGACCGACATGGAGAAACCCCGTCTCTACTAAAAATACAAAATTAGCCAGGCATGGTGGCATGTGCCTGTAATCCCAGCTACTTGGGAGGCTGAGGCTGGAGAATCGCTTGAACCCGGGAGACGGAGGTTGCGGTGAGCTGAGATCGCACCATTTCACTCCAGCCTAGGCAACAAGAGCAAAACTACATCTAAAAAAAAAAAAAGCTCTTGGGTCAAAAGAAGAAAGGGAACCTACTGGCATGTATTTCAGGCTAGGCTCTGTACTACTTGCTTTCACATGTCTCTTAATTCTCCTTGTGATGTCAGTGGTATATCCACTTTACAGAAGAAAGAAATGAGATTTAGAGATATCAAGTGACTTGCCCAGGGTTTCATAGCTAGTCGGTGTCAAAAGCCAGGGTTCAAACCCAGCCTCGGCTTCAGAGCCCATGGCTAGCTGTACATCAGAATGACTCTGTACTCAGTGATAGATAAAGAAAAGGGGTGGGGGCCGGGCACGGTGGCTCATGCTTGTAATCTTAACACTTTAGGAGGCTGAAGTGGGCAGATCACTTGAGCCTAGGAGTTTGAGACCAGCCTGGGCAACATAGGGAGACCCCTGTCTTTACAAAAAATTAAAAAATTAGCAGGGCATAGTGATGCATGCCTGTGGTCCCAGCTACTCAGGAGGCTAAAGTGGGAGGATGGCTTGACCCTGGGAAGCCGAGGTTGCAGTGAACTGAGATCACACCACTGCAGTCCAGCCTGGGTGACAGAGCAAAACCTTGTCTGAGAAAAAAACTCAGAGAGAGAGAAAAGGGATGAGGGGGGAGGGAGAGAGAAAAAGAAAAGGGATAAGGGGCAGGGCGCGGTGGCTCACACCTGTAATCCCAGCACTTTGGGAGGCCGAGGCAGGCGGATCACGAGGTCAGGATATCGAGACCATCCTGGCTAACACGGTGAAACCCCATCTCTACTAAAAATAACAAAAAAATTAGCCGGGCCTGGTGGCGGGCGCCTGTAGTCCCAGCTACTCGGGAGGCTGAGGCAGGAGAATGGCGTGAACACAGAAGTCAGAGTTTGCAGTGAGCCGAGATCGTGCCACTGTACTCCAGCCTGGGCAACAGAGCGAGACTCCTTCTCAAAAAAAAAAAAAAAAAAGAAAAGAAAGAAAAGGGATGAGGAGTTCCTGGCATTTTTATTTGTCCCCTTTTCTCCCTCTCTAGCTCTATTAAGACAAAGCTTTTCAAATTTCACTTAAACATTAACCATAGTTTAGAAATTATAATTATCACCCTATGACAGAAGGTACCCTTTCTTGGTACATAATTCAGGCTATTAGGAATTTCTTCTGCATTCACTGGGTTTCATGAATGCAAGCTGTGTTTGCTAGGTGCATTCTAAATTTGACAAACATGAGTGTTATCTTGGCCTGCAGACTTAAAATAGCCACCTGATTATAAAAGAAGTACAGGTCTTGAGTGTATGTCCAAATATGGAACTTGAATGATACGGCAAAATTAGAAATGCAATTTTAGAAGTAATTACACTGTTGTGTAAATGGCCACCTCTTTTGAAGTCTTTGCTACATTGCTTATAAAACACTGAGTTGAACATGAGAAAGCCTTTTGTCTGCAGCTGTACTTTTCAACTGGACATGAAACATGTACTTTTATGGCACGTAGATATTCACATCAAATTTCTGATTTGCAGACCAATTTTATTTTTAGTTAACAAATAAGCTTATCAAATGTGGCTTTTGAACTAAAGCGCTTTTAATTAAGGAGTTATTTTATGACAGCATGTTATTTTGAGTAGCTGTAACTGAAATCTGTTGTGATGGAACAATTTGGAGTGAGCATCTGATATCAGAGATAAAGAGAGAAGCATGCAGTGAGCATCTGGAAGTTCTTTAAAAAAAAAACAAATTAAACATTCTCATTTGAGTGCATTTAAAATTTTTTTAAATCGCCAATTCCTAAGCTTTTTCTTTGTTAGTTGTAGTTTGCTTTCTAGACTGTATAAAAGAAAAAAGTAAAAAACTATCTTCACTCTTAGAAAAACAATCTTCACTCTTAGAATAAAATATGAAATGCTAGCATTTCTCTGCCAGTTCAAGGTATCAGATGTTTTTTATTTAAAGTTGCACTTACCTTTGTGTCCCCCCTCTTTTTTGTTTGTTTGTTTGTTTTTGTTTTGATAACAGAGTCTCACTCTGTCACCTAGGCTGCAGTGCAGTAGCACCATCTTGGCTCACTGCAACCTCCGCCTCGCATGTTCAAGAGATTCTTGTACCTCAGCCTCCTGAGTAACTGGAATTACAGGTGCCTGTCACCATGCCCGGCTGATTTTTGTGTTTTTAGTAGAGACAGGGTTTCGCCATGTTGGCCAGGCTGGTCTCGAACTCCTGACCTCAGGTGATCCGCCCACCTTGGCTTCCCAAAGTGCTGGGATTACAGGCTTGAGCCACCACGCCTGGCCTGGGTTCCTTTACAATTAGCAGAGGTGCTGCTTCTGCTTTCTGAGACTGATTTCTGCTTTGTCAGCTGAACTTTCATTGTTCACTTTACAACCTTCTAGTGGCCCTTCCATTCATTTCCTGCTTGCATCAGAATTCATATCTCACATTTCACCCTCCACCCAAGGTTAACATGACACATACTTACGTGTGTTGAAACTTGAGTTTATAGTGAGGGTGCCTCCTGGAAATGATAAAGTTGGGGGTAGAGGAAGGCTGGCTGCTTCTTGAAAAATGTTCCCATTTCAGGTAATGGTTGCTTCTTCAAGTGTATCTAGATTTGGGTACCTATAAAATAGAGAATTTTTCATTTAATGTTTTGCAGATTCCTGCTTTTCATTTAGTTACAATTAAAAGTTTAAAAAGTATTATCACAAACGCCTACATACTCTTTGCCTGGATTCACCAGTTAGCATTTTGCCACATTCACATTCTATATATTTTCTGTCCTGAACTATTGAAAATAAGTTACAGTGGCTGGGCATGGTGGCTCATGCCTGTAATGCCAGCACTTTGGGAGGCTGAGGCAGGTGGATCACTTGAGCCCAGGCAGAGCAGCCTGGGCAACATGGTGAAACCCCATCTCTACAAAAATTACCTGGGCTTGGTGGTGCATGCTTGTAGCCACAGCTACTCAGGAGGCTGAGGTGGGAGGATCACTTGAGGCCAGAAGATGGAGGCTGCAGTGAGCATAGATTGTACCACTGCCCTCCAAACCTGGGTGAGAGAGCAAGACCCTATCTCCCCTGCCCCCACCCAAAAAAAGAAAAGAAGTTACAGAAGGCATCATGATACTTCATCCCTGAACACTTCATCATTATCTTTGTCTCCTAAGAGCTAGGACATTCTCCTATCTAATGGCAATACCATTATCACACCTAAGAAAATGAAAATAATTCCATATGTAATATCTAGTTTAAATTATAATTTTCCCTATTATACAAAATACATCTTTTCTGCCCATGTTTTAAAATGTGGATTATGGGCCAGGCATGGTGGCTCACACCTGTAATCTCAGCACTTTGGGAGGCTGAGGAGGGCGGATCACTTGAGGCCAGGAGTTCAAGACCAGCCTGGCCAACATGATGAAAGTCCATCTCTACTAAAAATACAAAAATTAGCTGGGCCTGGTGGTGCACACTTGTAATCCCAGCTACTCAGGAGGCTGAGGCAGGAGGATCACCTGAGCCCAGGAAGTGGAGGTTGCAGTGAGCTGAGATGGTGCCACTGTACTCCAGTCTGGGCAACAGAGTGAGACTCTGTCTCAAAAAAAAAAAATTATAATCAACTTTCACTTATCAAATTTGGTTTTCATAGCTCTCTAGAACAGTTCTCATCCTGCCTCCATATTGCCTTTTTGGAATAGTCCAGGCCAGTTCTTCTATACAATGGCACACACCCTGGCTTTAACTGTTTATTTCCTCCTTGTGTTGCTTGACTAGTTCCTTTACCCTTTATTTCTTGTAAACTGAAAATTAGATCTGAATCTTGATTGGATTTAGAGTAAATATGTTTGGCATAAAGACTTCATTGATAGGTTGACCATATTCCCAGGTTTCTACAGGTTAGCCCTGTGACCTGTTGTGTTGGCATAATTATTATTTATTTTTGCTCTCAGAAGTGTTCTGGTTTGGATGGTAAGTTAAGTCACTATTTATAAGTGATGATGTGTACTTCATGTGGACTGCCATCAGGAGGCCCATCCAGTTAGATTGATCCACTATTTAGAATACCGAGTTTGATTACGTGGTGATTGCCAGATTTCTTCAATGTAAAGGCATCTTTTTCTCTTTGTAGTTAGTAAGCAATCTGTGGGATGATAATTTGAGACTAGGAATATCCTGTACCCACGGTTTAAGAGTCCATTGACGACCCTGAACAGAATAAATTCCGCATTAGTTGTTACAATGCTAGATTTATTCAGATGGTTAAGTTTCGACAATGAGATAGATTTTTTTTTTTTTTTTTGAAGACGGAGTCTTGCTCTGTCGCCCAGGCTGGAGTGCAGTGGCGTGTGATCTTGGCTCACTGCAAGCTCCACCTCCCAGGTTCGCCATTCTCTGTCTCAGCCTCCCGAGTGGCTGGGACTACAGGCGCCCACCACCACGCCCAGCTAATTTTTTGTATTTTTAGTAGAGACGGGGTTTCACCATGTTAGCCAGGATGGTCTCGATCTCCTGACCTCGTGACCTGCCTGCCTTGGCCTCCCAAAGTGCTGGGATTACAGGTGTGACCACCACGCCCGGCCTTTTTTTTTTTTTTTTTTTTGAGACAGAGTCTCGCTCTGTCGCCCAGGCTGGAGTGCAGTGGCGTGATCTCGGCTCACTGCAACCTCTGCCTCCTGGGTGCAAGCAATTCTCCTGCCTCAGCCTCCCAAGTAGCTGGAACTAGAGGCGTGTGCCACCACACCCAGCTAATTTTTGTATTTTTAGTAGAAACTGGGTTTCATCAGGTTGGCCAGGCTGGTCTTGAACTCCTGACCTCGTGATCCACCTGCCTTGGCCTCCCAAAGTGCTAGGATTACAAGCGTGAGCCACCGTGCCTGGCCAGATTATTTTTTAATGGGAGGACAATGTTTTATTTATTTCCAAACATCTTAAGATCCTCAGGCAACTTAAACATTGGTTACTTGCCTTTTCCCTATTGTACAAAATGCTTTTTGTTGTTCATTGCAGCTTTCTCTCCTTTGAAAACACTAAGAATAATGTCACTGCATCAGTTTTTACTAGAGCCAATCACCTGTCATGCCTGGAACAGGGATCGTACTCGTAAGTATTTTATTAACTTTGCTTTTGTGTTTTGGTACCTTTGGTACGTTTCATCTTTAGACACATTTAGGGCTCACATATCTCAGTATCACATGTGCAAAGAACATACATCTATTATATACATTCAGAAGGGAACTAAGTCAGTCCTTTGGTTTACAGATAGATAAACTGAGGCCCAGAGTGAAGGAAGGGCTTTGCAGAGGTTACATACCAAGTTCACATTTAGTCAGAGCACTAGGACCTAGAATAAGCTGTTTCAGAGACAAGTGGTTTGCTCCTGAGCTACTCAGAGCATTATTAACTAATATTTACTATGTTATTCATAATCAGCTTGGTTTCTAGTTTTCTAGCTCCAGCAAACTAGAAAGGGATGGAGAATGCTCTTAGAAGTAGGCACAGTTCAGCAAGCAAAGTGACAGATAATATAACAAGATGAGGCTGGGTGCAGTGGCTCATGCCTATAATCCCAGCACTTTTGGAGGCCAAGGCAGGCAAATATCTTGACCTCAAGAGTTCAAGACCAGCCTGAGCAACATGGGGAAACCCTGTCTTTACAAAAAAAAAATAGAAAAACTGTGTGTGTGTGTGTGTATGTGTGTACACACACACACACACACATATATATATATATTTTTTGAGACAGAGTCTCACTTTGTCACCCAGGCTGGAGTACAGTGGCACAATCTCAGATCACTGCAACCTCTGCCTCCCGGGTTCAAGCGATTTTCCTGCCACAGCCTCCTGAGTAGCTGGGATTACAGGCAGGTGCCACCACGCCTGGTTAATTTTTTTATTTTTAGTAGAGATGGTGTTTCACCATGTTGGCCAGGCTGATTTGGAACTCCTGACCTCAAATGATGTGCCCGCCTCGGCCTCCCAAAGTGCTGGGATTACAGGCATGAGCCTCCGTGCTCAGCCTTGTCTGTCTTTATTACAGACATCATAATGGGTATAAAGTAGTATCTCATTGCGGTTTTGATTTGCATTTCCCCCATGAGTAATGATGTTGAATATTGTTTGACATGCCTATTGGCTGTTTGTATGTCTCTGGAGAAATGTCTGTTCAGACATGTCTGTTTGCCCATTTTTAAATAGGGTTATCTTTTTATTGTTGAGTCATAAGAGTTCTTTATATATTCTGGCTGCAAGTCTCTTATCAAATATTTACTCCCACTCTGTGGGTTGTCCTTTCACTTTTTCGAAGGTATTCTATGACATACACAAGTTTTTAATTTTGAACAAGTTGCCAGGCCCGGTGCTGTAATTCCAGCACTTTGGCAGGCCAAGGCGAGAGGATCGCTTGGGTCTAGGAGTTCGAGATCAGCCTGGGAAAGACAGTGAAACCTCATCTCTACAAAAATAAAAATTAGCTGAGCGTGGTAGCACGTGCCTGTGGTCCCAGCTACATGGGAAGCTGAGGTGGGAGGATCACTTGAGTCGGGAAGTCCATGGCTGCAGTGAGCCATGTTCGTGCCACTGCACTCCAGCCTAGGTGACAGGGCAAGACTCTCTTTCGCAAAAAAAAAAATAATAATAATAATTAAATAATAAAGATAAAAGAGCAGGATTGGGGAGAAAAAGTCCAATTTCGCTAATTTTTCTTTTGTTGCTTGTACTTCTGCTGTTGTATCAAAGAAACCGTCGCATAATCCAGGATCACAACAATGTGTGCCTATGCCTGTGTTTCCTTCTAAGAGTCTTAAAGCTTTAGTTCTTTTATGTAGGACTTTGGTCCATTTTGAGTTAATTTTTGTGTATCCTGTAAGGTAGGGTTCCTTTTGTATGTATCCAGCTTTCGTTTTTTTTTCTTCTTCTTTTTTTCTGTGTTTATTTATTTATTTATTTATTTATTGAGACAGAGTCTTGCTCTGTCGTCTAAGCTGGAGTGCAGTGGTGCAATCTTGGCTTACTGCAACCTCCGCCTCCCAGGTTCAAGTGATTATCGTGTCTGAGCCTCCCAAGAAGCTGTGGTTACATGTGTGTGCCACCACACCTGGCTAATTTTTTTTTTTTTTGAGATGCACTCTCGCTCTGTTGCCCAGGCTGGAGTGCAGTGGCGCAATCTTAGCTCACTGCAAGCTCCGCCTCCAGGGTTCACGCCATTCTCCTGCCTCAGCCTCCCGAGTAGCTGGGACTACAGGCACCCGCCACCATGCTCGGCTCATTTTTTTTGTACTTTTAGTAGAGACGGGGTTTCACCGTGTTAGCCAGGATGGTCTCAATCTCCTGACCTCGTGATCCGCCCGCCTCTGCCTCCCAAAGTGCTGGGATTACAGGTGTGAGCCACCGCGCCCGGCCCATACCTGGCTAATTTTTGTATTTTCAGTAGAGACAGGGTTTCGCTATGTCACCCAGACTGGCCTCGAACTCCTGGCCTCCAGCAATCCACCTGCCTTGGCCTCCCGAAGTGCTGGGATATACTTAGTGGGTATGAGCCACCACGCCAGCCAAGATAATCAAGTTTTTCCTGCACCTTTTGTTGAAAACTATCCTCTCCCCATTTTATTGCCTTGGCCCCCTTTTTGAAAATGAACTGACTGTAAATATGAGAGTTTATTTCTGGACTCTCAATTCTATTCCATTGTTCTTTATGTTTATCCTAATTTCAGGACCAGTCTGTCTTGATTACTGTAGCTTGGTGGTAAGTTTTGAAATCAAGAAGTGTAAGTTCCAACTTTGTTCTTTTCAAGATTATTTTGGTTATTGTGTCGCTTGCATTTCTGTATGAATTTTAGGATCAGCTTGTTAATTTCTTTTAAGAAGTCAACTGAGATTTTGACAGAGATTGCTTTGAATCTGTAGATTCACCATCTTTTTAGAGCATTTCAGGGCTGGGCGTGGTGGCTCATACCTGTAATCCCAGCACTTTGGGAGGCCAAGGCAGGCAGATCACAAGGTCAGGAGATCAAGACCATCCTGGCTAACACAGTGAAACTCCATCTCTATTAAAAATACAAAAAATTAGCCGGGTGTGGTGGCAGGTGCCTGTAGTCCCAGTTACTCGGGAGGCTGAGGCAGGAGAATGGCGTGAACCTGGGAGGCGGAGCTTGCAGTGAGCGGAGATCGGGCCACCACACTCTAGCCTCGGCAACAGAGTGAGACTCAGTCTCAAAAAAAAAAAAAAAGAGCCTCTGTATTGGGTAGTTGAAAATGTATAACCTAGCAGGACAGTGAATTTAGAGCATGTGTTTTGTGATCATCTCACAGAGCTTCATAGCCAACTTTCCTATATCTTCTGTTTCCACTTTCCCATCTAAAAATAGGCTTTTGGAGTATTTCCAATTATTTTTAATACAGATGCAAGCTATCATTGTCCTCATTTAAACTACTTGATAAATTCAGCATATTAAGTCAACATTTTTTGTGACATTGTAATTTGAAATTTATAACATTTTCCAGGTTTAAATTTGGACTTGGCTTTTGAAATCTCTATATACATGTGAGAAAGTTAGAGAAATATATAACTGTTTACCAGAAAGCACTCTTAAGTCCTTAGGATTTTATAGCTAGATATTTACCTAGTTCCACAGTTTTATCTGTAAAGCATATAGATGTAGCTTTCCTAAGGAGGGTAGGAAAGTGAGTGTAGGTGGGGACTATTAATGACTGGCCTAAAGTTTGGATCATAGGTCTTAATTTTTTTTTTTTTTTTTTTTTTTTGAGACAGGGTCTTACTCTGTCACCTAGGCTGGAATGCAGTGACGCAATCTCGGCCCACTGCAGCCTCTGCCTCCTGGGATCAAGCGATTCTCCTGCCTCAGCCTCCCGAGTAGCTGGGACTACAGGCACGTGCCACCGGGCCCGGCTAATTTTTGTACTTTTAGTAGAGACGGGGTTTCCCCATGTTGGCCAGGCTGGTCTCGAACTCCTGATCACAGGTGATCTGCCTGCCTCAACCTCCCAAAGTGCTGGGATTACAGGCATGAGCCACCACGCCCAGCCCATAGATCCTAATTTTAATTTTAAGAAACCAATAAAAAGAAAGAGGGGCTGGGCATCGTGGCTCATGCCTGTAATCCTAGTGCTTTGGGAGGCCAAGGCAGGAGAATTGCTTGAGGTCAGGAGTTCAAGACCAGCCTAGGCAACATAGTGAGACCCTGTCTCTACTAAAAATAAAAATTAAATTAAATTAAAAAAAAAACACAAAAAGCAGATGAACTAGAAGGGGTAAAAAAAGATATATGAATACAGGTCTAGTATCCCTTATCTGAAATGCCTGGGACCAGAATTGTTTTGGACTTACGATTTGGGGATATTTGCATAATATATACCATTTGAGCACTGAAAATCTGAAATCTGGCCAAGTCTGGTGGCTGACGCCTGTAATCCCAGCATCTTGGGAGGCCAAGGCAGGCAGATTACCTGAGGTCGGGAGTTCAAGACCAGCCTGACCAACATAGAGAAACCCCGTCTCTACTAAAAATACAAAATTAGCTGGGCGTGGTGGCAGATGCCTGTAATCCCAGCTACTTCAGAGGCTAAGGCAGGAGAATCGCTTGAACCTGAGAGGCGGAGGTTGTGGTGAGCCAAGATCGCGCCATTGCACTCCAACCTGGGCAACGAGAGCAAAACTCCATCTCAAAAAAGAAAAAAATGAAAATCTGAAATCCAAAATGTTCCAGATAGCATTGCGTTTGAGCATGACCTTTTGAGTGTCATGTTGATACTCAAAAAGTTTTGGATTTGGGAGCATGTCAGATTTCAGCTCTTCAGATTAGGGATGCTCAACCTGTATGAGTTTTTAAAAAGTCCGTTTTGTGTAGTATATTTTGGATTAGTTCAGGAAATTACTCTTGAATACAAAGTATTGTGATTTATATTGGCTTTATTGTGAAGGAGAATTTCAGTATAGTTTATCAGCAGAATCAATTTTTTTAATATAAACTAGTGATTCCAGCCTGGGTCCATGATAGCAGTAATGGAAGTCCATAAACTATTTTCAGTGTGTCAGAAAGACCAACAGAAATTTAGATTTAGCTCTAATAATATTGCACAGGTGAATGAAACTGTCAAAACATTTTTACCCTGATCTAAAGTTATTTTAGCTAGGTATAGTAACATTGTTTATTTTTCTTTGGTTAGAATCATTAATTGACAGTTGTACATGTCTCTGGGAAAGTGAATTTTAATCTTAGATTTCCTGTAAAGCATTATAAAATACAGGGTCCAAGTAAAGGTAAAAAAAAAAAAAACAAAAAAACAAAAAAAACAGGAATTATTCAGAGGTGAATTTGAGAACTACTTTTTCAAAAGTTTTTCTTTTCCTTACTATAGTCTGCTTTTAAAACAACTGTGACATGTCCCCTTTTTGGTGACAATTTCAAGTTCAGGTGTTAACTGTTGTTTGACTTCTGTCTCCAGAGATTGCCCTCAGTCCCAATAATCACGAAGTGCACATCTATAAGAAGAACGGGAGCCAGTGGGTGAAAGCTCATGAACTCAAGGAGCACAACGGACACATCACAGGTAAAGGAAGATAGCCGTGAGCTTAGTGTGATATTTCCAAATCAGGCACTCTTCCTTTTAGATAAAGAACCTAATAAACCTAGGTGGCCATAATTTTTTTTTTTTTTTTTTTTTTTTTTTTTTTGAGATGGAGTATCACTCTGTCGCCCAGGCTGGAGTGCAATGGCGTGATCTCGGCTCACTGCAACCTCCACCTCCCAGGTTCAAGTAATTTTCCTGCGTCAGCTTCCTGAGTAGCTGGGATTACAGGTGCGCGCCACTATGCCTGGCTAATTTTTTTATTTTTAGTAGAGACAGGTGTCACCATGTTGGTCAAGCTGGTCTCGAACCCCTGACCTCGTGATCCGCCTGCCTGGGCCTCCCAATGTGCTGGGATTACAGGAGTGAGCTACCGCACCCGGCCCATAATATTTAAAGTCATGCAGCACTTACTGAATTTCCTTAAAATTTTAGAGAAAATACTATAATGATCTCAGTTAAGTGCTTCTTGTAGCCCCAGCTGGTACCCAGCACTCCACTGTTGCTATGGAAAGCACTGAACCTACCGTGAGGACTAAAGAGCTAAAATTAGGAGATGAGACGTGAAATTGAAAGCTAGATAACATGAAAATGTAGACAACACGAAAATGTGCGCCAAACTATTTCCAAGTGTCTTCCAAAAGTTTCCTTTGTGTTTTTAGGGTAAGGAAGACTCTCCAGAATATTGAAAAGAACAAAGTAATATAATAAACACCCATATCAGATAATCGCCACCAGAATTACCAACTTTTTCCCTGTGCCAGGAAGTAATTTCTTTTCCTGTATCAGGAAACTTAAGGAAAAAGGATGTAATAATAAGGAATATTATTCTTGATGATGGTAAAGTCACCTCTCACCAGCAGTCCTATTCCTTTCCCCCGGAAGGCAGACTATAATTTGCTATGACACCATTCCAGTCCATTTTTAATACCTTTACATACATACATATTCATAAACAAGCTTAGGCCAAGCACAGTGGCTTACACCTGTAATCCCAGCACTTTGGGAGGCTGAGGCGGGAGGATCGCTTGAACCCAGGAATCCAAGACTAGCCTGGGCAACATAATGAGAAGCCTGGGCAACATAATGAGACCCCCCATTAGCACGGTGTGGTGGCATGCACCTGTGGTCCCAGCTACTTGTGAGGCTGAAGTGGGAGGATCACTTGAGACAAGATCAAGGCTGCAGTGAGCTGTGATCACACCACTGCACTCCAGCCTGGGTGACAGAGCAAGACCCTCATCTCAAAAAAAAGAAAAAAGAGAAAACAATCTTTAGGACTATTGACTAGTATTTTTTTGAAGCTACATAAATGGCATGATATTATGCATCTCCGGCAGCCTGCTTTTGCATTCATGATTGTTTCTGAGATCCATCTATGTTGCTGTCTAGATCAAGTTTATTCCTTTTAACAACTCTTTAGCATTTTATACCTCACTTATTTACTCCTTCCTCCACTGAAGGACATTTAGGTTGTTTTAATTTTTCTATATTACATGAAAGTGCTGAATAGGCACCCCTTGATTTCTGTACGTATGTGTGAATGTTTGTAGATGGTAGATGTGTTAATACCACAGGGTATGCATATCTGCAGTGTTGCTAGGCCTCATCAAATTGCCATCATTCCCACCTGTCCTGTATGAGAGTGCTCGTTTTCCCACACCCCGCCACATACTTGAGATGGTAAGACTGATGAATGCATGAAAGGTTCATCCATTGCTTCTGTAAGTTGTATTTTCCTGATTAATGGAAAAGTTGAGCATACTTTCAGACGTTTATTAGCCATGAGAGTTTTTCTTCCTTGTGACTGTCCTGTTCATAAATCCTGATCATTTTTTCATTGAGTTTTTGTCTTTTTTCTGTTTGTTTTTGTTTGTTTGTTTGTTTGTTTTGAGATGGGAGTCTCATTCTGTCGTCTAGGCTGGAATGAAGTGGTACAGTCTTCGCTGACTGCAGCCTCTGCCTTCCAGGTTCAAGCAATTCTCCCGCCTCAGCCTCCTGAGTTGCTGGGATTACAGGTGCCTGCCACAATGCCCGGCTAATTTTTGTATTTTTAGTAGAGTTCGGATTTCACCACCTTGGTCAGGCTGGTCTCAAACTCCTGACATCAAGTGATCTGCCCGTCTTGGCCTCCTAAAGTGTTGGGATTACAGGTGTGAACCTTTTTTTTCTTTTAGACAGGGTCTTGCTCTGTTGCCCAGTCACCCAGGCTAGAATGATCATGGCTCACTACAGCCTCAACCTCTTGGGCTCAAGTGATCCTCCCATCTCAGCCTCCCCAGGAGCTGGTACTAAAGGTGTGCGCCACCACTTGGCTAATTTTTTTGTAAAGATAGATTTCACCATGTTGCCCAGGCTGATTTTTTATTCTTTTAGTTGGACTCTGCAATTTTACCTCTAATCACCTAAAATACTGATGAGCTTAGAGACATCCTTACCCAAATGAGAGAACTTAGCATGTTTTGCTATTCTGCGTCCTTTACAGAAGTTGTCCTGCATTCTTCAGCAATAACTCATGACCACCCTTGCTTTGACCAGTGATTTGTAAATAATGCTCTTGAGCACCAGTAGCTGAGTATATTTCCAAAGCAGCACCAAAGACAGCGTTTCTATTTTTGTTGCTGTTCCTTTCCCACAACCTTATTTCTATTAGGTTTGGCGTATTTTCTTAAGTTCCTTTGCCAGTGGCCTCATAGCCTAAGAATAAGAATACTCATATTTTAAATTGGAATTTTAGGCCGGGCACGGTGGCTTACACCTGTAATCCCAGCACTTTAGGAGGCTGAGGCGGGTGGATCACCTGAGGTCGGGAGTTTGAGACCAACCTGGCCAACTAGGTGAAACCCTGTCTCTACTAAAAATACAAAAATTAGCCAGGTGTGGTGGCGTGCACCTGTAATCCCAGCTACTCGGGAGGCGCACCTGTAATCCCAGCTACTCGGGAGGCTGATACATGAGAATCACTTGAACCCAGGAGGCAGAGGTTGCGGTGAGCCGAGATGGCGCCACTGCACTCCAGCCTGGGGGATAGAGCAAGACTCTGTTTCCAAAAAAATAAAAAATTAGGCTGGGTGCAGTGGCTCAAGCCTGTAATCCCTGCACTTCGGGAGGCTGAGGCGGGCTGATCACCTGAGGTCGAGAGTTCGAGACCAGCCTGATCAACATGGAGAAACCCCATTTCTACTAAAAATACACAAAATTAGCTGGACGTGGTGGCACATGCCTGTAATCCCAGCTACTCAGGAGGCCGAGGCAGGAGAATTGCTTGAACCCGGGAGGCAGAGGTTGCGGTGAGCCGAAATTGTGCCATTGCACACCAGCCTGGACAATAAGAGCAAAACTGTGTCTCAAAAAAAAAAAAATTAATTGGAATTTTAGAATTTAAAAGGAAATACTTTTAAATGAGAAAAGGCAAAGATGAAAGACCAAAGAAATCGCCAAAAATGTGAAATATTTAGTTATGTGTTTTTTTCCCTCTACTTCTCTTTTGGGGTCCTTTGAACTTGGGCCTGTTTTCTGTCTAGCTGCTCACATGGCATTTTTTAGATCTGAAATAACTTGTTGGGAAAATCTAAATATAACTCTGGGGCAGGAGATCAAGGATCAGACATATTTTCTCAGAAAGATAGTAATTTTAGGGGAAAAAAATATTCCTAAAGCATTCTAGAAGAAAATCTAGTCCATACTACAAAGAAAAGAAGTGTGGCAAACATCAGGGATATCAGAGTTCTGAGGTTTTATTCTTTTGTGTTAAATATTTTTAAGAAACATGTTTTGTTACCATGGAAAATTTTAAACAGATTTAGAAAAAAGTGGAATAGTATAATGGGACTTTTAAGCCCATCACCTACATTCCACGATTATCAAGTAACAGCCAATCTTGTTCTCAATTCACTTTCTCCTTTCCTGTACTAATTTGAAGCACATCCCAGACATTATATTGTTTCATATTTCAGTTTGCATCTCTAAAAGATAATGATTTTTCTTTTTAATAATAATAAATATTGATCAGGCTTACACCTGTAATCCCAGTGCTTTGGGAGGCTGAGGCAGGCAGATCACTTGAGCCCTGGAGTTCAAGACCAGCCTGGGCAACATGGTGAAACCCCATCTCTACAAAAAATTAGCCAGGCATGGTGGCTTGCACCTGTAGTCCTAGCTACTCAGGATGCTGAGGTAGGAGGATTTCATGAGCCTGGGAGGTTGAGGCTGCAGTGAACTATGATCACACCACTGCAATCCAGTCTGGGTGATAAAGTGAGACCCTGTCTCAAAAAAAAAAAAAAATCTAAAATCTGATAAAGAGGACTGCAAGCAAAGTTATCTTGTAATGAATAAATAAAATACACGTCACTTAGAATACAGTCTCATATTTTCTTCCCTTCAGTGGTACAAAAAATTGAGCTGACATCTCTTGTGGGTAAATGAATGAATAAACTAAACTTTTCATGCTACTTTTTTTTTTTTTTTTTTTTTTTTTGAGACAGAGTCTCGCTCTGTCGCCCAGGCTGGAGTGCAGTGGTGCGATCTCGGCTCACTGCAAGCTCTGCCTCCTGGGTTCACGCCATTCTCCTGCCTCAGCCTCCTGAGTAGCTGGGACTACATGCGCCCGTCACCACGCCCGGCTAATTTTTTGTATTTTTAGTAGGGACAGGGTTTCACCATGTTAGCCAGGATAGTCTCGATCTCCTAACCTTGTGATCCGCCTGCCTCGGCCTCCCAAAGTGCCACCGCGCCTGGCCTAACTCTTCATACTACTGAAGTCACTATGACTTATGGGTAATTGAGGCTTAGATGTATATTTGTCTTTTTTCCATATAAATGTCAAGAATGCTAATTATTAATTTTTAGAGAGAGATCTGTAATAAATATTTATTAGTAATATTTCTGTACTTTTTAATGTGAAATTATATTTATAGAAAATACCTCATCAAGGCCGGGCGCTGTGGCTCATGCCTGTAATCCCAGCACTTTGGAGGCCAAGGCAGGCAGATCGCCTGAAGTCAGGAGTTCGAGACCAGCCTGGTCAACATGGTGAAACCCCATCTCTACTAAAAATACAAAAATTAGCCAGGCATGGTGGCATCTGCCTGTAATCCCAGCTACTCGGGAGGCTGAGGCAGGAGAATCGCTTGAACCCGGGAGGCGGAGGTTGCAGTGAGCTGAGATCGTGCCATTGTACTCCACCCTGGGCTACAAGAGCGAAACGCCATCTCAAAAAAGAAAAGAAAAGAAAAGAAAATACCTCATCAATAAATGTTAAATGAGTCATGGTAAATTTTGCTCTTGGTATCTAAGAAACTGACCTTGAGTCGTGGTATATGAGAAACTGACCTTGACTTTGGGATTCTTCACAGAGGTACCAGATAAGTAAAGTCTCATCAAATAAGAAAAATAAACCTTACATTCAGGTACATATTTAGGTATCTTCCTGGTTTAGATGCAAAGAAACAAGGATTCTTTCACAGGACCTGCATCGTGTAGAAAAGGTTTTCAGTATGGTTCAACTGACAGTGACTTCAGAAGAATGTATGATGAATCACAATATATATTTCTCCCTCTTTACACTAAAGACTATTTTTATTTACCCTGTATGCTGTTTTAGTTGAATGCCATGTAGCAGACTGTTGGTTAATATCAATAGAATGAGGTCTGTTAATGAATACAGTTATTTTCACACAAAAAAAATCTAATAAAGAGGAAAGAAAAAAGTAATGAATCTTCAGATCTTTAGAAGTCTTAGAAATGTGTGAATGGGTGGAAAGAATGACCCCGTTTTAGTTTTGTAAAGTCTGTGATTATAAAACAGCTCTTCTACACGGCCTCATAGACAATCCCGAGTCCAAGACGCTTTGCAGAGAAGCATCCTTGCCTTTCCTTGAGGCAGTGATCAGGACATAGATAGTGGGAAGGATGTGCCTGGGAGGAAGGTCCCAAGACCACATCTCATCCTGGCATGCTAGTGCCACCCACCTGCCTGTGCCACCGTTGTTTGTCATTGACTGGGCAAAGCAGATGACTCACGTCTCACTTGCAGGTATTGACTGGGCTCCCAAGAGCGACCGCATCGTCACTTGTGGGGCAGACCGCAATGCCTATGTCTGGAGTCAGAAAGATGGTGTTTGGAAGCCAACCCTGGTGATCCTGAGAATTAATCGTGCAGCTACTTTTGTGAAGTGGTCCCCGCTAGAGAACAAATTTGCTGTGGGAAGTGGAGCACGACTCATTTCTGTTTGTTACTTTGAGTCTGAAAATGACTGGTGAGTGACAGCTGAACTTTTTCTATCCCTCTCTATAGAATTTACATTTGCACTGCTGTGTGAGGGCTCACCATAACTCCAGTTTTTCTCATCCGGAGTTGTGTGGTTTTTTTCTCTGAAATTCTCAATTCTGTCTGAGCATTTTCCCTTCTCGTGTGCATGTTAAGTTAAATCACACGTTTTTTATATTAACATAGAGCTATTGTGTCCATGTTCTGATCGCCTAACTTGTTTCTTCTGCAAGATGCTACTACTGTTCTCACTCTATACTGCGCAAATTGCTGTTTTCTTACTCTCATATACAAATAATAACCTTGAAAGAGTCTCCGTTCCCTGAGGAATCTTTTTGTTTTCACACCACGATACCTATGTAGGATTCCTACAAATAACAATGTTCTTCTTCTTTTTTTTTTTTTTTTTTCGAGACAGAATCTTACTCTGTTGCCCAGGCTGGATGGAGTGCAGGGGGCGCGATCATGGCTCACTGCAACCTCTGCCCCCTAGTTCAAGCAATTCTCCTCAGCCTCCTGAGTAGCTGGGATTATAGTCACCTGCCATCGTGCCCGGCTAATTTTTGTAGTTTTAGTAGAGACGAGGTTTCACCATCTTGGCCAGGCTGGTCTTGAACTCCTGACCTCATGATCCACCTCCTCGGCCTCCCAAAGTGCTGGGATTACAGGCGTGAGCCACCACGCCTGGCCAATGTTCTTTCTTTAAAGCTTATTTGCCAACCAAATCTGTGTCTTGGTGTAATATTTTACTTGTTTAAACTGTTGAAGTCAAAACTCACCAGAATCTTAGAAGTCTAATCAGCTATTGCACATTTTTTAAATAAATCACTTCTTGCTGACCCAGTCAAAACACAGGTTTATTTTATGGCCAAAACTTATTTTAACTACTCCTTCCTGTTTGTTTGGATAAGGAAACAGTTATTCTCCAGCCTGGCCAAGATGGTGAAACCCCATCTCTACTAAAAATACAAAAATTAGCCAGGCACAGTGGCAGGTACCTGTAATCCCACCTACTCGGGAGGAGGCAGGAAAATCACTTGAACTCGGGGGGCGGAGGTTGCAGTGAGCCGAGATCGTGCCACTGCACTCCAGCCTGGGCGGCAAAGTGAGACTCCATCTCAAAAAAAAAAAATTATTATTCTGTCAGGCATGTGTTCAGCGTGACTGGTAAATATCCTTCAATGTAAAGTTGTCATTTAGTACTAAACTGGCAGTGTTTGTGTTTCTACTAAAAATAGCAGAGTACACATGACTCTTTGTAGCTGTTTTGTTATTTGTATTCTGCTGAAATTGAAAGAAGGGGATTATCATGTTACCTTTGTAATTTAGTAAAACTTCAGAAATTTTAATTTATTCTTCAAACAGAGATTGGAAATTTTCGGTAAAATTGAGTTATGGGCCGGGTACAGTGGCTCATGTCTGTAACCCCAGCACTTTGGGAGGCCGAGGCAGGTGGATCACCTGAGGTCAGGAGTTCGAGACCAGCCTGACCAACACGGATAAACCCTGTCTCTACTAAAAATACAAAAAAATTAACGGGGTGTGGTGGCACATGCCTGTAATCCCAGCTACCTGGGAGGCTGAGGCAGGAGAATCTCTTGAACCCAGTAGGCGGAGTTTGCGGTGAGCTGAGATCACGCCATTGCACTCCAGCCTGGGCATCAAGAGTGAAACTCCGTCTCAAAAAAAAAAAAAAAAAAATTGAGTTACGAATTTGAAACGTACATTTTTCTTTCAAATGTGAAATCAAGGCTAACAAAATGTTACCTGCTGGAAATGATTTGGAAGTTTCATTGTAATGAGATAGGAAACTAACTTCATTAATATTCTCTCAAGGCTAAACTTTATGTCAGCTGGTACTCCTTGCAGTCTTACAAATTTCTACAGGAAACTTTTCTTCTAAGTTAGGCTTCAACCTCAGTAATTGTTTACATTTTTATTCATTGAGAATTATTCTCAAGTATAGGTAAATTGGATTTTATTATGGTACAAGGTATTGTCTTTGAACAAGCTGTATGTTTAGGGCAGTTTTTCAGCTGTAGAACATTTATTTCATATTTCATAGGAGTACTTTAAAACAACTTCTCAGAAGCTTATAATTCAGCCATATGAACTAATTATTTTGCTTGCCATCTTTTCCTTAATTAAAAAAATTGCATTATAAAGGCCAGGCATGGTAGCTCACGCCTGCAATCCCAGCACTTTGCGAGGCCAAGGCAGGCGGATCACGAAGTCAAGAGTTCGAAACCATCCTGGCCAACATGAAGAAACCCCATCTCTACTAAAAATACAAAATATTAGCCAGGCATGGTAGCGCATGCCTATAATCCCAGCTACTTGGGAGTCTGAGGCAGGAGAATCGCTTGAACCAGGGAGGTGGAGGTTGCAGTGAGCCGAGACCATGCCACTGCACTCCAGCCTGGGCAACAGAGCAAGACTCTGTCTCAAAAAATATATATACATTATGAAACAATTCGAAATACTGTCTTTTTCTCCTTTTTTAGAGACTTTGTGGGGGATTTTGGTTTTTTATTTTATTTATTTATTTATTTATTGAGACAGGGTTTCTCTCTGTCACCCAGTCTGGAGTGCAGTGGTACAAACACAGCTCACTGCAGTCTCCAACTCCTGGGATCCAGCAGTCTTGCCACTTCAGCCTCCCAAGTAGTTGGGACTACAGGTTTGCATCACCACACCTGGCTAATTTTTTGATTATTTGTGGAGACAGGTTCTCACTTTTCTTGCCCAGGCTGATCTCAAATTCTTGTACTCAAGCAATCCTTCTGCTTTGGTCTCCCAAAGTGCTGGGAGTATAGTTGCAAGCCTCTGCACCTGTCTGTCTTTTTCAGAATGAACTTCTTCAGATAGGATACTAAGAAAGTGATTCTGTAGCCAGGCGTGGTGGCTCATGCCTGTAATCCTAGCACTTTGGGAGGCTAAGGCAGGCCGATCGCCTGAGACCACGAGTTTGAGACCAGCCTGGCCAACATGGTGCAAGCTAATCTCTTCTAAAATTATAAAAATTAGCCGGGTGTGGTGGCGTGAGCCTATAATCCCAGCTATCGGGAGGCTGAGGCACAAGAATTGCCTGAACACAGGAGGCGGAGGTTGCAGTGAGCTAAGATCTTGCCACTGCACTCCAGCCTGGGCGACAGAGTAAGACACTGTCTCAAAAAAAAAATAAATAAAAGAAAGTGATTCTCGCTTGACCCCAGGAGGTGGAGGTTGCGGTGAGCTGAGATCGCGCCATTGCACTCCAGCCTGGACAACAAGAGCGAAACTCCGTCTCAAAAAAAAAAAAAAAAGAAAGTGATTCTATCGAAAGGTAATTTAGCATTCAAGGAAAGGCATTGGCTCAATATTTAGTCTCCCAACTGTTGAGCAACCAGATGTGATTGGTTTTTAAACAGCACTTTGGGGCAGAAATGAATTAGTTAAGCCAAAATACTGACTGGTCCTAGACATAAATCATCTTTTTTGGATGGTGCTAGAGAACTAGAGGCTAATCCCCAACATGAGGTTCTTCTAATTTCTTGGTTGTGATTTTTCAGTGAAAGAAATTAAAAAGAATTTGCAGATTCATGGAGACTTGGGAAGGATATTAAGCTGTCTTACAACCCCAAATTCACCAAAAATGGAATAGCAAATCACTGAATATTCATAATAAAAATTGAAGTATTTTCAAACTTCAGTTTTTATCTCAGAGGTTAACGTCATATGTAATCTGAAATCTCACGAAAAAGTAACTGAGTTAATCAATATCTATGCTTACTAATGAGGACCACTGAAAACCAGCTGTTGTGCTGAGAACATCAGGGCCAGGAGTGGAGAAGGGCCTGTTCATGGTTCTTTTCCTTTCTGTCCTTTAGAAATCCACCTTGTCATCTGGGCATAGTGGCTCATGCCTGTAATCCCAGCACTTTGGGAGGCTGAGGCCGGTAGATCGCTTGAGCCCAAGAGTTTGAGACCAGCCTGGGCAACATGGAGAAATCTCATCTCTACAAAAAATACAAAATTTAGCCAGTCTCAGATCATAACCCAGTCTCAAAAAACCTTGTCTCTGGCAGAAGGCCTGGTGACTGACAGAAGAACATTGAATGCTCTGTTACTTTTCTATAGAATCTTTTTTTATAGAAACCTATCTGAAAAAAGTTTATTCTGAAAAAGATAATATTCTGAATTGTTTTATAATTTTTTTTTTAATTAAGGAAAAGTGTGGCATACTTAGGTGTTTTCACCCAACATACATTTGTAGGTCATTTGGGGATGCTGGTTGAGTGGATAAACTGAAACAGTTTTCCCCTCTCATAGGTGGGTGAGCAAGCACATTAAAAAGCCGATTCGCTCCACAGTCCTCAGCTTGGATTGGCATCCCAACAACGTTTTGCTGGCAGCAGGATCATGTGACTTCAAATGCAGGTGGGAACCAGTGAGAACTGATAGACTTGAGCCGTGTATTCTTCATCCTTCAACAAATAATTTTGGGTTCTCTTTCTTTGTTTTTTGTTTTGTTGTTGTTGTTGTTGTTTTGAGACAGGGTCTCACTCTCACCCAGGCTGGAGTGCAGTGGCACCATCATAGCTCACTGCAGCCTCCAATTCCTGGGCTCAAGCGATCCTCCAGCCTCAGCCTCCAGAGTAGTTGGGACTACAGGCGTATGCCACCACACCTGGCTAATTTTTTAAACATTGTTTTTATTCTTTGTAGAGACAGGGTCTTGCTGTGTTGCCCGGGTTGGTCTTGAACTCCTGGCCTCAAGTGATCCTCCCTCCTTGGCCTCCTAAAGTGCTGGGATTACAGGCATGAGCCAGTGTGCCTGGCCTGTAAGGTTCCTTTTCTTTGCAAGGTACTGCGCTAGGCACTGTGAGGGACTCAAAAATGAGGCCTGGTGCTGTGGCTCACACCTGTAATCCCAGCACTTTGGGAGGCCGAGGTGGGCGGATCACCTGAGGTCGGAAGTTCAAGACCAACTTGGCCAACATGGTGAAGCCCCGTGTCTACTAAAAATACAAAAGAGGCCAGGCGCAGTAGCTCACGCCTGTAATCCCAGCACTTTGGGAGGCTGAGGTGGGTGGATCACAAAGTCAGGAGATCGAGACCATCCTGGCTAACACAGTGAAACCCCGTCTCTACTAAAAAATACAAAAAATTAGCCAGGCATGGTGGCGGGTGCCTGTAGTCCCAGCTACTCGAGAGGCTGAGGCAGGAGAATGGTGTGAACTCGGGAGGCGGAGCTTGCAGTGAGCTGAGATCGCACCACTGCACTCCAGCCTGGGCGACAGAGCGAGACTCTGTCTCAAAATAAATAAATAAATAAATAAATAAAAGTTAGCCTGGTGTGGTCACATACGCCTGTAATCCCAGCTACTTGGGAGGCTAGGGCATGAGAATCATTTGAACCCGGGAGGTGGAGGTTGCAGTGAGCTGAAATCACACCACTGCACTCCAGCCTGGGCGACAGAGTGAGACTCCATCTCAAAAAACAAACAAAAACAAAACAAAAAAATGGAAGCAGCTTGTGATCTAGAAAAGGAGCTCAAGCATGGTGATTAAAAGAACAAGTTCATAAGTCACTGAGGTAAAAAGAAATCCACTTGGAAGTGGGGTAGGAAGGAGAAGCAAGGGTTGGGGCCAGCGAAGATTTCCTTAAGTGTAAGAATATCTATGGTTTAGAGGGGAGGATTAGCATGTACTCTCTCTGTCTCTGTCTCTGTCTGTTTCTCACCATCTCTTTCTGTCTCTCCCTTTCTCCCTGTCTTTCTTGACAACAGTATTTTTCTTATTTCATATTCCTGGCAGCAGTCTCTGCAAATTCCAAAGTGAAACGATTAATAAAACATAGCTAAACAGTGCACTGCTAAGCTGTTATTGTGCTTTTCTTTCAGTTAAAGCTTTTTATTTTGTCATTAGCTTGAAGCTAGAAGAAATGCAGCCACTTTGCTAAGAACTTTAAGGATCATACCATGGAATTCCATGTAATTGCTTTTTAAAGTTGTTCTTTCTCAAGAATATGCTTTTTTCCCTTTAGCTGAAAGGAAAGCAAAGCAAATAAATGTTGCTTTGTGTTGACTATATGGTAGGTTGGGAGATGAGGTGCACTTTTTTTTTTTTTTTGAGACAAGGTCTTGCTGTGTCACCCAGGCTGGAGTGTGGTGGTGCGATCATAGCTCCCTGCAGCTTCAACCTCCCGGACTCAAGCAATCCTCCCACCTCAGCCTCCTGAGTAGCTGGGACCACAGGCATGAGCCACCATGCCTAGCTGATTTTGTTTATTTTTTGTAGAGATGGGGTCTCACTATGTTGCCCAGGCTGGTCTCAAACTCCTGGCCTCAAAGAATCCTTCTGCCTTGGCCTCCCAAAGTGCTGGGCTTACAGGGATGAGCCACTACACTCAGCTAGGATACACTTTCTTCAGTAACTGTGGAGAATTCCCAGAAAACCAGGCTAGTGGTTTATATCCAGGAATACTCAAAGCTTAAAAAGAGAGAGAGAGATGTGGTGGAGTTTGGCGGAGAAGATGGAGGTCATGAGAGTGTCCAGGCACTTGATATTCTGGACCTGTGTTACTTGTGATTTCTTAACCAGAGTCATTGGAAAATAGAACTAGGTGGCACTAACCCACACCACCTGGATTCTTTGATGGTTGTGAAAATAGGTTGCAGTTATTTTGTTAATATTAATTTCCCCGAGTTTCTCTGTCACAAAAGCTGGAGTGCAGTGGTGTGATCTTGGCTCACTGCAACCTCTGCCTCCCAGGTTCAAGCGATTCTCATGCCTCAGCCTCCCAAGCAGCTGGGATTGCAGGCATGCACCACCATGCCTGGCTAATTTTTTTTTTGGTATTTTAGTAGAGACGGGGTTTCACCATATTGTCCAGGCTGGTCTCAAACGCCTGGCCTCGAGCTATCCACCTGCCTCGGCCTCCCAAAGTGCTGGAGTTACAGGCATGAGCCACTGCGCCTGGCCCAGTCCTGTGGGTATGGGTCTGTCCCATTCGTGTTCCCGAGTTGGTGGCTGAGAGCCACTGGTTCTTTCTTGGCCTTCTAAGACTAAAGCAGCCGCTGTCATGATGCAGATTTAAAGCACAGTGTTTCTACTGTCTCGTCATATAACCTCATATAACTCACAGTCCTCTGCCAGGCATCTTCCAGAGCCTCTGTACTGCCATTGTCATTTGGGGTGGTAAGGGGGATACCTCGGTTCTTTTAGGGAGCCTTTAGGTTCAGCAGTTTTTTGAAGAGAAGAAGGTGTACAAAGTAGAAATCACATTGGAGGGCGAAAGGGCCCTAAAGGGTAGATTTCCAGCCGTTCCCCTTTGCCCTTAACTCTGGACCAAAACATCCTCACACATAGCTGTGTGGAATTAGATAAAAGAGTGAGTTACTGGAAACGGGCGACATCACCTATAAAGGACCTGCCTCCATCTTAAGCTATTCCTGCCACAGAGACTGGACAGTGGGCCTGAGGGTCTAGGGAGCCTGCCCACTCCTTGTCACCGGCCTCCCTTGGCTTTCTCTTGGGGTACGTTTTTAAAAGGGTCAACACCATTAGTTTCTTGCGGGGTGGCAAATAGTTTCCGCTCTCCCACCGTTGACGGTGCAGGCTTCCTGGAGTACTGTGTAGACAGTGATGGTAAGGTAGACAGGAAATGCTGTGGCCATTTAGCAAGGTCTCATGTGGGCAAGGGAGGGATGGGACAGCAAGATCTCCCCAGAATGTGCAGTTCATGAGGACAGGTCTTTTGTGGTCACTACTTCAGAACCTGGCACCCAGAGCCTGACACACAGTAGGTGCTTTGATAGTATCTAGAGTATGGATTAGCTAGGCGCAGTAGCACACATCTGTAATCCCAGCACTTTGGGAGGCTGAGGCAGGAGCATTACCTGATCCCAGGAGTTTGAGACCAGCCTGGGCAACATAGCAAGACCCCATCTCTACAAAAAATTTTAAAATATTAGCTGGGCATAATATGAACCTGTAGTCCCAGCTACTCGAGAGGCTGAGGCAGGAGGATCACTTGAGCCCAGGAGTTAGCTGCAGTGAGCTTTGATCACATCACTACACTCCATCCCAGGCAACAGAGCCAGACCCCCATCTCTTAAAAAAAAAAAAGTTGGGGGGGGTGGTCAGGCGTGGTGCCTCATGCCTGTAATCCCAGCACTTTGGGAGGCCAAGGCAGGTGAATCACCTGAGGTCAGGAGTTCAAGACCAGCCTGGTCAACATGGTGAAACCTTGTCTCTACTAAAAATACAAAATTAGCCAGGCGTGGTGGTGCATGCCTGTAATCCCAGCTACTTGGGAGGCTGAGGCAGGAGAATCACTTGAACCCAGGAGGTGGAGGTTGTGGTGAGCCAAGATCATGCCATTGCACTGCAGCCTGGGCAACAAGAGCAGAACGTTGTCCCCCAAAAATATATACTAGAATATGGATTTGTCAAACTTGGGTTGGCCTGTAGAGACCTCTAACAATAATTCTGTTACTTGAGAGGTTTGAATATCTGAATGTACCTATCATGATTTATTTTTTATTTTATTTTATTTTATTTTTGAGATGGTGTCTCGCTCTGTCGCCTAGCCTGGAGTGCAGTGGCACGATCTTGGCTCACTGCAAGCTCTGCCTCCTGGGTTCACGCCATTCTCCTGCCTCAGCCTCCCAAGTAGCTGGGACTACAGGCACCCGCCGCCACACCTGGCTAATTTTCTGTATTTTTAGTAAAGACGGGGTTTCACTGTATTAGCCAGGATGGTCTCGATTTCCTGACCTCGTGATCCGCCCGCCTCAGCCTCCCAAAGTGCTAGGATTACAGGTGTGAGCCACCGCGCCTGGCCTTATTTATTTATTTATTTATTTATTTATTTATTTATTTATTTATTGAGATGGAGTTTCACTCTTGTCGCCCAGGCTGGAGTGCAATGGCGCGATCTCGGCTCACTGCAATCTCCACCTCCCGGGTTCACGCGATTCTCCTGTCTCAGCCTCCTGAGTAGCTGGGATTACAGGCATGTGCCACCACGCTTGGCTAATTGTGTATTTTTAGTAGAGATGAGGTTTCTCCATGTTAGTCAGGCTGGTCTCGAACTCCCGAGCTCGGGTGATCCACCCACCTAGGCCTCCCAAAGTGCTAGGATTACAGGCCTGAGCCACCGTGCCCAGCTCATGTTTTATTTTTTTTTTAATGAGTCAACCTCTTTGCATTTTGAGATTCCTTGTGGCAGCTGCCTATGGCCTGTTTCTATATACGTATATTTTCATTTGCTTTTTCCTTTTCTCTCTGCCCTTTAAACAGAGTGTTTTCTGCCTACATCAAAGAAGTGGATGAAAAGCCAGCCAGCACGCCCTGGGGCAGCAAGATGCCTTTTGGGCAGCTGATGTCGGAGTTTGGTGGCAGTGGCACTGGTGGCTGGGTCCACGGGGTCAGCTTCTCTGCCAGTGGGAGCCGCCTGGCCTGGGTCAGCCATGACAGCACCGTGTCTGTTGCTGATGCCTCAAAAAGTGTGCAGTGAGTATTTGCCTTTCATTTGGAAGGTAGGGAACAAGGGGTGGGATCTCTCACCAGCTATACCAGGACTGCCCTTCCTGGGGTGTTAGCACAGGGCACAAACATAAAAACCTTAATCAGGCCAGGCGTGGTGGCTCATGCCTGTAATCCCAGCACTTTGGGAGGCCGAGGTGTGTGGATCACAAGGTCAGGAGTTCAAGACCAGCCTGGCCAAGATGGTGAAACCCTGTCTCTACTAAAAATAAAAAAATTAGCCAGGTGTGGTGGCAGGCACCTGTACTCCCAGCTACTCGGAAGGCTGAGGCAGAGAATTGCTTGGACCTGGGAGGTGGAGGTTGTAGTAAGCCGAGATCATACCACTGCACTCCAGCCTGGGCAACAGAGCGAGACTCCGTCTCAAAAAAAAAGGACCTCAATCAAAACTGCAGGCAGGCAGGCCTTGGTGGCTCACGCCTACAATCCCAGCACTTTGAGAGGCTGTTGGCAGATCACCTGAGGTCAAGAGTTCAAGACCAGCCTGGCCAACATGGTGAAACCCCGTCTCTACTAAAAATACAAAAATTAGCCTTGTCGGGCACAGTGGCTCACACCTGTAATCCCAGTACTTTGGTAGGCCATAGGTGGATCACCTGAGGTCAAGAGTTCAATACCAGCCTGGCCAACGTGGTGAAACCCTATCTCTACTAAAAATACAAAAATTAGCCGCAGTAGCTCACATCTGTAATCCCAGCACTTTGGGAGGCTGAGGCAGTCGGATCACTTGAGGTCGGGAATTTGAGACCAGCCTGACTAACATGGAGAAACCCCATCTCTACTAAAAATACAGAAAATGAGCTGGACGTGGTGGCACATGCCTGTAATCCCAGCAACTCAGGAGGCTGAGTCAGGAGAATTGCTTGAACCCAAGAGGCGGAGGTTGCAGTGAGCCAAGATTGCACCAGTGTACTCCAGCCTGGGCAACAAATGCAGAACTCCATCTCAAAAAAAAAAAATCAGCCCGGCATAGTGGCATATGCCTGTAATCCCAGCTACTGGTGAGGCTGAGGCTGGAGAATGTCTTAAACCCAAGAAGCAGAGGTTGTGATGAGCCGGGATTGTGCCATTGCACTCCAGCCTGGGCAACAAGAGCAAAACTCTGTCTCAAAAAAAAAAAAAAACTGCAAGTCAGCTTTTACCGTGACAGGCACAGATACAAATTCTCGGGTTGGAAAATTTTAAAGACCTAGGTCTTCCAGAAATACTTCTTAATGGAAGTACTGATAATGATTCCTTTCAAGAACGCTCCTGGTTTGCTACTGATAAGGGTCACTTAAAAAGGGCCATTTTAAGCTGGGCACAGTGGCTCACATCTATAATCCCAGCACTTTGGGAGGCCAAGGTGGGTGGATCACTTGAGGTCAGGAGTTCGAGAGCAGCCTGGCCAACATGGTGAAACCCTGTCTCTACAAAAATACAAAAATTAGCCCAGCATGGTGGCGGGTGCCTGTAGTCCCAGCTACTCGGGAGGCTGAGGCAGGAGAATCACTTGAACCCAGGAGGTGAAGGTTGCAGTGAACCAAGATCATGCCATTGCACTCCAGCCTGGGCAACAGAGCACGACTCCATCTCAAAAAAAAAAAAAAAAAAAAAAAAAAAAGTCTAGTTTAGTCTGTTACTCTGAATTCCTTACAAAATGTAAGTGCCATTCACCAGCCTTAAATTAAATAGGAGATACATTCTTACTGGGGGAAGTCAGCGAACGATGACTTCATTAATTTGAGCCTTCCATTCAGTAAGGCTTAAAAAGCGTTTATGCCACTTCTCTGCTGTGGCTGGAAGGACTTGAATTACGGTGGCTTCTTTGTGAGTGGCGTGTCTGTTCAGCCATAAAGTACCTGGCCAGACATCAGATTTCATTTTGTTCAGTATATGCTGGAGGAAGAGAGAAGATTGGAATCCTTCTTCTTTTATAAATCTTTGTTCTTCCCTGGTGAATCCTTTTCCATTGATAGCTAAAGGGAACTCACCATTAAAGGTTTTGTGATGGACATGGCCACTTGGGTATCAAAAATCAATCACACTGGGTGACCTTTACTCCCTGTCAGGTCAGTAAGAGTCACCCAGTGTAAACAGCATGATATTTCAGACATGATATATTTTTCCTAACAGGATTAAATGTGCATTTTTTAGCTAGTTTTACATATTTTTTTAAAGATTATCCCCTCAGGCCGGGTGCAGTGGCTCACGCCTGTAATCCCAGCACTTTGGGAGGCCGAGGCGGGTGGATCACCTCAGGTGAGGAGTTCGAGACCAGCCTGGCCAACATGGAGAAACCCCATCTCTACTAAAAGTATAAAAATTAGCCAGGCGTGGTGGCATGCACCTGTAATCCCAGCTACTCAGGAGGCTGAGGCAGGAGAATTCCTTGAACCCAGCAGGCGGAGGTTGCAATGAGCCGAGATCGCACCACTGCACTCCAGCCTGGGCAACAAGAGCAAGACTTGGTCTCAAAAAAAAAAAAAAAAAAAAAGGCCGGGCACAGTGGCTCACACCTGTAATCTCAGCACTTTGGGAGGCCGAAGCGGGCGGATCACAAGGTCAGGAGATCGAGACCATCCTGGCTAACACAGTGAAACCCTGTCTCTACAAAAAATACAAAAATTAGCCGGGCATGGTGGCGGGCGCCTGTAGTCTCAGCTACTCGGGAGGCTGAGGCAGGAGAATGGCGTGAACCCAGGAGGCAAAGCTTGCAGTGAGCCAAGATCGCGCCACTGTACTTTAGGCTGGGCAACAGAGCGAGACTCCGTCTCAAAGAAAAAAAGAAAAAAAAGAAAGATTGTCCCCTCCATTATAAAATGTAGTCTTTCAGAAAATTTCCTTACATAAACAGGCACTTATATATCTTTTCATTTTTAACAGAAATAAGATTATATTATACATTTTATACGTTTTTGTATACATTTGGTAATTTGCCTTTTGATACTTGATAATACTTTTGTATTTTGATGCCAGCGTTACTTGATTTTTATATGGTTTATTGTGGCACAGTAAGTGCTTAGCATACGCTTATTACAAGTCCCTGTCTACCCTCGTATTGACTTCTTTCCCTTTTCCAGTCCTGCAAGTCAGATTACATGCTCCACCCTTCCGCTCCTCCAGCATAAATATCTCATGTAGTAAAAGTCAGGTATACCGCACTAAGGGCTTAAGATGACACATTAGTTCTTCAATTCAATGCCAACTTTATGAAGTGTGTCCTGAGACATATACAGTTAGCTTTTTTTTTATTTTTTAATTTAGAGAGACACTCTCTGTCGCCCAGGCTGGAACTCCCGAGCTCAAGTTCTCCTCCCACCTCTGCCTCTCAAGCAGCTGGAGCCACAGACGTGCACCACCACGCTAGGCTAATTTTTTTTTTTTTTAATTTTTCGTAGAGACTGGGTCTCACTATGTTGTCCAGGTTGATCTCAAACTCCTGCCTCCAGCAATCCTTCTGCCTCAGCCTCTCAAAGTGCTGAGATTACAGGTGTGAGCCACCATGCCCAGCCACAGTCAGCTTTTGAATGCATCGTTTCTTGCATGAAGTGAGGTGCTCCTAACTCATCAACCAGTGTGTTTGCCTGCCATATCTGTGTAATCTCTTTGCCACATTCAAGAGCAAGTAACTACATGCACACACATGTCCCTGCAGGCACACATACACACACATGGCCCATTCCAGTGTGAGCTCCTGGCTAAGACCGTTTGGTTCATCTTGGTAGCTCTAGTTCCTAACACAGTGCCTGGCCATCAGCACAGATCTGTGTGGTCACAGCCCTCTCGGAGCTCTGGTGAACACAGGCAAGGAGAAGGTCCTAGCACAGGTGTCTGCTGTCAAGTCATAGTAACAGGAAGAGCTCTAGGAGCTAAGAGCAGAGAGAAGCCGCTTTCGGCTGAAGTGGCCCGGGAAAGTGGACCGTGAGATCATGGGGGTGATCCCTTTAGAGCTGTGCTGGGGGTGGAAGGGCGTGATGCAAAGACTGGGCTTTGGGAACCAGTTTGTCGTGAGTGGGCGGGGCCTCAGAAGCAGGCAGAGCACAGGCTGGAGCTGGAGCCCAGGGCCGCCCCTGTCTCGAGGCCTGCAAGTTGAGGTCAGGGGCTCCTTTTCAACATAAGTGCCCGTTGATACTGCAGAAGCCCCTGTGAGAATGGGTCCTTTGTCATCATCTGTGTCTGTAAAGAAGCTAATAGTCTGTTGCATCTTGGGATAACAAATGTTCTTGTGTTCAGGGTCTCAACTCTGAAGACGGAGTTCCTGCCGCTCCTGAGTGTGTCATTTGTCTCAGAGAACAGCGTCGTGGCTGCTGTGAGTATTTTTCTTCATTATCCCTCGGGGTGCACTGTATGTGATGCTCAGACAGGGAACAATGTGTGCTCTGTCACCCTAGCACAAAGCAGAACAGTTTTTTAGAAGAAACAGAGCTCGCTTTTTTTAATTTTTTTTTGAGATTGAGTTTTGCTCTTGTTGCCCAGGCTGGAGTGCAATGGGTGATCTTGACTCACTGCAACCTCTGCCTCCCGGGTTCAAGTGATTCTCCCACCTCAGCCTCCCGAGGAACTGGGAATATAGGCATGCGCCACCATACCCGGCTAATTTTGTATTTTTAGTAGAGACGGGGTTTCTCCATGTTGGTCAGGCCGGTCTCGAACTCCTGTCCTCAGGTGATCCACCCACCTTGGCCTCCCAAAGTGCGGGCGTGAGCCACCGTGCCCAGCCTCAGAGCTCACTTTTTTTTTTTTTTTTTTTTTTGGAGACTGTCTTGCTCTGTCGCCCAGACTGGAGTGCAGTGGCGCGATTTCGGCTCACTGCAAGCTCCGCCTCCCGGGTTCACGCCATTCTCCTGCCTCAGCCTCCCTAGTAGCTGGCACTACAGGCGCCCACCACCTCGCCGGGCTAATTTTTTTTATTTTTAGTAGAGATTGGGTTTCACCATGTTAGCCAGGATGGTCTCAATCTCCTGACCTCGTGATCTGCCCACCTCGGCCTCCTAAAGTGCTGGGATTACAGGTGTGAGCCACCGTACCCGGCCGTGAGCCACTGTGCCTGGCTGCTCACTTTTAAGAGTAAGAGGGGGTGGGGCGCGATGGCTCACGCCTGTAGTCCCAGCACTTTGGGAGGCCAAGGCAGGTGGTTCACTTGAGGTTGGGAGGTCAAGACCAGCCTAGCCAACACGGTGAAACCCCGTCTCTACTAAAAACACAAAAATTAGCCAGGCATGGTGGCACACGCCTGTAATCCCAGCTGCTTGGGAGGCTGAGGCAGGAGAATTACTTGAACCCGGGAAGCAGAGGTTGCGGTGAGCTGAGATTGTGCCACTGCACTCTAGCCTGGGCAACAGAGCAAGACTCGGTCTCAAAAAAAAAAAAAAAAGAAAAAAGTAAGAGAGGCCTGTCCTGGTGAACACTCTGCCAAGGAGGTGGGCGGTGGGCAGTGCATCTTCCAGGGACTGACTGAGTCTTGTTTCAGGGCCATGACTGCTGCCCAATGCTCTTTAACTATGATGACCGCGGCTGCCTGACCTTCGTCTCCAAGTTAGACATCCCAAAACAGAGCATCCAGCGCAACATGTCTGCCATGGAACGCTTCCGCAACATGGACAAGAGAGCCACGACTGAGGACCGCAACACGGCCTTGGAGACGCTGCACCAGAATAGCATCACGTAGGTGCCGTCTGTAGAGAGGTGGTCAGGTGACAAGGTGCCCTCCTGCCCCTCGCTGTTTCCTTACTGGGTTGCTACAAAAGCTCTATGCCCTGCAGGCCCAGACGTTCCTTCAGGGACAAGCGCAGCAAGAAGTCTGTATCTTCCCGACCGCCAGGCTCTCATTTCCAGCTCGTGGTAGGGAGGGAGTCGCTACCACGTGGTCATTCTGTCCTTCAAGGTGCAGATTACAAGGCAGCAGCCAGCAGGAGCAGTGCAGACCTTGTTTCAATCTGAGGTGGTGGGGCCTCAGGGCAGCCGCTTCCTAGGGTACCCTTTCTCAGCTACTCGAGAACAAAAGGAGACTTTCCTGAATGCTGCGTTCCCACAGTAGTGCACACATAATAGAAAGCGAAGTTACAGCCTGTTGGAAAAGGTAACTGTAGCTGAGCTGTCGTTTCAAGTCATGGATACAAATAAGAAGATTATTTAATTAAAGGAACAGAATTTCTTAGCATCATGATGACAAAGCTGAGGAGTGTCTCGACTGGGTTTTCATCAGGTATATGTAATTACGTAAGACAACAGAATTGTGTTTTGTCCAGAAAGTTCGATTTTTCTTTTCTTTTTTTTTTTTTTTTTTTTTTTTGAGACAGAGTCTCGTTCTGTTGCCCAGGCTGGAGTGCAATGCCGTGATCTCGGCTCACTGCAACCTCTGCCTCCCAGGTTCAAGCAATTCTCCTGCCTCAGCCTCCCAAGAAGCTGGGATTACAGGCGTGTGCCACCACACCTGGCTAATTTTTTGTATTTTTAGTAGAGACGGAGTTTCACCCTATTGGCCAGCCTGGTTTCAAACTCCTGACCTCAGGTGATCCACCCACCTCAGCCTCCCAAATTGCTGGGATTACAGGCGTAAGCCACCGTGCCTGGCCTGAAAATTTGATTTTTAAGGTCTAGAGGAGAGGCTGGGCATGATGGCTCACACCTTTAATCCCAGCACTTTGGGAGGCCGAGGCAGGCAGATCACTTGAGGTCAGGAGTTCGAGACCAGCCTTGTCAACATGGCAAAACCCCATCTCTACTAAAAAATACAAAAATTAGCTTGGTGTGGTGGTGCACACCTATAATCCCAGCTACTCGGCAGGCTGAGGCAGGAGAATCGCTTGAACTGGGCAGGTGGAGGTTGCAGTGGGCCAAGATTTAAGCCACTGCACTCCAGCCTGGGTGACAGAGTGAGACTCCGTCTCAAAAAAAAAAAAAAAAAGGCGCCTGAAGGAGAAATATATGCTTGATATTCTAAATGACTGTGTTCAGAGTTGGGTCCCATGGGAGTTTCCCTTACTGAGAAGCCTTTTATGTTGAGAATCTTATTGTGGTATTGATGGTGGGAGGAGTGGCGGAAACTTCTAGACTTCCTGTTTGAGAGAATTACGATGAAATGCAGGTTGTGCTTCATCTTCAGCGGAGAAGGGGCAGCTATAAGTAAAATAGGCTGCAAATGCTCTATTGAAAAATGAGAACCAGAGGCCTGGCACCATGGCTCACACCTCTAATGCTAGCATTTTGGGAAGCCAAGGCAGGAGGATCACTTGAGGCCAGCAGTTCGGTACTATCCTGGGCAGCATAGCAAGACCCCATCTCTACAAAAAAAATTTTAAAAGTTAGCTGACTGTGTTGGCACGCACCTGTAGTCCAGCTACTTGGGAGGAGTGAGCTGTGATTGTGCCACTGTACTTCAGCCTGGGCCACACTGTGAGATCCTATCTCAAAAAAAAAAAGAACCTGAAGGCACAGCAAAACTTACCTTTTCTCCACATTCTTCAGGTTTCTCCTTCTATAGCAAAACTCACCTTTTCTCCATTCTTTAGGTTTCTCTGTCTTGAATGACTCCAAGTTACTTCTTGTGAGTTTCTCTTACGTTTCTATACAGACCAAGTGTTAAGGAAAGAAACAGCTCTCATTGCCTCTCTGACACTTCTAGGTGAAAAATGAAAAGACAAACCCTTGCTGATTAGTCTACTTTTATTTGCAGAAATTAGGTGCTCTTTGCACTAGAGCTGTGTCAGCTAACTTTTTCTGTAAAGGACCAGATAGTAAATATTTTAGACTCCGAGAGGCCATAGGTCTCTGTTGCAACTACTGAACTCTGGTTGTGGCAAGAAAGCAGGCACAGACGATGTAAACGAATGAGGTGGCTGCGTTCCCGTCAAACTTTATGGACACTCAAGTTTGAATTTCATGTAATTTTCACTTCATGAGATAATAGTCTCCTTTTAATTTTTTTCCAGCTATTTAAAAATGTAAAAGCTGGGTCGGGTGCAGAGGCTCACGCCTGTAATCCCAGCACTTTGGGAGCTTAAGGTGGGTGGATCACTTGAGGTCAGGAGGTCAAGACCAGCCTGACCAACACGGCAAAACCCCGTCTCTACTAAAAATACAAAAATTCGCCAGCCTGGTGGCAGGGGCTTGTAATCCCAGCTACTCGGGAGGCTGAGGCAGGTGAATTCCTTGAACCTGGGAGGTAGAGGTTGCGGTGAGCCGAGATCGCGCCACTGCACTCCAGCCTGAGTGACAGAGTGAGACTCCATCTCAATAAATAAATAAATAAATAAAATAAAAATGTAAAACCCCCTTTTTTTTTTTTTTTTTTTTTTTTGAGACGGAGTCTCTGTCGCCCAGGCTGGAGTGCATGGAGTGCAGTGGCACGATCTTGGCTCACTGCAAGCTCCACCTCCTGGGTTCACACCATTCTCCCGCCTCAGCTTCCCCAGTAGCTGGGACTACAGGCGCCCACCACCATGCCTGGCTAATTTTTTTTTTTTATCTTTTAGTAGAGATGGGGTTTCACTGTGTTAGTCAGGATGGTCTCGATCTCCTGACCTCGTGATCCGCCCACCTTGGCCTCCCAGAGTGCTGGGATTATAGGCGTAAGCCACCGCACCAGGCCTTTTTTTTTTTTTTTAAACTCACAGGCTGTACAGGAATAGGCAGTGTGTGCCATAGTTTGCCATCCCCTTCCCAGCGTCGGGGAAGGGGGGTTAAGTTCTAGACATCTCAGAGGAGAAAGAAAAATATTGTCTGAGCAATGGGTGATTGTCTTGAAAGCTTTCCAGATAATTAGGCTAAGACAAGTTGTTTCATTTATCTGTTCCCCTGCTTGGCTTGGTGGGAATCTGGTGGTGCGTCTGCTGCTAACATTTATGATTCACTTCAGACTCAAGGAGGGCTGTTGGCTTATCTACACTGGCTGTCTTAGAGGCTGATTTGAGAGGTTTTGTTTGGAGCCAGTTGGAATTCAGTCATGCTTCATCATGCCTCTGGTTTATTTAAAAACAAACAAAAATACTGTTTTCGCCATGGCTGTGGTCCTACCCACAACCTGCTCCCAGCATTTGAGTGCTGTGTGGGCTGGGTCATTCCTGCTTCCCCAGGTCACTCTAACTAAGGCAGGTTCTTAACTTCTCCCCTTGCCAGTTTTGTCTTTCCTGGACTTCTGGTAATAATATGCTTTGGGGGTATTTTCTGAGCCAGATTGTTGCAGCCTAATGTTCGTGGACAAGTTCATAATCAGGAGTTAAAAGATAATTCATTTCCTGGCGAAGCGTGGTGGCTCACGCCTGTAATCCCAGCATTTTGGGAGACTGAGGCAGGAGGATCACTTGAGCCCAGGAGTTCAAGACCAGCCTGGGCAACATAATGAGACCCCCATCCCATCTCTATTTAAAAAATAAAGAAGAAGATAATTCATTTCCTTAAGCTGCCCTTACACTATTAGTCAGGAATGTTGTATTCACTTCCACTACATACCTTACGATCTCTTTTGCTTTGCTTTTTTTCAGTCAAGTCTCTATTTATGAGGTGGACAAGCAAGATTGTCGCAAATTTTGCACTACTGGCATCGATGGAGCCATGACAATTTGGGATTTCAAGGTATTTTCTACCTAACAGAACAAATTTTGTTTGTGTTAAAACTTTTTTTTTTTTTTTTTAAGAGATAGGCTCCTTCTCTGCCACCCAGGCTGGAGTCCAGTGGCGCAATCATGGCTCACTGCAGCCACCAACTCCTTGCCTCCAGCAGCCCTCCCACCTCAGCCTCCCAAGCAGCTGGCACAGCAGGCATGCACCACCACGCCCCGCGAATATTTTTACAAAACTCTTGTGAGAAAAATGTTTCTCATTTCTTGAAACAAAATGTTAAATCTAGTATACAGTTTAATGTCCTAATGTAAGACATTAAACTAGAAATCTCTCTCTTATTTTTTTTTCTTTCTTTTTGAGATGGAGTCTTGTTCTGTCGCCCAGGCTGCAGTGCAGTGGTGCAATATTGGCTCACTGCAACCTCCGCCTCCCGGGTTGGAGCGATTCTCCTGCCTCAGTCTCCCAAGTAGTTGGGATTACAGGAGCACACTACAACGCCCGGCTGTTTTTTGTATTTTTAGTACAGACAGGGTTTCACCATGTTGGCCAAGCTGGTCTTGAACTCCTGGCCTCGTGTGATCTGCCCACCTTGGCCTCTCAAAGTGGTGGGATTACAGGCGTGAGCCACCGCGCCAGCCTTGGAGATCTCTCTCTCTTTTTTTTTTTTTTTTTTTTTGAGACAGAGTTTTGCTCTTGTTGCCCAGGCTGGAGTGCAATGGCGGAATCTCGGCTCACCACAACCTCCGCCTCTGGGGTTCAAGCGATTCTCCTGCCTCATCCTCCCAAGTAGCTGGGATTATGGGCATGTGCCACCACGCCCAGCTAATTTTGTGTTTTTAGTAGAGATGGGGTTTCTCCATGTTGGACATGCTGGTCTCGAGCTCCTAACCTCAGGTGATCCACCTGCCTCAGCCTCCCAAAGTGCTGGGATTACAGGCGTGAGCCACTGTACCCAGCCGGAGATCTCTTTAAAACCTAAAAGTCATCCGCAGAAGAATGGCACATTCTCAGTGAACTGAAATTTTTACTTCTAGATGTCTATTTACTCATTGGGGAAAAATGGAGTGCTGTTTTGGAAACAGGCCCTATTGGATACCAGCCCAGGTTTAACTATATAGATATATATTTATGGCTGACACTAATTAATTTAATAAACATCTACTAAGTATCTCCTGGGTGCCATGCATGGTGCTGAGCACTGAGAATATCCAATCCGAACGAGCCTGTCTGGTAGAAGAGAGAGGTGGACACGGGGGCTGGGTAGGGGATTCGGCAGAGCTCAGAAGAGAAGCCAGTGCCTCTATTTTCACACAGATGAATCTGGGGGGTTACATGGACTGCAGGGAAAAGGTTGCACCTGAGCGGCATCCTGAGCTGCGATGGGTTTTGGAGGGGAGGGGACTGTGAGTTGAGAAAGCACAGGCGAGCATCCTGAGTTGCAAGTGCAGCACACCCAGGCCAACCCTGGGCTTCAGAGAGCACACACCGCCTTTGAGGCGCTGCCCATGGTGTGGTCCTCCGGAAGCACGGATGGAACTAGAAAAAAGAGCTCTAGGTAGCCAGGTGCAGTGGCTCATGCCAGTCATCCCAGCACGTTGGGAGGCCGAGGTGGGAGAATCACTTGAGGCCAGGAGTTTGAGACCAGTTTGGGCAACATAGCGTGACCCCATCTCTATAAAAAAGCCAGGTGCAGCCAGGTGCTGACCCACTCCTGTAATCCCAGCACTTTGGGAAGCTGAGGCTTGTTTCTCCTCCCTACTTCCCTGTCTTGAGTGTAGGAGTTTGAGACCAGCCTGGGCAACATAGTGAGACCCTGTCTCTATTTAAAAATATACATATATGTATTTTTAAAAACCAGGTGCAGTGATGCATGCCATTAGTCCCAGCTACTTGAGAAGCTGAGGCAGGAGGATCACTCAAGCCCAGGAGTTGGAGGCTGCAGTGAGCTGTGGTCACACCACTGCACTCCAGCCTGGGGCAACAGAGCAAGACCCTATCTCAAAAACAAAACAAAACAAAAAAAAAACAACCACACAAAGGAGTGAGGAGTGTGCCCAGAGCCTGTGTGTGGGGCAGTGGGGAAAAGGCACACCTGGCCTGGAGGAGCCAGCAGGGGGAGCCCCAGCCTGGAGTGTCTCTGCGGGGTGAGTCCTGGGAGATCCTGTTTCAGGTGGGGCAGGGCCAGGTTCAGGGTGGGGACAGGCAGCACCTTCCCCGAGGAGGAGGGAGTGGTGTGATACCTACCTCGGGTTGGACACTCCTCAGTGACATCAGTGCTCTTCCCACCTTTTCCAAGACCCTCGAGTCTTCCATCCAGGGCCTCCGGATAATGTGAAGCTGAGTGAGCCTCCGCCATCCAGCATGACAAACTGTGGCCGACCGCAGCTGTGCCGTGGCACGATGGCGAGGAAGCCAGCCCCAAGGAAACACTGAAAACACATATCACGCCAATGCCGTGTGGTTTTGTTTGAATATAAAATTGGTGAAAGTGTTGGTTTTTTTAAGGCAGTAATTTTTTTTGGTTTTTTTTTTGTTTTTTTTTTTGCGATTTCATTCCATTCTTGACCAAAGCTTCTCTTTAAGTAGTTTATTATGGAAAATTGTCACACTAACTTAAAAGACAGGGTGAGGGAGATATGTAAATTGTCCACTAGAAAATTAAATAAAAGAACTGAATGTGGTTTTGGTTTTGTTTCCTTGTAGTATTTCAATTTTTAGTAGAAAAATATGAGTGAATTCTTCATTCGATTCGGTTTTTTTTTAGGCAAAATCTTAGATCGTTGGTTTCTTAAATTGCACCATTCTATACAACCTTGAACCAAAAAGCACCATTTAGTGAGGGGTGAGAGAGAACCATTTCTGAACATTGCAATATTTCTGCAAAGTAGGTTGTGTCGGTCTGTTTTGCATTGCAATAAAGGAATACCTGAGGCTGGGTCATTTGTTTAAGAAAAAAGATTTATTTGGCACACGGTTCTGCCGGTTGGACAAGAAGCATGGTGCCTGCGTCTGCTTTTGGGGAAGCCTCAGGAAGGTTTTACTCATGGCGGAAGGCGAAGGGGAAGCAGGCGTGTCCCATGGCAGGAGAGGATGCAAGAGAGAGTGGGGAGGACCAGGCTCCTTGAAACAACCAGGTCATAGAGTGAGAACACACTCATTCCTGCCAGGGGGCACCAAGCCATTCATGAGGGATCCGCCCCATGACCCAAACACCGCCCACCAGGCCCCACCCCAACACTGAGGATCGCATTTCAACATGAGATTCGGAAGGGACACACAGCCAAGCCCTGTCAGAGGTACACCGTTCCCATCTTGCATGTGAGCAACAGAGAAGCCCACCTCCACTGAGCAACCAAGCCCGAATGGGAGCCTGCCCTGGGAGGCCCCGGGGCCCGGTGCCCACAGCACAGCAGCCCACTGTTAGCAGTGCACCTGCCAAGGGTACGCTGCGGGGGGTGTGCAAGGGGGTGGGAAAGGGGAAAGTCAGCATCTTGGCTTAGAGATGATTGTGCCCACACTGAGCTACTTTCATCATGATGAGACATGAAGTTTGACATTCCATGGCGGAGAATCTTAAGAGGTACAAGGATAAAGAAAAGCAAAATAAGTAAAGAGTAGCCGGAACCTGGCCACATCCTTGATCTCACGGCTCCCTTCTAGAATGCTGGTAACAGTGCTTCCCAAGGCACATCATGATGTGCTCAAGAGAAGGAAATTTGGCCCTCTTGGTGACTCATGGGAAGCCCTCACTCCAAGAGGGAATCCTACCTAGCACCAGGGGTGCTGGCCTCATGGCCCTGCCTGGTCCCTATAGTGTCATCTCTGGGCCCCCAGTGGCAGGAGCTCCTTTGTGTACACATTTGTATACATAGTGCATTGGCAAGGCTCTGTGAGGGTAGACAAAAGCTGGCCATAAAGCAGGAATTAGCTAAAGATTTCTCTTTTAGCCGGGCGCGGTGGCTCACGCCTGTAATCCCAGCACTTTGGGAGGCCGAGGTGGGCAGATCACCTGAGGTCCAGAGTTTGAGACCAGCCTAACCAACATGGGGAAACCCCGTCTCTATTAAAAATACAAAATTAGCCAGGCATAGTAACGCGTGCCTGTAATCCCAGCTACTTGGGAGGCTGAGGCAGCAGAATCACTTGAACCCAGGAGGCAGAGGTTGTGGTGAGCCGAGATCATGTCATTGCACTCCAGCCTGGGCAACAAGAGTGGAATTCCATCTCAAAAAAAACAAACAAAAAATTAGCCAGGCGTAGTGGTGGGTGTCTGTAATCCCAGCTACTCAGGAGGCTAAGGCAGGAGAATTGCTTGAACCCAGGTTGCAGTGAGCTGAAATCATGCCACTGCACTCGAGCTTGGGGGATAGAGCAAGACACTGTCTCAAAAAAAAAAAAAAAAGACAAAAGGCCGGGCGTGGTGGCTCACACCTGTAATCCCAGCACTTTGGGAGGCCGAGGCAGGCGGATCACCAGGTCAGGATATTGAGACCATCCTGGCTAACAGTGAAACCCCATCTCTACTAAAAATACAAAAAATTAGCCAGGCGTGGTGGCAGGCGCCTGCAGTCCCAGCTACTCGGGAGGCTGAGGCAGGAGAATGGCATGAACCCAGGAGGCGGAGCTTGCAGTGAGCCGAGATCGCACCACTGCACTCCAGCCTGGGTGACAGAGCAAGACTCCGTCTCAAAAACAAAGAAAAAAAAATACCCACAGAATTGACTTACTTTTTCCTCTAAGAACTTGATAGCCACAGAGTTATTTTGCTGTTTTTTTTCTTTTTTAAATAAAAACATTTTGAAATTATAATAGAGACAGGGTCTCCCTATGTTGCCCAGGCTGGTCTCAAACTGGGCTTAAGCAATCCTCTTGCCTCAGCCTCCCAAAGTGCTGGGATCACAGGCATGAGCCACTGTACCCGGCCTATTTTGCCTTTTTTTTTTTTTTTTTTTTTTTTTTAAGATGGAGCCTCTTTCTCTGTCAACGAGGCTGGAGTGCAGTGGCGTGATCTCAACTGACTGCAGCCTCTACCTTCCAGGTTCAAGTGATTCTCATATTTCAGCCTCCTGAGTAGCTGGGATCACAGGTGACCCCAGTCTCCGAGTAGCTGGGATTACAGGCGTATACCACCATGCCCGGCTAATTTATTTTGCCATTTTTTAACACAGGCCATTTCTCATGTGGGGAGGAAGTCCCACTCCAGTCACCGCAGCCAGAAGCCCTCGGTGCTTTATTTCAACACCGGGGTACTTTTGAGTTTGTGACACTCTGTCCTCCTCTTACTCTACCTTTGAGACTCAGACCAGGCCTCTGTAAACAATGACTACAGTCTGGGACACTCTGAGAGGGTTCTTCAGGAAAGGTGTGTGAGCCACGCCCTGAATGCAATACTTTAGCTAACTGTGCAGGCACCAAGAAAAGCATTTGGAAGCCATTAACTACCCCTCATAACAAACCTGTAGGGTTGGAACTGTTATTAGCACATTTTTCAGATGACAAAATTCCAGAGAGGGGAATGAGCAGTCTCTCCAAAGCCCTGGTAGTAACCACCAAGCATGTGCTCCCCACTGGGCGAGGGAAATACCTTAGTGACAGCCCCTTTTCAGCTCACCCACGCTCAGGGGCAGGGCCCTGTCACTGGAACTGATGAGAAGGTATTTGAGGCTGGGCACGGTGGCTCATGCCTGTAATCCCAGCACTTTAGGAGACCAAGATGGGTGGATCCCTTGAGGTCAGGAGTTCAAGACCAGCCTAGCCAACATGGTGAAACCCCCTTCTCTACTACAAATACAAAAATTAGCCAGGCATTTGGTGGCACACGCCTGTAATCCCAGTTACTTGGGAGGCTGAAGCACGAGAATTGCTTGAACAATTGCTGGGAGGCGCAGGTTACAGTGAGCCAAGATCATGCCACTGCACTCCAGCCTGGGCAACAGCGAGACTCCATCTCGAAAAAAGAAAAAGCCAAAGAGAGAGAGAGAGCAAGAAGGTATTTGACAATAGCTTGTGGGTTTCATTGTAGACCTCAGTTTCTCAATTAAACTGACACATCAGGCCATGTGGCTTGGAAGGGGGCTGTGCAGCAGGGGCACAGCCCCATCAGAATCCTGGGATGGGATGTGGAATGCTGAGCGAGCGTTATGGGGGCCCCAGCTGTGGGGTACATCTGCCTTGCAGGCCTTTAGCCACCTTACCAGATATATGGCCTTGGGGCTTTGGCCCCAAGGTTTTATCCTCTCCCCTCCTGCTGTCAGCTGGGATGGATCCCTTGATCTCAGGGAAACTGACCCACATTCTGGGGTGGACCAGTGGGACAAAGGGGAGATTATACTGGATACTGGGAGCTCTTAGAAAAGGTCCCTGCCACCGCCCCCTGCCATCTCCCGTCTCCCTGGTCTACCTTGGCCCACCCACTGCTTGTCTGCAGTCAACCTGGCTGCCATTTTGTGACCAGGAGGCAATAAAACTGGTGCTTGAACCTGGGAGGCAGAGGTTGTAGTGAGCCGAGATTGTGCCACTGCACTCCATCGAGACTCCGTCTCAAAAAAAAAAAAAAAATAGCGACAGGCAAGGAGCAGAAAGCCAGCAAGAACCTGGGAGACTGCACCAGCCCTGGCCTGCCTCCCCCACGTCAGCCAGCCCTGGAGAGTCACAGCCTGGGTTTGTGGCTGCATTTCTTGGAAACATGAGAAGGCAATAAAGGAAGCGGGAGTGCGTAGCATCTTCATCCCAGGGCCCTGCAGAAAGCCAATTCCAGGAAGAAACAGAAAGCTCTCCAAGTTGTTCTGGGAGCTCCAGATGAAATCCTTCCATCACCAAGTTCCCTAACCCAGGGTGTTTCTCCACGTAGGGCTTAGAAAACTTTCTCCCCCAAAGGAGCCATTTCAAATAATGCCTTCCATCACTTTCCAATCTGAGGTCTGCTTTCTCCCATCCGCTGGGTCTTCCCTCCACGACTGAAGGCCTGTGGGATGGGTGGGCAGGTGGACAGTGCTTGTCAGCTTCACTTTACAGATGTGGAAACTGAGGCACAGTTACACTACAGGTTAAGTGGCAGCACCAGAACTGGACCCACTTTCTTATTTTTCCTTTTTTGAGATGAAGTCTTGCTCCGTCACCCAGGCTGGAATGTAGCCTGGTTGCAGTGATCTCGACTCACTGCAACCTCCGCCTCCCGGGTTCAAGCAATTCTCCTGCCTCAGCCTCCAGAGGAGCTGGGATTACAGGTGTGCGCCACCATGCCCAGCTAATTTTTTTTGTATTTTTAGTAGAGATGAGGTTTCGCCACATTGGCCAGGCTGGTCTCGAACTCCTGACCTCAAGTGATCTGCCTGCCTCAGCCTCCTAAACTGCTGGGATTACAAGCGTGAGCCACTGCGCCCAACCTTTTTTTGGGGGGGATGGAGTCTTGCTCTGTTATCAGCTCACTGTAACCTCCACCTCCCTCATTCAAGAGATTCTCCTACCTCAGCCTCCTGAGTAGCAAGTAGCTGGGACTACAGGCATGTGCCACCACACCCAACTAATTTTTGTATTTTTGTTTTGTTTTGTTTGGTTCTTTGAGACGGTCTCACTCTGTCACCCAGACTGGAGGGCAATGGCGTGGTCTCGGCTCACTGCAACCTCCACCTCCCAGGTTCAAGCGATTTTCCTGCCTCAGCCTCCCAAGCAGCTAGGATTACAGGCATGTGCCACCACACCCAGCTAATTTTTGTATTTTTAGTAGAGACAGGGTTTCACTATGTTGGCCTGACCTCGAACTCCTGACCTTGTGATCCACCCACCTCGGGGCCTCCCAAAGTGGGGATTACAGGCTTGAGCCACTGCACCCAGACTTTTTTTTTCTTTATTAGAAATGGGGTTTCACCATGTTGGCCAGGCTGGTCTCACCCTCCTGACCTTTTGTGATCAGGCTGCCTCCGCCTCCCATAGTGCTGGGATTACAGGTGTGAGCCACCATACCCAGCCTGGACTCAGTTTTCTACCACTGGATCATTCATTAACACATCTGTTAAGATGTGTGTTGAGTGACTCATGCACCGGGCTCTGTCATGGGCCCAGGGGAGAGAAGAGGGAATAGTACAGCCATGTCTGCGGCTCGCATAGGCTTTTAGAGCCTTTGCATCAACTCAGGTGACCTTAGTTTCATTTTCGCAGATAGGAAAAAGGAGTCTTGAGGTATGCATATTTGTTAGGATGCTTTGATGATTCGCAGCAGAAAAACTCAAAGCAGCCTAAAAATAAAGTGGAGGCTGCACACCGTGGCTCAGGTCTGTAACCCCAGCACTTTGGGAGGCTGAGGCAGGAGGATTGCTTGAGACGAGGAGTTCGAGACCAGCCTCGGTCACACAGGGAGAGCCCTGTCCATACAAAAATTTTAAAAATTAGCTGGGTGTAGTGGCACATGCCTGTGGTCCCTCCCAGCTATGAGAGAGGCTGAGGTGGGAGAATCACTTGAGGCCAGGAGTTTGATACCAACCTGCGCAACATAGCAAAAACGCTATCCCTTTAACATTTTTTTTTTTTTTTGAGAAGTAGTCTCGCTCTCTCACCCAGGCTGGAGTGCAGTGGCGTGATCTTGACTCACTGCAATCTCCACCTCCTGGGTTCAAGTGATTCTCCTGCCTTAGCCTTTGGAGTAGCTGAGATTACAGGCGCGCACCACCACGCCCGGCTAAGTTTTGTATTTTAGTAGAGACGGGGTTTCACCATGTTGGTCAGGCTGGTCTCGAACTCCTGAACTCAAACGATCCGCCTGCCTTGGCTTCCAAAAGTGTTGGGATTACAGGCATGAGCCACCGCACCCAGCCTATAAAAATTTTTAAAAATTAGCCAGGTGTGATGGTGCACACCTGTAGTCCCAAGCACTCAAGAGGCTAAGGCGGGAGGATCACTTGAGCCCAGGAGTTGGAGGCTGCAGTGAGCTGTGATTGCGTCACTACACTCCAGTCTGGGTAAAAGAGCGAGACCGTCTCTAAAACATATTAATTCATTAAGTGGATAACTTGGCTCAGATATCTGAATCTTTGGAGGCAGGTTGGGCTCAGACCGGCCAGTCAGAGGTGACCAGAGCTCTGGTTACTTCTCTGACCTTCTCTCGGCTCTGCACTCTCCCTGCAGCTTCCCTTGTTGCTGTTCCACTTCCGCGTTCCACTTACGAGTCCAGATTCCTGCAGCTCGCCCAGAAGGGGCTTTGTGCACTGGATCATCAGCTGAAGTCCTGGGCTTTGCTTTGATTGGGTCATCTTAGGTCACAACTGCAGCAGGACAGGGAACACTGTGAGCTGATTTAGACCACTCAGGGCCACTTGGGGTCATTCCCTGGGCATCTACAAAGCGGCAGAAGAGTAGGATGGAAGCCAGGGAGGCAGCAACAGAGTCACCTCAGTTACCCTACACGTGTCGCTGTGGGAAGAGGGCTGCTGGTACAGACCCCTTGAAGCTTTTTATCTGCTTGAACTAAAGCCACCGCCTGTATTTGCTGAGGTTGCCGACATCTGTCTGAGCAAATATGCAGGAGCAGCAAGACTGGGGGGGCTCACAAAAGTTCAAGCACTTCCTGTGTGCACACTGTATGACCCGCTTCGCACACTTGGACACATTTAATCCTCCCAAACACCCTAGGGGGTCGAATTCAGTGGAAAAAAGAGCGGCGGGTAAGGGCACCTCCAATGGGGAGGGTTTCGGGGCAAAGCGACCTGAGACCCCCAGCCACATCCTGCAGGACAAACCAATGTCGGCAGGTGAGGACGGCGTGGGAATAGTGTTCCAGGCAGAAGGAACAGCGATTGTCAAAGCCTCTAAGCCTGACAGGGTGGGAGTCTGGCCTCGGACCTCCAGAGATCCAGGAAGACCTGCACAAATACTAGAGAGAGGGGTCTGAAGGAGACAAGAGGAGGGAAGGTTTTTGTTGTTGAGAGGACGACTCGTTCTGTTGCCAGGCTGGCGTGCAGGGGCCCCATCGTGGCTCACTGCAGCCTCTGCCTCCGGGGTTCAAGCAATTCTCGTGCCTCAGCCTCCCGAGTAGCTGGGATTACAGCAGCGCTCCATCACGCGATGGGGCTCCTTGCAGCTAATTTTTTTTTTTTTGAAACAGTCTCACTCTGTCGCCCAGGCTGGAGTGTAATGGCGCGATCTCGGCTCACTGCAACCTCTGCCTCCTAGGTTCAAGCGATTCTTCTGCCTCAGCCTCCCGAGTAGCTAGGATTACAGGCATGCGCCACCACGCCTGGCTAATTTTTGTATTTTTTAGTAGAGACGAGGTTTCACCGTGATAGCCAGGATGGTCTCCATCTGAGCTCGTGATCCTCCCGCCTCGGCCTCCCAAAGTGCTGGGATTACAGGCGTGAGCCACCGCGACCGGCCGAGGTAAGGTTTTCATCGGGGTCTCTTCCATCTGCCTGGCCGCCAGGCCACGTGTCCACTGAAGAGGCAGAGGATCAGGATGGGAAGACTCCAGGGACCACCTGGCGCAAGACCCGCAATCAGGCGGCTGCAAGGCTAACCGGATAACTTAAAGAAGTGAAGCCGATTGACGTGAAACAGAAAGGAAAGAAGTTAACTGGCCGGCCAGCGTCAGCAGGGACGGCCAGTGTCACCCTGCCCGGGGACGGCACCCCTGTTTCGTGGCGAGGACACGGAGGGCCAAGGGGGCGGGGCCGGGCTGCCCTGACCACGCCCGGACCGCCTGCTCCCCGCCCAGGGCCTGCACAGTTGGCGCCCACCGGCATCAGCGTGAAGGGAGCTCCTCGCCGGCTGGCGACGGGGCTGCAGGGCTCGCTAGCCGCTCACCTGCGTGTGAGCGCGGAGCCCGCAATACCCGCCGTCCGGGCTCAGAGGACGTGACTCCCCGACCCTGCGCCCTGCAGCCCCCGGGGGCCGTGCGCCCGGCCCAGGCTCGGAGGTCCCGCCCAGCGGCGGCTCAGGCTGCGCGCCTGGCTCCCAGCCTCAGTTTCCCCATTGGTAAAGCATTGACGGTGGTTGCGGACGGCTTCTACGGACAGAGCCTTGGGCTGCGACGTCTGCGCGGGTACCGGCAGCACCCCCACCTCGAAGGGAGGGCGGGACCTGGATCTCGCGACCGCTGCCCCAGGTCCCCGCCCCCGGGCCCTACCGGGCTGAGGTCGGCAGGCCCCGCCCCCCGCCCACGAGGAAGTGGCTGCTGCTCCGGCGCGGATCCCAGAGCCGGTTCGGCGCGTCGACTGCCCAGAGTCCGCGGCCGGGGCGCGGGAGGTGAGGGCCGCGGGGGCGCCCGGAGGTGGGGGTCAGGGGAGCCATCCGGAGGTGGGGGGACGCGTGGATGTGGGGCGCCGCCTGGGAGTGAGCGGGACGGGAGGGATGAGAGGGGGGTGCAAGGAGGGGGCCGGGGGGCGCCTGGAAGTGAGGACGCATGATGTGGGGGCGCCGCCCAATAGGGGCACGGGGATGAGTGGGGGCGCATGGAGAGGAGGGGGCGCGGGGACTAGGGGCTCGCGGAAAGGAGAGGGAGCGGAGCCCTGGGATTGGAGGGGGCGCGGGGGTGGCCGCAGGGCCAGGCTGTGGAAACGCGGGCTCCCGGCGCACCGAGCGCCCTCGGGGCGTCCCCAGCCCCCGGCCCCAAGCGTCCGCCTGGTGCCTTCCGCCCCTGCTCCCCGGCCCCCATCCCCGGCCTTGCCCCGCTGTCGGTCAGTGTCGCCCCGTTACTTCGGGCCGACGGGGCCCCACGCCCAGTCACTTCCCCTCCATCCCCGGAGCCTTCCGGGTTGCAGCCGCCGGGAAATGAGCTGGCGTCCCCGGCCGCCCCGCCCCTGCCCTCTTGGCCTCTCCCGCTGCTCCCACCCGCTTCCCCCGGGCCAGGTCCGACGGGTCCCGTACGGGGCGGGCCTGGCCGGCGGGGTCCCGGAACGCACTCCTCAGCTGCGGGGCTCGGCGGCCAGGGCAGATCCGAGCAGCCCCTCCCTTTCCGGAGGCGCAGGGAGAGCAGCCAGGCCGCCTAGGGCGGGGCAGGGCCGGACTGCACCCGCGGGCAGTGAAGGGATCAGGAGTGCAAGCCCTGGGGAGTCAGACCTCCCCCTGCCTCCTCTGCCAGTGCAACCCGGAGGCTACCACCACCCATCCCGGCCGGGCGCGGTGGCTCACACATAGAATCCCAGCATTTTGAGAGGCCCAGGCGGGAGGATCGCTTGAGGCCAGGAGTTGGAGGCCAGCATGGACAGCATTGCGAGACCCTTTCTCTATTAAAATAAATAAATAAAATGCAGCCAGGCGCTGTGGCTCATGCCTGTAATCCCAACACTTTGGGAGTCCAGGTGGACGGATCACTTGAGGGCAGGAGTTCGAGACCAGCCTGACCAACATGGTGAAACCCTGTCTCTACTAAAAATACAAAAATTACCCAGGCATGGTGGCAGGCACCTGTAATCCCAGCTACTCAGGAGGCTGAGGCAGGAGAATCGCTTGAACCCGGGAGACAGAGGTTGCAGTGAGCTGAGATCACGCCATTGCACTCCAGCCTGGGCAACAGAGCAAGACTCCGTCTCAAAAAAAAAAAAAAAAAAAAAAAGCCACGTAACATGCCTGTAATCCCAGCTACTTAGGAGGATGAGGCAGGAGAATTGCTTGAACCTGCCTTGGCAGTGAGCCAAGACTGTACCACTGCACTCCAGCCTGGGCAACAGAGCCAGACTCCGTCTCTAAATAAATAAATAAATAAATAAATAAATAAAATCTTAGGGACCTAGGTAGGAGTGCCAGCTTCTCCCTTCACTGGCCAGTGACTGGTAAGCCACCCAACCCCTGCCAGCCTCAACTTTCCTTATCTGGAAAATGGGAATCTTAAGGATTGGGAGGCTGAAATGCAATACTGCAAGACACCTGGCAGCATGTCAGGCGCTGACAGGATAAACGTGTGTTTGTTGCTCACCTTGATCATAGTGTTCCCGCAGGTGAACCTAACTTCCTGGCCTCCAAGATTTGGGGTCAGAGTCCCAAGCTGCGTCATTTAGTAGGAACTGAGTGACTGAGCAAATCGTTGCTTTTGTCTGAGCCTGGGTTTCCTCCTGTACAAACTAAAGGTAAAAAGCAAACAGGCTGGGCACGGTGGCTCACACCTGTAATTCCAGCACTTTGGGAGGCCGAGGCAGGCATATTACCTGAGGTCGGGAGTTCGAGACCAGCCTGACCAACGTGGTGAAACCCCGTCACTACTAAAAATACAAAATTAGCCAGGTGTGGTGGTGGGCACCTGTAATCCCAGCTACTCAGGAGGCTGAGGCAGGAGAATCGCTAGAACCTGGGAGGCAGAGGTTGTGGTGAGCCGAGATCATGCCATTGCACTCCAGCCTGGGGCGACAAAGTGAGACTCTGTCTCCAAAAAAAAAAGCAAACAAAAAATGTCTCAGGTTTGCTTCAGGGGGTAAAAGAGAGAATGGTGAAAATTCTGGGTAAAATCGCCCTGACATGCCAATAAAGTTCGTTTCTTACCTATATCTGTATATAATCCATCGATAGGTCTTTTTCTTTTTTTCTGGAGTCTGGGTCTCACTGTGTTGCCCAGGCTGCAGTGCCATGGCTTGATCATAACTCACTTTAGCCCCAAACTCCTGGGCTCAAGGGATCCTCCTGAGTAGCTGGGATCACAGGCATGTTCCTCCATGCCCAGCTAATTTTTAAATGTTTAGTAGAGGTAGGGTTTTGCTGTGTTGTCCAGGCTGGCCTCAAACTCCTGGCCTCTCAAAGTGCTGGGGTTACAGGCGTGAGCCTCCACGCCTGCCTTATAAGTGTTTTCTTTTCTTTCTTTTTTTTTTTTTCTTTTGAGACAGTGTCTTGTTCTGTTGCCCAGGCTGGAGTGCGGTGACACCACCTTGACTCACTGCAGTGTCTGCCTCTCAGGTTCCAGTGATTCTCCTGCCTCAGCCTCCCAGGTAGCTGGGATTACAGGCACGTGCCACTATGCCCGGCTAACTTTTATATTTTTAGTAGAGACGGGGTTTCACCATGTTGGCCAGGCTGGTCTCGAACTGCTGACCTCAGGTGATCCGCCCGCCTCAGCCTCCCAAGGTGCTAGGATTACAGGCGTGAGCCACCGCACCCAGCTTCTTTTTTTTTTATTTTTGAGGTGGCGGAGTTTCACTCTGTCACCCAGGCTGCAGTGCAGTGGCACAATCTCAGCTAACTGCAACCTCTTCTTCTTGAGTTCAAGTGATTCTCTTGCCTCGACCCCCCGAGCAGCTGGTATTGCAAGTGCCCACCACCAAGCCCAGATAAATTTTGTATTTTTAGTAGAGAGGGTTTTACTGTGTTGGGCAGGCTGGTCTCGAACTCCTGACCTCAGGTGATCCACCTGCCTCCACCTCCCAAAGTGCTAGGATTACAGGTGTGAGCCACCACGCCCGTCCATTGATAGGTCTTTTCTAATATTAACAATTGTATAGCATCCCAACAGTTAATGTCACAATTTATTCTTTCCATATTGTCACCTGGGTTTTTCCACACTGTCACCATTATAAAGACAGCTATTATAAACATGTTTGCTTTATTTTTTAGATGAGGTTTCACTCTGTCACACAGGCTGGAGTGCAGTGACGAGATCTCGGCTCACTGCAAGCTCCACCTTCCCAGCTCAAGCAATCCTCCTGCCTCAGCCCCTCAGATAGCCAGGACTACAGGCCTACAGCATCACATCCCGCTAATTTTTTTTTTTTTCGTAGTTTTTATAGACACTGGGTTTTGCCATGTTGCCCAGGCTGGTCTTGGAACTCCTGGACTTAAGCGATCCACCCGCCTCGGCCTCCCAGAATGCTGGGATTACAGGCGTAAGCCATGGCACCCAACCTATGTTTGCTTTTAAAAAAGAAAAATGACGCCAGGTGCGGTGGCTCACACCTGTAATCCTAGCACTTTGGGAGGCCAAGGCAGGTGGATCACAAGGTCAGGAGTTTGAGACCAGCCTGTCCAACATGGTGAAACCCTATCTCTACTAAAAACAAAAACAAAAATGAGCCAGGCGTGGTGGCGGGCGCCTGCAGTTCCACCTACTCGGGAGGCTGAGACAGGAGAATTGCTTGAACCCCGGAGGCAGAGGTTGCAGTGAGCCGAGATTGCACCACTGCACTCCAGCCTGGGCGACAGAGTGAGACTCCATCTCAAAAATAAAAAAGAGAAAGAAAGAAAAATATGTTGCTGTTTTCTTAGGACCAAATGGGTGTATGTGACCAAAGAATGCTAATTTTCAAGTTCCTGTTAGTGTTATTCTGTTCTACTAATATTTGTTCCCACCCACTTGTTGAATTGAGTGCCCTTCAGAAGAATTAAACCAATTAGCAACAAATGACAATTTCTCCACAGCTCTGCCAGCATTGAATTTTATGTGTTTTTGGTTTTTGTTTTGTTTGGATGACTAACCGGTGCTTTAATGGTACCTTACGATTGTTTTCATGTGTGTTTCTTGACTTCACTCTGTGTGGCTGGTAAGACTTCAAGAGCAGAGCTGGAGAGGGAAGGATAGGGGTAGCAAGGGCTCTGACCCAGCATAGGAAGTTGAGTAACCGCTTAGCACGGTGCAAATTAGCCTGCTGGCTGCTCTATCCAAGAACTGTCTGAGCTGAGTGGGGACTTCCTGGAGTGCCTGTAATGCTGAGATCTTTCCTCCAGGCACCTCCTGCTTGGTTTAGCCTCAGATACAGCCAAACCTCTGGATTCAGGGAAACCTAGGGAAGCCAGGCAAGAAGGGTCCCACAGCCTGTGCCTGGTCTAGCCCCAGCCTCATCTGGATAAAGATGGGAGGGAAATATTGGCTGAGGGCGCCCAGCCAGTATGAAGAGAGCTAGAATGTAAACCCAGCACAGTAAGGAAGAGAGTATCAAGGCCCAGGACTTTAGAGTGCCCCCCCGCCACCACCCCGCCGCCGGGCAGCCTGAGGCTTTCTTTGCCTGGCACCACCATGCCTGGCTAGTTTTTTTTTGTTTGTTTGTTTGTTTGTTTGTTTTCAGTGGAGACGGGGTTTTGCCATGTTGGCCAGGATGGTCTCGAACTCCTGACCTCAAGTGATCCACCCGCGTCGGCCTCTGAAAGTGCTGGGATTACAGGCGTGAGCCACTGTGCCCAGCTATCCCCTCCTCTCTCTGGTTCCTCAACATCAAACAGGCCCACGGTGCTGGCTCACAGGGCCACAGCGGTAGTGGGTTGGTGTCCTGGATCCCTCCCCCAGGAACCATCACTGAAACCTTATGCTGTCAACCCTCGTGGGTGAAGCAGCCCTCATATTCTTCTCCTGAGACATCCATAGCAGGGTAATTGACAGGCGGGGGGTGGGCACACGCTGGCTCACGCAGATTTGGTAGATGAGAGGTTTTCCTGGGGATGATGAAGTCGGAGTGCCCCCGGCTAGAATCCCTGAGGCAGGAGACTGGAGCCCCGTGGCAGCAGTGGCTGAGAGAAGCCACTCCCTTTTTGCTGTCCCACTTCCTCATTGGTAAGATGTGGGGGTTGGGGAGTTATCGCAGAGGCGCTTTGGGTTTCAGCTGCTTTGCAGAAGTTATGGAAAAAGGGAAATGACTCTTTCTCTCTCTCCCCCACTTAACCCTTCTCCCTTGCCCCATTTAAGGGGTTTGTTCAACAGACTAGGAAGTATTTCTGCTAATTCATGCTAAAGTGTGATTGGTTGATAGGTGTGGTCTGAACCTCCCTCCTCTGCCAGTCACTAGTGTACCACTGTGGCCATCTTTTCCAGCCCCTCCTCTGCCGCTTGAGTATGTCTGGGTCCTAGAAACAGTGGTCAGGGCTCTTCGAGTCCTCTCGGTTGCCCTTGCCCACTGGCACATGTGGGGGTTGCTGTCTTCAGCAGAGCCAGCCACTCCATCTTCACAGCCAGGGCACAGATGTGGCTGGGCACACAGCAAGCATGTGACCACTGATGCTGGGACGTCAGAGTCTGTGCATCAACCCAGGGTTCTGAGTCTGGGCTCTCCCACCCTCATCCCCGGAGGTTCCTTCCATCTGGGCCTCCTGGGGCCAAGCAGAGCCTGGGTGGAGTTTGAAAGTGGGCTTCTGGCCTTAACCCTTCCCCTGCCCTGCTGGTGACCGTGGACCATGGGGGTTGTGGGGGTGTAGATGAGCACTGTGCATCAGTCACAGGCCTTGAGCTTCTCTCTGCACAGTGTTGGCATCAGATGTGGGCGGTGATGCCCCAGCCCGGGAACACAGGAAGCGCTCAGGGAAACCCCCATCAGGGCCTGCTGACATGGCTGAGGCCGCCGAGATGGTGCTTCCGGGGCCCTCGCCTTACACAAAGAGGCCTTATAAGGAGAGAGAGGCTGCAGAGGCAGCCCCAGTGGGTGCCGGGTGCTTGTTCTGGGTAAGGCTGCCCACACGTGCAAAGTGTGCTTGTGGACACTGCGCTTGTGTGTGTGCAAGGCTGAACATACATGTGTGCAGGGCTGCAGTGTGCTTGTGTGTGAAGCTGAACACACAGGTGCATGTAGGCAGTATGGTCATGTGTGCAAGGCTAAACATGTGCTTAAAGTGTGGGGGTGCAGTGTGCATGTGTGTGTGCAAGGCTGAACATGCAAAGTGTGCTTGTGTGTGTGAGGCTGAACACACGTGTGTTTGTGTGGCCTGACCCTGCGCTGCATGTGTCTACTTGCTCAGCAAATGCTGACTGGGGACCCACAGGGGTCCTGTTCTAAGCATGGAGGAAACATGAGGTCCCTGCCCCATGCATGTACACGTGTGTACATATGTGTGTGTCCTGTGCTGCCCCAGGAATCTTCCAGGACATCCTGCTACAAGTGAAAGCAAGCGGTTTGGATCTGGAGTGAGCAGGAGGTGGACAGGGCCTTCCAGGCAGTGAGCGCAGGGGGCTTTGTGTTGCAACCTTGGGCAGGCTGGTCACTGAGCCCTGCGGGGCTAAACTGCAGCCCCAGGCAAAGGTGGTTCTGCCCTTCCCTTGTGCCTGGGCCCAGATGCAGTGCAGGGTGGGCCAGCCCCTGGGCAGGGCAGTGACGGGGCAGCCATTGGCCTCCTGGGGCATTCAGGGTCCCCAGTCCTGGTTGGTTCCCAGCCCAGGCCCTGGGACCCAACACAAAACTGCCAGTCTGGTGAGGGAGGCAGCCACGTTATCTAATGGCTGTCACTGGTGACTCTGGGCAGGTGGCCTCAGCCCCCACATCTGTCATCTGGAGCTGACCTGGAGCCTGGCATCCCTCCCCAAGTGCAGCAAGGCCTCCCTGAAGGTCCAGGGCTCGTGGGAGTGTTGAAGGCAAGAATGTATACACAGCAGCTGGCCGGGCAGGGTGGCTCACACCTGTAATCCCAGCACTTTGGGAGGCCGAGGCGGGCGGATCACTTGAGGTCAGGAGTTCGAGGCCAGCCTGGCCAACATGGTGAAACCCTGTCTCTACTGAAAATATAAAAATTAGGCATGGTGGTGCGTGCCTGTAATCCCAGCTACTCAGGAGGCAGAGGTTGGAGTGAGCCAAGACTGTGACATTGCACTCCAGCCTGGGCAACAGAGTGAGACTTCATCTCAAAAAAAAAAAGGATACATTTTTTTTCTAGAGCTGGCAAGGAGGGAGTATCCAGAAAGTGCTGGATGGTACTAGTTAATACGTTTTATTTTAGAGACAGGGTCTGGCTCTGTCACACAGTGGTACAATCATAGCTCACTGCAGCCTCAAACTCCTAGGCTAAGCAATCCTCCTCCCTCAGCTTCCTGAATACCTAAGAATACAGACGTGCACCACCACACCTGCAACTTTTTTTATTTTAATTTTTTGTAGAGATAGGGTCTCACTGTATTGCCCATGCTGGTCTTGAACTTCTGGCCCAAAGCAATCCTCCTGCCTAGGCCTCCCAAAGTACTGGGGTTACAGGTATGAGCAACTGCACCTGGCCCTATTTAATAAAATTATTTATTTATTTATTATTTTTAAGTTATTTTTTCACACACATTCATTCCTAACCTTTTTTTTTTTTTGGGACAGAGTCTCGCTCTGTTGCCCAGGCTGGAGTGCAGTGGTGTGATCTCGGCTCACTGCGACCTCCGCCTCTCAGGTTCAACAGATTCTCCTGCTTCAGCCTCCCCAGTAGCTGGGACTACAGGCATGTGCCACCACGCCCAGCTAATTTTTGTATTTTTAGTAGAGACAGGCTTTCACCATGTTGGCCAGGCTGGTCTCGAACTCCTGACCTCAGGTGATCCGCCCGCCTTGGCCTCCCAAAGTGCTGGGATTACAGGCATGAGCCACCGTGCCTGGGCTCATTCCTAACCTATTTAATGATAATATTTTTGAGGGCTGGGTAGGGTGGTGTGAGCCTGTAGTCCCAGCTACTTGGGAGGCAGAGGCAGGAGGATCACTTGAGCCTGAGAGGTCGAGGCTGCAGTGAGCTGTGATCACACCACTGCACTCCAGTCTGGGCAACAGAGCGAGACCCTTTCTCAAATATACACACACACACACACACGTTTCTGAGAACGTACTCTGTTGGTCACTAACGGCAATGAAAAATTTGTTCAGCGGATATTTCTTGAGCACCTACTATATGCTAAGCATTTAAACAGTGGAAATAGAAGTGAGAACAAGATAGAACAAAAATGTGTCTCTGCCAAGCTGGTTCCATTCCAGCAGGGGAGGAAAGCAGCGGGCCAGATCAGTGAGGGCATGTCTGATGGTGACTGCTGAGCAAATTTAATCGGAAATAGGGAATTACGAAGTGCTGGACTGTGGGAGGTGCTGCAGTTTCCAATGGAGGGGGTCAGGGAAGGCCTCCCCAAAAGTTGACATTTGAGCACAGACTTGAGCTCCAGAGCAAGAGCCGTGTGTGCTGGTATCTGGGGGAAGAGTGTCACAGGCCTAGGGAACAGCCAGCACGGAAGCCCGAGGCAGGTGCGTGCCTGTGTGCCCCAGGATCAGCCTCTGGTCGGCTGGGGAGGCCTGCTCCTCAAAGGGCACGTCAGGGCTGGTATATCACGTCCATCATAGGCTAAGAGTAACCACCTCGTGGTTCCTCTTCATGGAGGCCAGGTGTGGTGTGTCATCTGCTTCCAGCTCTCAGCATCTCTGCTGGGAAGCAGGATTCCTGTTCCCATTTTACTGATGAGAAAACTGAGGTTAAAAGAAGGCAGGTGATGTGTCCCGGGGCACGTGGCTGGGCAAGCAGTGCCACTGGGCTCCTCCACTCCCAGGTCCCTGTGATACTGGGAAACTGAGTCACGGAGGCAGGGAGAGATGGGTTTGAGGAACTGGGCTGAGACCGTGATCTCAGCCCCGTCAGGCCTGGTGGGCTCCTTTGACACTCAGCAGCAGGTGGAGGAGGCTGGGGACAGGCTGGCGGGGGCTGAGCTGCGCTGACGGGAGGATGAGTCGCTGCCCTCTGCCAGGGTTCCCCTTCAGTGCTGGGGCTATTCTAGGGGGCTGCAGTCAAACATCTGGCTGAGTGCAGTGGCTCACACCTGTAATCCCAAATACTCGGCAGGTGAGGAGGGAAGATCTCTTGAGCCTAGGAGCTTGAGACCAGCCTGGACAACATTGTGAGACCCCACTCTCTACAAACAAATTAAAAATTAGTTGGGCACAGTGGCACATGCTTGTAATCCCAGTTCATGGCTGCAGTGAGCCATGATCACACCACTGCTCTCCATCCTGGGCGACAGAGAGAGACCCTGTCTCAAGAAAAAAAAAATCTCCCTCCTTCAGTTCCCCAAGGCTGGGTCACCCTGGGGCCTCCCCAAGAGCCATCACCCAGGCCTCACCTAGCCCTGTGCCTCCTCCCAGCCCTGGGTGCAGCCAGTGGGTGTCTGGGTAGAGAATGGGATATATCTGTTAAATATCTGCCTTTGCCTCACCCATGAGCCCCTGCAGACCGGCCACCTCCCCTCTCTCCCTCTGAGCAGTGTGGGGGAAGACCAGGGCTCTGGGCACGGCAGGGCCAATGTGCCATGTGCTGGACACCTTTCTAGGTGGTTTATGAGATTACTTCATTTTTTTTTTTTTTTTTTTGTCTGAGATGAGTCTTGCTGTCACCCAGCCTCCTGAGTAGTGGGGATTACAGGCAGGCGCCACCACGCCTAGCTAATTTTTGTTTGTTTGTTTGTTTGTTTTTGAGATAGTCTGTCGCCCAGGCTGGAGTGCAGTGGTGTGATCTCGCCTTACTGCGAGCCCCGCCTCCCGAGTTCACGCCATTCTCCTGCCTCAGGCTGGGACTACAGGCGCCTGCCACCACACCCGACTAATTTTTTGTAGTTTTCGTAAAGACGGAGTTTCACCATGTTGGCCAGGCTGGTCTTGAACTCCTGACTGCAAGTGATCCGCCCGCCTCGATCTCCCAAAGTGTTGGGATTACAGGCGCAAGCCATTGGGCCTGCCCTGGATGACTTCATCTTCATCCCATCCTTAATGGGGCAGGGGAAGTTGGGGGGGGGGGTCCATCCTATGAGGAAACTGAGGCACAGATGACAAATGAGGGCCCTGTCCGGCTTGCAGTCCTAGCACTCCACCCCGCCCCAGGGAGCATCTCCCCTGTAGTACTGTCTCCTCCACCCTGTCCCTGGAGCCTCAGAGACATCCCTGTGAAAACTGCCCTTTTATAAGGAGGGAAACTGAGGCCCCAGGAGGGGAAGCAACATGTCAGGCCAGTTAGGAGCCAGGGCTGGCCCCTGCTGCTCCTCTCTGCAAACTGCTGCCCCTCTAGACTGAGGGGCCTCCCTGGTGTGAGGCCCGTGAGGATCATCTGGGGCCTGGTATCCGGGTGAAGTCAGGGGCAAGGTCGGGGCTGACGTGGATTCTCTCTTCCTCTCTCGGGCACAGGAGCCAAGCTGCCATGGCCTACCACAGCTTCCTGGTGGAGCCCATCAGCTGCCACGCCTGGAACAAGGACCGCACCCGTGAGTGCTTGCTGGGGGCCGGTGGGTGGCTGCTTCCACCTCCTGGGATGGGGACCAGCCAGAGCACACATGGGGACGCTGGAGCAGCCAGGCCCCCGGACCATGGGCCCCACGCGGCTGTCCCCTGGCCTCACCCCTGGGTCTTCCAGCTGACCAGGGGCCTCCTGGGTTAAAGTTTAAGGAGGGAATGGGCCAGGTGTGGTGGCTCACGCCTGTAATCCCAGCACTTTGGGAGGCTGAGGTGGGCGGATCACTTGAGGTCAGGAGTTCCGGACCAGCCTGGGCAACATGGTGAAACCCTGTCTCTACTAAAAATACAAAAATTAGCTGGGCGTGGTGGCGGGCGCCTGTAATCCCAGCTACTCGAGAGGCTGAGGCATGAGAATCGCTTGAACCCAGGAGGCGGAGGTTGCAGTAAGCCGAGATGGCACCACTGCACTCCAGCCTGGGCGACAAAGCAAGACTCTGTCTTTAAAAAAAAAAAAAAGAAAGAAAGAAAGAAAGAAAAAGTGGCTAGGAAAAAGCCTTTCGGAGGAGATGACATTTTGACATTTACACAGAGACCCAGAGGAGGAGAGGGAGGGAACTGTGCCCCAGCTGGGGAGGGGCTGGCAGGTGCAGGGGCCCTGAGGTGTCAGCAGGAGCAGCGAAGGGTTCCTGGCTGGCCAGAGCGATAGGGTGGGGAGAAGTCCCAGGGGTCATTGCTGCGAGTAAAGGACAGCCAGTTCCAGAAGAGAGGGTGGCCTGGCAGGGCCTGAAGGACTTCAGGGGGCCTCTCCAAGGCAGAAGAGGAGAGCCTGAAGGGTGAGGTGTTGTTGCCTGGGTGCACTGTGTAGTGTGTCCTGGCAGAGGGCAGTCATGGAGAGGGCCCCTCAATCTCCCTCCATCTCCCCTTCAGAGATTGCCATCTGCCCCAACAACCATGAGGTGCACATCTACGAAAAGAGCGGTGCCAAATGGACCAAGGTGCACGAACTCAAGGAGCACAACGGGCAGGTGACAGGTATGTCAGGGTGGCTGGGACCACTGTCCTGAAAGGAGGTGGTGGGGTGGGGGGTGGTGCAAGGCAGGGCATGGTCACTCATTGTGGAGCATCTACCCACTCACCGTGAAACCCTGATTCAAACTGGCTTCAATTTTAAGGAGACTGTGTTGGCTCATGTTACCAAAAAACTCAGAGGGTTGAGGGCTTCAGGAAGGGCTTGATCCAGCAGCTCCACATGACCAAAAACCCATCTTTTCTGCCTCTTGGCTTTGCCCTCCAGCATGTTTGCTGATAGCATGGAGGGCTCTGACACTCCCTCATAAGCTCTAGGAGTGCCCCCTGGTGTCACTCTAAATAAGCACTGGATCTCAGTAAAAAGTGCTTGCCGGGCCGGGTGCGGTGGCTCATGCCTGTAATCCTAGCACTTTGGAAGGCCAAGGCGAGTGGATCGCTTGAGGTCAGGAGTTCGAGACCATCCTGGCCAACATGACTAAATGTTCAAAAATACAAAAATTAGCTGGGTGTGGTGGCACACACCTGTAGTCCCAGATACTCTGGAGGCTGAGGCAGAAGAATCTCTTGAACCCAGGAGGTGGAGGTTGAAGTGAGCTGAGATTGCACCACTGCACTCCAGCCTGGATGACAGAGCGAGACTGTGTCTCAATAAAAAAGAAAGAGAGGCCGGGTGTGGTGGCTTGCGCCTGTACTCCCAGCACTTTGGGAGGCGGAGGTGGGCGGATCACCTGAGGTCAAGAGTTCAAGACCAGCCTGGCCAACATGGTGAAACCCCATCTCTACTAAAATACAAAAATTAGCCTGGCATGATGGTGGGTGCCTGTAATCCCAGCTACTTGGAAGGCTGAGATGTGAGAATTGCTTGAACCCGGGAGATGGTGGTTGCAGTGAGCTGAGATCGCGCCACTGCACTCCAGCCTGGGCGGCTGAGCGAGACTCCGTCTCAAAAAAAAAAAGATTGGTCGTACACGCCTGTAGTCCCGTCTACTCTGGAGGCTGAAGCATGAGGATTGCTTGAACCTGGGAGGCAGAGGCTGCAGTGAGCTGAGATAATGCCACTGCACTCCAGCCTGGGTGAGAGAGCGAGACTCCGTTTCAAAAACAAAAAAAAGTACCTGCTGGGCAGATACAGCTTCCACCTGGATGGTGGCCTTTCAGCCTCTCCCATGTGGCCACCATAGAGCCACCTCTGCCTGAGTGTCGTCAGCCTCCTATGTCCCCTCCATCCCCCCACAGGCATCGACTGGGCCCCCGAGAGTAACCGTATTGTGACCTGCGGCACAGACCGCAACGCCTACGTGTGGACACTGAAGGGCCGCACGTGGAAGCCCACACTGGTCATCCTGCGGATCAACCGGGCCGCCCGCTGCGTGCGCTGGGCCCCCAACGAGAACAAGTTTGCTGTGGGCAGCGGCTCTCGTGTGATCTCCATCTGTTATTTCGAGCAGGAGAATGACTGGTGGGTACCTGGGCGGGGCCCGAGTGGGCTGGTAGGGACCGGGGGCAGGACTAGAGTGTCCCCGGGAAGCACCAAATGGGATGTCAGGACCCCTGTTCCCATGACCCTGGGGGAGTCTGTCCTCTCCTCTCTGGGCCTCATTCATGAGGCAAGGGCCTCTCTGCAGCACCCGGATGTTCTCACTGCCAACGACATCCACCACACCAGGAACGCATCTTGGGGGCACCTCACTGAGCCCTGCACACACATTAGTCCTGACTTCCCTGCAGCTCTGTGGACTGGGCATCGGTCACTGTCCCCACTCTACAGATTAGCAAAGGCCCTGCAGCAGTCACTTTCTCAAGGCACCACTCACGAGCTCGCAGCCACATCTCAGACGGAGTCTCACTCTGTCACCCAGGCTGGAGTGCAGTGGCACGATCTTGGCTCACTGCAGCCTCTGCCTGCCGGGTTCGAGCAGTTCTCTGCCCCAGCCTCCCAAGTAGCTGGGATTACAGGCACCTGCTACCATGCCCGGCTAATTTTTATATTTTTAGTAGAGACAGGGTTTCACCATCTTGGCCAGGTTGGTCTTGAACTCCTGACCTCATGATTCACCCGCCTTGGCCTCCCAAAGTGCTGGGATTACAGGCGTGAGCCACTGTGCCCGGCCAATTTTTTTTTTTTTTTTTTTTTTTGAGACACAGTCTTGCTCTGTCGTCCAGGCTGGAGTGCAGTGGCACAATCTCAGCTTACCGCAACCTCCACCTCCCAGGTTCAAGCAATTTTCCTGCCTCAGCCTACTGAGTAGCTGGGACTACAGGCACGCGCCACCACGCCCGGCTAATTTTGTATTTTTTAGTAGAGATGGGGTTTCTCCATGTTGGTCAGGCTGGTCTTGAACTCCTGACCTCAGGTGGTCCGTCTGCCTCCGCCTCCCAAAGTGCTGGGATTACAGGCGTGAACCACTGCGCCCGGCCATATATATATTTTTGAGACAAGATCTTTCTCTGTCACTCAGGCTGGAGTGCAGTGTTGTGATCATAGCTCACTGCAGCCTCAGCCTCCTGAGCTCAAGTGATCCTACCACTTCAGCCTCCTGAGCAGCTGGGACTACAGGCCCAAATCATTTATTTATTTATTTTGTAGAGATAGGGTCTTGTCACGTTGTCCAGGCTGGTCTTGAACTCCTGGCCTCAAGCAATCTTCCCACCTCAGCCTCCCAAAGTGCTGAGACTACAGGTGTGAGCCATGGTGGCCAGTCCACGTCTTAGTTTTTAATCTTCTCCCTCCCCTGCATGGCTGAGGGCAGAGGCCAGGCAGGAGCATCTGAGAGACCCAAATTTGCATCCCACCATGGCCAGTTAGTAGTTGTGTGACCTCTGGTGGTGGCATCACTTTGCTAAGCCTGCTCTGAGGGTGACTGTGTGGCCTAAAGGATAGAGGGCACAGAGTTCCCACTCCAGAAGCGACACAGCGCATCCCTGCCGCCCCGGGGCCCTGACGGCCTTGTGGGCTGGGAATGCCCAGTTGCCTCTCTCCTGGGTCTTTGGTGGGTTGCAGGGAGCAGTGGGAGCCTGGAGTCCCTGGTGCTGAGGTCTGTGAGTCCCACCTGCCTGTCCCTCTCTCCCTGTCTGCCTGACCACCATGCCCAGGTGGGTTTGCAAGCACATCAAGAAGCCCATCCGCTCCACCGTCCTCAGCCTGGACTGGCACCCCAACAATGTGCTGCTGGCTGCCGGCTCCTGTGACTTCAAGTGCCGGTGAGACAGGGCGCCATGGGGGAGGGCGGGGCTGACGTCAACTGACTGCTGACATCTTAGCGGGGATTGGAGGGTGGTGGGGGAGCCGCACCTGAAAGCTCTACACCCCAGCTTCTAGACCCACTCCAGAACTGCTACTAGTGGATGACCTGGGTGTCGATTGAAGGTTCTAGTCCCCGGGGAACCCTTCATGTCTCAGCTGGACATGCCTCTGCCCACCTCTTTTATTTTTTTTGAGATAGGGGCTTGCTCTGTTGCCCAGGCTGGAATGCAGTAGTGCAATCATAGCTCACTGCAGCCTCCAAATCCTGAACTCAAGCGATCCTCTTGCTTCTCAGCCTCCCAAGCAAGACTACCACGCCCAGCTAGATGGGATTTTTTTTTTTTTTCTGGAGACAGAGTCTCGCTCTTTTCACCCAGGCTAGAGTGCAGTGGCGCGATCTCAACTCTCTCTGCAACCTCCGCCTCCTGAGTTCAAGCGATTCTCCTGCCTCAGCCTCCTGCGTAGCTGGAACTACAGGCGCGTGCCACCACGCCTGGCTAATTTTTGTATTTTTAAATGTAGAGACGGGGTTTCACCAAGTTGACCAGGCTGGTCTCGAACCCCTGACCTCAAATGATGCATCTGCCTCAGCCTCCTAAAGTGCTGGGCTTACAAGCTTCAGCTACCATGCCCAGGCACCTGTTAACCCTTTAACATTTTTTTTTTTTTTTTAAATTTTGAGACAGTCTCACTCTGTTGCCCAAACTGGAGCACAGTAGCGCAATCACAGCTCACTGCAGCCTTGGCCTCCTGGGTTCAAGCAATCCTCCCGCCTCAGCCTCCTGAGTAGCTGAGAGTACAGGTGTGCACCACCATGCCTGGCTACTTTACCTCTATTTTGCCTATCCCGGTAGGATCTTTTCAGCCTACATCAAGGAGGTGGAGGAGCGGCCGGCACCCACCCCGTGGGGCTCCAAGATGCCCTTTGGGGAGCTGATGTTCGAATCCAGCAGTAGCTGCGGCTGGGTACATGGCGTCTGCTTCTCAGCCAGCGGGAGCCGCGTGGCCTGGGTGAGCCACGACAGCACCGTGTGCCTGGCTGATGCCGACAAGAAGATGGCGTGAGTCGAGGCCATCCCCGGGGGAGGAGGTGAGTGCAGAGGAGTGGGACACTGTGACTCACAGCTCTCTCCCCTCAGCGTCACGACTCTGGCCTCTGAAACGCTACCACTGCTGGCGCTGACCTTCATCACAGACAACAGCCTGGTGGCAGCGGTGAGGAATAGGGAGGGGAGGGAGGGGGTGTGGTCACAGCAGGCCTCCAAGAGAGCCCAGCAACTCTCATCTCTTCCCTCCTTTCTCCTGCCTCCCTCCTTTTTTTCTTCCTTGCATTCTCTCATGTACCAGAATTGGGCAGAACAGGTTGAGTTATGCTGCAGTAACCGAAAGTCCCTGGCTGCAGTTGTTTAACAGAGTAAAGATTTGGCCAGGTGCGGTGGCTCACGCTTAAAATCCCAGCACTTTGGGAGGTTGAGGTAGAAGTATCACTTGACGCCAGGAGTTTGAGACCAGCCTGGGCAGCATAGTGAGACCCTTGTCTCTACAAAAAGTTAAGAAATTAGCTGGGTGTGGTGATGCACCTGTAATCTCCTAATCCCAGTTACTTGGGAGGCTGAGGCAGGAGGATAACTTGAGCATGGGAGGTCGAGGCTTCTGAAGTGAGCTATGGTCGTACCAGTGCACTTCAGCCTGGACAACACAGAACCTGTCTCAAAAAAAAAAAAGAGCCAGGCCTGGTGGCTCACGCCTGTAATCCCAGCAATTTGGGAGGCCGAGGAGGGCAGATCACTTGAGGTCAAGAGTTCAAGACCAACCTGGCCAACATGGCAAAACCCCATCTCTACTAAAAATACAAAAATTAGCCGGGTGTGGTGGTGGGCGCCCATGGCCCCAGCTACTCGGGAGGCTGAGGCAGGAGAATTGCTTGAACCCAGAGGCAGAAGTTGCAGTGAGCCAAGGGTGCCACTGCACTCCAGCCGGAGCCACCGAGACTCCATCTCAAAAACAGAGAAAACAGAAAAAAGATATTTACTTCTTGCTCACATTTTATGTCCAGTGTGGGTGTTGTGAGGGGCTCTGATGGAGGCTGACCCCAGCATGCTGTCCCAGATGCCACGAGGGAGCCGGAACCTGTGGAATCATGCCCTGGGTCTTAACATTTCTGCCCACATTTCATTGGCAGGTGCAATGGCAAGGCCACGCCTAATGCAAAGGGCGGGAGTTCGGGGTGTGCAGTTCCTCCAGGTGTCCGGGAAGTGCACTGCTCTCCCTCCCCTCTGCCCACATCTGTCAACTCCCTTTTCACCCCTCTGCAAACATAATGGGGGTGCCAGGGCCAGGTCAGGCTTGCTTTTTGCCTAGAAAAGCAACCAGCTGCGGGGTCTCCCCTAGAGCAGGTGTAACTGGCTGGGCAGGACAGAAGGTACCTGAGCTCCCAGGGAGTCCCAACGCTGGCCTTGCTGGGGGAGATGGCAGCCCCCAGCATCGCCCCCGGTTTTGATACACCTGCGATTCGGGCTTCCCTCGCTGTGGCCCGTCTGCGTCCTTGAGCTGGCATCTGCCTCCCGGGCCACCAGACGCCCGCCTGGCCTCCCCTCCGGCCTCAGTTTCCCCTCGGCGGCGCTCCAATGGCCCCCGCCCTCCGCGCAGGGCCATGACTGCTTCCCGGTGCTGTTCACCTATGATGCCGCCGCGGGGATGCTGAGCTTCGGCGGGCGGCTGGACGTTCCCAAGCAGAGCTCGCAGCGTGGCTTGACGGCCCGCGAGCGCTTCCAGAACCTGGACAAGAAGGCGAGCTCCGAGGGTGGCACGGCTGCGGGCGCGGGCCTGGACTCGCTGCACAAGAACAGCGTCAGGTGAGAGCGGGAGCGGGCCGGCGGGTGGGCGGGGCCTCGACTCGCCCAGAGACAGCCTCGGGTGAGGAAGGGGCCTGGAGTCTTCCTACTGGGGCGTTGTGCTGGGACCGTGAGGACTGGGGGCCCGGAGTGAGGGTAGGCGTGCCCTCAACTCGCTGCGCCGGAAAGGCGTCGGATGAGGGCCGGGCCCGGATAAGACGGGACGGGGCCGATTTGTGGGCGGGGCCTCGACGCTGCACTAAAACCGCGTGGGTCGGAGGCCGGCAGAGGGGGCGTAGCGGGCCCAGGGTAGGGAGTGGCTTCGACTCGCTGCGGAATAACATCGTTAGTTGTGGGCGGGGCCCGTCTTGATCTCACCCTAGCCGCTCAGGTGCTAGTGGAGCCCGGGAGGGACACGGTGCGACCGACATAAGACGGGGTCGACCTCTTTAGATTGCATAAAAATAGCATCAGATGGGGCTGAGCGGCTAGCCTCGCTCTGCATTTCCGGGACTTCGCTAGGTGGGGACTGTCATAGGGCTGGCCCCTGCGGTTCTGTGGGGTGGCCAGGCAGTAACCAGCAGGCTTCCTGGGCGGGGTCACAGCTGGGGCGGGTCTATTGCTACCACTTAGCGAGGTGGGGGCCGAGCTGAGAGTCTCTCTACAGCCTTCTATGGATCTAGGGTGGGATGAGGAAAAGAGGCTCTCCAAAGCCCAAAAGCTGCCAGCCACACGTTCCACCCCGCGGCAAATCAGAGGGAGCGGGAGCTGTATGGCAAGACTGGCCAAGCCCTTCAGCTTGTAAAACCTCCTGTGGCCGCCAGATCCGATGGCTTCCTCAGATGAAACACCTTTGCCCGGCTGTCAGCTTACCCGGGCTAAGCTGCCCCCACCCCCATCTCCTTTTTTGTCCTGTCCAGCTGCACTGCTGGCACTGTGTACACTCCGCAGACACACGTGTCTTTCCTGCCTCCCAGGACTTGAGTGTCCTGTCCCATTTGCCTGCACCTCGCATGCCACTGCTCGTCCCCAAGGCAGAACTGACTTATAAGCCCACCACACCCCCTCTCGGTACTTCTCACTAAAGCCAGCTCCCCAAGAAGTCTGGGAGTGCCTGGTGGACAGGGTGGGCCCGAGCCCAGCGCCAGCACAGGTTGAATTCATAAGCTCCTCTTCCTCTTTGCAGCCAGATCTCGGTGCTCAGCGGGGGCAAGGCCAAGTGCTCGCAGTTCTGCACCACTGGCATGGATGGCGGCATGAGTATCTGGGATGTGAAGGTGAGGCTTGCCCCTCCTGGCTTCCCCCCATCCCCACTCCTGGAGACGACCCCCATCCTTCACTCCTGCAGAGATGGCACTGCATGGGGATGAGGGGCGGGGGCGGCCCCTTGACATCTGGGCCTTGGTGCTCACTGGGGCACCCATCTTCAGGGCGGGGATTTAAACCCAGTTGACAGACTCCAAAACTGCAGGTTCTCTTGCCCTCTGCTGTGCTGGGGCTGAGATGGGTGATCAGGTTCCTGGGAGTGGGGTGGCTGCAGGACAGCTGAGAACCAGCCTGTCCGTTCTGCCTCCCTGCAGAGCTTGGAGTCAGCCTTGAAGGACCTCAAGATCAAATGACCTGTGAGGAATATGTTGCCTTCATCCTAGCTGCTGGGGAAGCGGGGAGAGGGGTCAGGGAGGCTAACGGTTGCTTTGCTGAATGTTTCTGGGGTACCAATATGAGTCCCCATAGGGGCTGCTCCCTCAAAAAGGGAGGGGACAGATGGGGAGCTTTTCTTACCTATTCAAGGAATACGTGCCTTTTTCTTAAAGAAGTGCTTTCATTTACTGAAAAAAAAAAAAAAAAAAATGCCCCCAAAGCACTATGCTGGTCATGAACTGCTTCAAAATGTGGAGGTAATAAAATGCAACTGTGTAAAAAAAAAAAAAAAGTAATTATGGACATACTTGCCTATGTGGAAGGAGAAGTTTTTTGTTGTTATTTCCTTGGGGTCTTGCTAAGTTATCCAGGCTGCACTAGAACTCGTGGGAGCAATCCTTCTGCCTCAGCCTCCCAAGTAGCTGGAACTCCAGGGAGAGGTTGGTGTTTGCATGGCCATAGGTAGATAGCTTATTTTTACTGCTTGCCTACAAAATTGATCCTGAAGCCCAACGGCCTTATGCCAAATGGTTCCCTCCCCACTGCTGTCCATCCTGGGCTGCCACTCCCAAAACTGCCAGTACCAGGTGTCACTGATTGACTTGTCAAATTCCTGGACAAAGGGGCTACACACTCCAGGCTGGTTGTGGAACTTTTGTTTTGTTTTGAGATGGAGTTTTGCTCGTCACCCAGGCTGGACTGCAGTTGTGCGTTCTCAGTTCACTGCAACCTCTGCCTTCCTGGGATCAAGCGGTTCTCCTGCCTCAGCCTCCCAAGTAGCTGGGATTACAGGCACACACCACCAAGACCGGTTAATTTTTGTATTTTTAGTAGAGACGAAGTTTCTCCACGTTGGCCAGGCTGGTCTTGAACTCCTGACCTCAGATGATCCACCCAGCCCAGCCTGGTTGTGGAACTTCATGGGAATTTATTTTGTCGTTACAATGTTGGCAAGATATTTTTTTCCTTTGCTGTAAACTGAGGTTCTGTCTTGGAGTTGATGTCATGTCACCAGGTCCTGCACTGAAGGGCATTTGCACACCTTTTGTGGCTTCTCTCAGGAAAATGTAGGCCTTGGCGACATCCAATGCCAGTGCTATTCCCCTTTCCCCTAGAGTTACAGAATTATAACCACCAGGGGACACCTACAGGCCAGGCCAGGATCCTGGTGCTGCTTCAGCCTACTGTGGCCTGGAAGGGTCCCTGCCTGCTGAGGCCTAAGATCCCGACTTGGCTAAAGGAGGGGAGGGGGCAGGCTGTGGCATGTGGGGTCCTGCTCAGTGCCACCTGACAGATGTCATGCCCCAGGGCCCCAGGTAGGTATGTGCCCTGAACCTTGCCAGGTGCATGTGCCTGAACATGGCACCGTACCCAGCTGGGTAAAAACGGCTCGAGCACGGAAACCAAAGGATAGATTGCCAAAACAAAGATTACGATAATGTCAAGTTTAATGTGCCAAATATACAAGTTGAATTTGTGGGGCATGTTTTGCCTGGGTGCCACACAGTAAACAGAGGTTTCTTGAAATGATCAATGGGTAGGGTTAAAAATGCGCACTGGCCCTAGCCAGGTGGGCAGGAGCCGAGCAGGGAAGGGCGGAGAGGCGAGGCCTCGATAAGACAGGACTGACCAGGGACAAGCCATGACCCTCGAGGACCCAGGGGCACAGGCTCCCAGATGACAGCCCCTGTCTGAATGAGCACCCAGGCAACACAGTCCGGGGCTGAGTGTAGCAAACCTGTCAGCAGCTGCCTCCTGGGACAACCACCCCTTACATGCTATCTACCAGACAAATGAAAGCTCTTCTTACCCCATCTCCCAGGCACCCCCCAGCAAGGGCTCTGAATTCTAAAAACAGCGAAAACATTCAAATGGTTACATATGAAATGCTGTCCTGCATCTTTCTGTCTCAAAGATAGCAGCTGCCCCTCCCCCAGTCCCCCCCAACATCCCCCAAACAATTTCTGTGCCAAGATGAAGAGGAGGCCCCAGGCCACGGGGGGCTTCTGGCCGTGAGGGGCTGTTGCAGCGGCGCCAGGGCACAGGGTGGGCGAGACACAGCAGAGGTCCTGGCAGCGCGGCCCAGGTCCCCGGCATCTCCTCCCACGGGTCGTGGTTACTTATTCAGGGAGAGCGATTGCATTCGTTTTCCTGACAATGTGGCGTCGTCTTTTGCTGAGAGGTGGGAGGAGAAGGGCAGGGGTTAAAACAAAGCAACCCCCCCACCCCCTCCCAACACACGTGCCAGAACCCTAGAACTTTAGGTCTGAAAGGCTGCAGAAAACATTCTGTGCAACAGAGAAGAGCCGAGGCGTGGGAGAGGATTTCTGCTGCAGCTATAACCCCGGCCCCCCAACATTCCCGACATGCTTCAGTGGCCAGACCACCTTATAGAAAGCTGTTCCCTCCACAAAGCCCCACCAACACACACTCCTGTGGGCAAATGGAAACTTCTCACCTCACCTCCCAGCAGAACCCTGTAATTCTAACCTCCCTCCACGGGTTCTGAAGTCTAAAATCTAAACATTCCAACAGTTACATGTGAAGTCCTTTCCTGCTTGGGGTTTGTGAAGCAGGGTTGAATGGGAAGTTGGGATCACTGGATTTCTGGTGCGGGTGACAATGTCCCTGAGCAACTGGTTTCCCCTTTCCAGGCCTGCTTCCTCATGGTCTGGTGAGGAGGCAGGACAGATGGACATGTAGGAGCTCTCCCAGACCCCCGGGAGATGGAAGGTTGCAAGTCGAATGTGCCTATAAACTGGACCAACTCCCATAGCCACTCTGGCCTAGAGGAACCTCCACCACCTCTGGCCTGCCTGGAGGGAGAGCACAGGAAAAGGGGTGCCTGGGCTGGATGTCAAGCCAGTCTGCACTGCTATGTATCCAGCTCACCCTCTCAAGCCCTGCAGAGGGACAGCGGTGACCTCAGGCAGCTCTCCTGGGTTCCCAAGGCACCAGAGACCTTGGTGGGACCTGTGAGCCTCAGGCAAGGTCTGTACTAGGGGCATGGTTTCCTGTGACCTCCCGCTGTTCCGAGCAGGAGTGACTGTCCACCTACTGTGGATGGTGCTCTGCTGAGACTTCAACCTACATCTGACCCCATGATGTCGCTGGACCCTCCTAGTCCCCCGGGGAGGGGCAGGCACAGGGAGGGTGGGCCTCTCCTGAATGACCTCCTAGGCAGCAGTCACTCCTCACCTCATTGTCACCTTGCGGACAGGGACACGAGTTCAGTGCTTTGTGGCTGGCCCAGGACCAGAGTTGGGGCCTGTCCCTGCATGCGCAACCCAGCCCTTACCTTTCCTTTCCTCTTCCTTCTTCCGGGCAGCCTCCTCCCGCTGTTTCCGGATGATGGCCAGCCGGGCCAGGTCAGCCTTGGCTTGCTCTGTCTTCCCGGCCAAGTGCATTTTCATGTAACGCTCTTTTGCCTTCTGCTTCTCAATCTCTTCTCTGTGTGGATAAAATGGTGTCACGGGGACATCTTTCCCACCACTGTTTGCCAAACTGGACGGGAGTTACAATAAAGACCAAGGATTCGGCCTAGGGCCGAGGTGGAAGGGGTGCTCTGGCTCTGAGTCCCTGGCTCCATGAACCCCCTGCTTGGTGGACGTTCACCAAGAAAGTGAGCAGGAGGGAGAGTCCCAGGGAGAAAACATCTGCGATGTCCAGAAAGCCTCAGCGGGAGAGGGGACAATGTCCAGCTACAGCAGGGAGGGGAGGATGCCTGAGGGCTTCATGATCAGGCTCTGGTGGCCATGGAGAGAAGGGGGACCAGGCCAAGAGTGTTCCAGAGAAGATGACCAGGAGGATGAAAGCAGTGGGGACCACATCCTACAAGGAAGGAAGGGCTGGGCGTGGTGGCTCAGACCTGTAATCTCAGCACTCTGGGAAGCCAAGACAAGAGGATCACTTGAGGCTATACGTTTGAGACCTGCCTGGGCAATATAGCAAGACTGTACAAAATAGAAAATTTAAAAATTAGCCAGGTGTGGTGGCACACATCTGTAGTCCCAGCTACTTGGGAGGCTGAGGCAGGCGGATGGCCTGAGCCCAGGAGTTCAAGGCTGCAGTGAGCTACAATTGTGCCACTGCACTCCAGCCTGGGTGACAGAGTGAAATCCTATCTCTAAAAAATACAAACAAAAAAAGGAATGAAGAAGTGGAAGAAGCAGCCACAGGGCATAGGATGAGGACCACAATGGGAAACAGACACACCCAGTCTCAGGTCAACACCACACGGCCCATTCTTAGAGCAGCTCAGATGTGCACGGTGCTGCCCCCCAAGGGGACAGGCCCTATCAGTAGGGTGATGGGAGTAATCACTGGACTCCCATGGGACAAAGTGTCAGGAATGAACCCCCTGAGTAGAGTCAGTGGTGAAGGTCGTTAGCTTCCTTTTGAGGATCTTCCCAAGCTTGAGATTCTGAACTGGAGTGGATGCCCTTCGGGATGAGATCGGAGGGCTTATTTGTACTGGGTTCCTGGAAGAGCCAAGTGTTGGAGGAGGGGAGGGCCCTGCCTGGCAGGAGGCTGGGAGAGAGACTCGGCCTCCCAGAGGCCTTCAAGGTACACAGAACTGGGGAGTAATGAGAAACCAGGTATAGGAGCTAGCTAGAGGGGAGGGAGAGGGACTCGGAGTGGGAAGAGCAGATGCCTTACTACAGAGATGAGGAGATAACACCCGGTGAACCACAGATCCTAGCCCAGGAGGGATGTGCCACACTCAGAAGCCTCTAAGCTGAGCCTCAGGAATGATGACTGAGGCAGCCCAAAGACTCTGCAGGGCCCTTCAGTGAAAGCAAAGTGCCAGGCAGGGCGTCTCTGCAACCCCAAAGGGCAGAGGGAGGGAGCAACAGGATCCCTTTTACTGGTGAGGACACTGATGCCCAGAAAGGGCACAGCCTTATCGAAGGCTGCACAGCTGCCAACGGCAGAATACCACAATGGCAGAATACCCAGGTTGCTGGGTTTTTGAAGTCAGTGCCAAGAGGAAGCTACTGAAGGGGGACAGAAGGGTCCTTAGCAGCTGCAATCACACCCAAGCTCATGGCCTTCCCCATGAGGCTTTCAAAGACACACCCCTCAGCCATTATCCTAAATGCCCAGTCAGGAGAGAAACCAGCAGGCTTCAACCTCTTGTTAAGGCCCTTGAGGTCACCTGGCGGCTGCCAAAAGTCAGGGCACAGTCAAGGACTGATCCTGTGCCAGGCACTTCAGTACATGATCTTGATCTTCATACAACTCCTGAGGAAGATATTTACAGCTTCACCTTCACACAGGACTTGGAGAGGCCTGGGACAGCTGGCTGAGCTGCACTGGGCTGGACTGCCTTCTGGCCGGCACAGGCTCACAGCCCCCTTCCAGTCCCCATGGCCACGACACTACGGATGGATGCAGGTCAGGAATGGTCAGATCAGTGGGGCAAGGGAAGTCTCCCCAGGGTGTGGTGCTCTGGAAGAGGGGAAAAGAGGGCAACCCTCTGTATCCTGCACCATTACCTCAAGTGTTATGCTCAGGTCTGAGCCTGTTGTCCTATATCCCCTGATATCACGTATCAGTTGGTGAAAACAAATTCTGTGTGGCTTTTTAAAGGCTACTGGAGGGCTGTTGGGGAATGAGACAGAAATAAACAGCCACAGCTCCCAGGCAACTGGGGACCTTAGCATCCCACAGGCCAGCTGCTAGCCTGTATTCCCCGGGACACAAGGCCCAGCCAGTGACGTTACCGTTCTCTCCTCGAAAGCTCCTTTGGCCCGTCCAGATCCAGTTGTGTGACCTTTTTGGTTGTCTGTGCCACCCGGTTGGGGTTCTCGATGTCGATGAGCCCTTCAACGCCTTTGCGCTTTTGCTAGAACAGGGCAAGAAGCTGGTTGTTGGAGTTAAGGTCCTGTGGAGCCCCTGAGGGCCACTCCTACCATCTCTCAACAGCCCATCCGGATGAGGACAAACTCCTGCTCCACCCCTAGCCCACGTAGTGCTCAGCCCAACTCTCACAGTGGGTACAGCTCTCTGGAGCATCTTCATCAGCCTGGGAAGAGCCCACAGAACGGCTGCTCGGGGTCCAATAACTTGCCCAAGTCAACCAGGAAGTAGGTGGGAGATGAGAGGTGCGCCCTACCCCAACTTGCAAGCGCTCACACAGCACTACTCCCCCACTTCAAGCTCGGCTTCCAAAAGCAGTTTTCCATGGAATCCCATGCCTGATTCTTCTTGCAAGAAGCGCTGGGCTGGAATCCCCAGGGCAGGGTAGGCCAAGTGTGTGCTGTCACGACCAATTCCAATTCCCACCCACCTTAGCTGATGGACTGGACATGTAACTCAAGAATGAGCTACTGTATCACAGACTCTACAGGTTTGGGACGCTGGCCCAAGAACCCGGAATCTGCACCTTCCACCTCCTCTGGGGAAGTTCCAGAAGAAGGCAGTGTGTTCTCAATGCAGCAGGCTTGGTCAAAGTTTCAGGCCCTGTCAATTCCATCAATTCTCCATAAGGGGGCAGGGAGACAGCTTCCACTCCACAGAGCTCCCTCCACACACTTCCAGTCCAGCTGCACACTTACACCTCCACTCGGATGCCTGGCACTGTAAACTTAACATGTTCAAGACAGAACTCGAGATTCATCCTTTACCCAACCAGACCCTCCCTGCAATCCTAAGCATATCCTTGATTCGTCGTTCCTTCAGCAACCCCTAAATACGGCTTAAACTTGTCCACTCTTCTCCACTGCCACTGTCACCATCCTAGGGCAAGCCATGATTTCTTTTTTTTTTTTCTTCTTTTGAGACGGAGTTTCGCTCTTGTTGCCCAAGCTGGAGGGCAATGGCACGATCTCGGCTCACCACAACCTCGGTCTCCTGGGTTCAAGCGATTCTCCTGCCTCAGCCTGAGTAGCTGGGATTACAGGCATGAACTACCACCCCCCGACTAATTTTGTATTTTTAGTAGAGACGGGTTTTCTCCATGTTGGTCAGGATGGTCTCGAAATCCCGACCTCAGGTGATCCGCCCGCCTTGGCCTCCCAAAGTGCTGGGATTACAGGCGTGAGCCACCGCACCCGGCCCAGGATTTCTGATCTGAACACTGCTCTTACTCTCAACATCCTATCATTCACTCTCCATGGAGAAGCTAAAATAATCTTTTTTTTTTTTTGAGACGGAGTCTCACTCTGTTGCCCAGGCTGGAGTGCAGTGGCACGGTCTCGGCTCACTTGCACTCCGCCTCCCAGGTTCATGCCATTCTCCTGCCTCAGCCTCCTGAGTAGCTGGGACTACAGGCGCCTGCCACCACGCCTGGCTAATTTTTGTATTTTTAGTAGAGACGGGGTTTCACCGTGTTAGCCAGGATGGTCTCGATCTCCTGACCCTGTGATCCACCCACCTTGGCTTCCCAAAGTAAAATAATCTTTTAAAAGCATTATCTGGAGGCCGGCCGCAGTGGCTCAAGCCTGTAATCCCAGCCCTTTGAGAGGCGAAGGCAGGCAGATCACGAGGTCAGGAGATCGAGACCATCCTGGCTAACATGGTGAAACACTATCTCTACTGTAGTCCCAGCTACTCGGAAGGCTGAGGCAGAAGAATGGCGTGAACCCGGGAGGCGGAGCTTGCAGTGAGCCGAGATCGCACCACTGCACTCCAGCCTGGACGACAGAGAGACTCCATCTCCCAAAAAAAAAAAAAAAGCATATCTGGTCATGTCTCTCAATCCCTTCAAGGCCTTCCCCAGCTGCCACTACCTACCATAAAGAAACCCCATGCCAGGCATGGTGGCTCATGCTGCTGCCATCTCAACACCTCAGGAGGGTGAAGTGGGAGGATTACTTGAGCCCAGGAGTTTGAGACCAGCCTGGGCAATATAGTGAGATCCCCATCTCTACAAAAAATTTAAAAATTAGGTGAGTGTGGTGGCGTGTGCCTTTGGTCCCAGCTACTTGGAAGGCTGAGGCTGCGGTGCTTCACTGCAGCTTCACTGCACTCCAGCCTGGGTGACAGAACGAGACCCTGTCTCGAAAAAAAAAAAAAAGAAAAAGGGTCCAGGGTAGTGGCTCACGCTTATAATCCCAGCACTTTGGGAGGCTGATGCGGTGGATCACGAGGTCAGGAGATGGAGACCATCCTGGCTAACACAGTGAAACCCTGTCTCTACTAAAAATACAAAAAATTAGCCTGGCGTGGTGGCAGGCACCTGTAGTCCCAGCTACTTGGGAGGCTGGGGCAGGAGAAGCACTTGAACCTGGGAGGCGGAAGTTGTAGTGAGCTGAGATCATGCCACTGCACTCCAGCCTGGGTGACAAAGTGACACTCTGTCACAAAAAAAAAAAAAAAAAAAAAAAAAAAAAAAAAAAGAAAGAAAGAAAAGAGACCCCAACCCCTTCAACAGCTACACAGGAGGTTCCCTTGCCAATCTCTCCTCCTTCATCTGGACCACTCCGCTCCTTACCCACTAACTCACAGCTACACTGGCCCCTTTCTGATCCTTAAACATGCCAAGCTTATTCCCACCACAGGACCTTTGCACTTGCTAATCTAGTTTCTCAACTGCTCTGCACGCCAATTTTCACAAAGCTGGCTGCACCTTATTTTTTCAGATCTCAGTTTATAAGTTGCTTCACCACCACAACACTTTTCCAAGTCCCCTCAATCACAGTCTGTTTTGTTAGTAACACTTCTCACTACTTGAAATGACACTGTCCGTTTACTTCTTTGTTGTCTGTATCTCCCGTAGAGTGTAAACCCTCAAGAGCAAGGATGTTGTCTGCATCTACCTTTGGGACTAGTACTAAATGGTCACTCAACGTTTCTTTGTTGAATTAATGAGTCCAGGCCTCAGGCCCTCAGAAGATTCAGTACCTGGTAGTCATCTTCTTCATCCTCACTCTCATCTGAGTCTAGAGATTTCTTCTCCTTTTTGGGGTCACCTGCAGCCCCATCTCCACCTTCTTTTTGCTCCTCTTCTTCCTGTTTCAGAAATGGACAACCTGCAGAATCAAAAATGCAAAACAAATCCCCAAGACTATGACCCCATCACCCCCCAAACTGTGGACCTTGAGAAATCAAGCCTCTGGAAGGCTGGAACCAAGGATGACAAGGGTCCTACTGTGACCCTGGCCCCCAGGGAATGGGACCTGGGCCAGACACAGGCAGCCTATGCACTTGGCACCACAGCTTAGAGGCCATTCCCGTAGTCCAGCAAGCCCCTCACAGAGCCACAGAAGGCCCTGCTCCCCTTCCTAACCCAGCCACCTCAGCAGCCAGGGTGAGAAGCTTGTTTCCTGGGGTCAGAAGGACTCAGCCACTAGGCTGAAAACCACCATCCTACTCAGCTCCCACCTGCCGCATGCAGCTGCCAAATCATGCTGGCATTCCCAGGCGAGTCCTGTCCACTCTCCACTCCCACTCCATGGCAAGCCATCCCCCCGACCCACCCACACAGGTGACCTCCTGCACCAGCTTCCCAGAACGACACCTCGGAAGGCTGCTTCCCTCCACCTTTCCTGCCTTCCCACCAAAAATCTCCCTTACAGAAACCTCATGTCCTTCACTTCTTGGCACTTGCCCACACATTCTCCATGTCCTGCTCAGCTGCCGGCTCCCCCAAGGACACCTCCCCAGACCCCAAAGCTGGATGTGGCCTTTCCCTTCTTGAGGGTCCTGGGGCACGTCACAGCTGTGTACCCATCTGGCCCTGACTGCTCCCTTAGGCCCTTGATCCAGGCATCAATCTAATGATATGGTAAGATGCAGATGCTGACGATGGGAACGTATTCTGTTTCCTAATGGTGGCCTGGACAATGTACTACGGGAGCAGAGGAGAGGGAACTACTAAATCGGCTCTGGCTGGAGGTGAGGCACGAGTCACAGAGGAGGAGAGGCTAAACGTCTCCAGGCGTGGAGAGCATGCTGATGCTGGGGTGTGGGAAGGCAGGGCACATGTCATGTGCAGTGTGGCAAATCATCCTGTGTGGCTGCAGCAGACAAGCAGGGGTGCTGGGAGCTCGAGCTGTGAATGGACAGGGCCTGCAGGAGGGAGATCCTCCTGAAAGTAGGTGCACAAGACCAAGAACAGGGCCCAACTAAGGCAGCTGCTGCAGAGCAGCCACAGTTCTTTCTAACCCATCCAGGCAGAGGATGCCCATGCCCCGACTGTCACTGGTTGTTCTGAGACTCACACCTGGGGCTCACTGCCTGCCCGACCCCCAAGTTCTGGCTTGTCCCTGTGAATAGTTAGTCCTTGCCCGGCCTCTCTATGAACCAAATCGGCAGAGCGCCACCCTGGGCCACTGGCGTGGCCTGGACAGGCACGTACTCACCCTGGCCTTCTGCTTCTCAGCCTGCAGCTGCGCGTCGATCTCCTCAGGGCTTGTATACTGCCTCGCCCGGCCTTTGTGGCCTCCCTTTCTTCCTGCAGAGACCCGCAGTTTAGGTGAGCGGAGGCAGCTGCCTTGACTGCTCTGACCCCCAGAGGGCTGTGTCCAGCTTGGAGCGCTCTCATCAGAGACCACAGAGGCCTCACCTACCCCTCACCCAGCACCACCCAAACCAACACCTCCTCCACCCTCATGTGTTCAAAGGCAAGCAGGAAGCAACTCGTGACCATCTGATGCATCACCAAACTGTGTACTAAATGCTGGCTCCCACACAGAAGACCGGAGGGGAGAAGATGGCGAACGGTGCACTGCAGTGACTTGCTACATCCCCTGGTCCCTTACAATCCAAGCACAGTGAACTCAGTTGCAACCACAGAAACATGTACCACTTACACCCCTGCTTTTTATGCAATGTTCTGTCACAGCCAGGGGCCCCCTTTTTTTTTTTTTTTTTTGAGATGGAGTCTCGCTCTGTCGCCCAGGCTGGAGTGCAGTGGCGCAATCTCAGCTCACTGCAACCTCCGCCTCCCTGGTTCAAGCGATTCTCCCGCCTCAGCTTCCCAAGTAGATGGGACTACAGGCATGCGCCACTATGCCCAGCTAATTTTTATATTTTTAGTAGAGACGGGGTTTAACCATGTTGGTTGGCTAGGATGGTCTTGATCTCTTGACCTCGTGATCTGCCCACCTCAGCCTCCCAAAGTGCTGGGATTACAGGTGTGAGCCACCGCGCCCAGTCAGCCAGGGGCACAGTTGATCCTCGGAACAAACCTATGGTACAGGAGTGATAGCTGGTCCCATTTCATAGACCAGGAGACTTAGACCAAAGCAGACTGCTAAACACCACGAAGTTTAGAGTCCAACTCCCAGGTTCTACGCTTACTGGCTTGATGACTTTGGGCAGGTATTTAACCTCTCAGTCTCAGTTTCCTCATCTGTGTCCCTACCTTACAGGGTTGTCACAAAGATAGATGAATTAATCAATATACAGAAAGCTGCTGGAACAGTGCCTGCTACTGAATAAGCACTACAAAAATGTTCGCTAATATCCAGGCACAGGGGCTGATGCCTGTAATCTCAGCACTTTGGGAGGCCAAGGCGGGCAGATCACTTGAGGCCAGTTCAAGACCAGCCTGGTCAACATGGTGAAACCCCCTCACTACTAAAAATACAAAAATTAGCTGGGCATGGTGGCACATGCTTGTAATCCCAGCTACTTGGGAGGCTGAGACAGGAGAATCACTTGAACCCAGGAGGCAGAGGTTGCAGTAGCCAAGATTGAGCCGCTGCACTCCAGCCTAGGCCACAGAGCGAGACTCCGTCTCAAAAAAATAAAAAAATCGCTGATCGTTACTTTTCCCTCTAATCTAGTATTTGGTGGAAAAACAACAACAACAAAAAAAGCACCACTGAACACATAAGCAATTTACTGCAGATATTGGAAACACAATAAAATACCTTGTGTTCACCTTAGTAGTATGGCAAAAAAAGAATACTTAAGGGGAAAAAAAGAAACCCAAACCTACAGGCAAAAACTTTGTGCTTAGACTAAGAAATGACTGGCAAAGTACAGTTGAAAACAACCCTGACTGCACAGTCTAAAAGTTAAAAATGTGACTAGCAGTTAAAGTGTCAGTTTTATAGTCTGACCCTCTTCAGCCGGGACACCAGGCTGACCCTTGCTAAAGCCATCAGCCAGTTTTAAAGCAGGGTGGCATCCCCCTCTGCTGGTCCCCAAGTATGCAGGGGTGGCTGTGGCCTCAACTTCCACACAGGACCTCTCCTGGAAGCTGAGGCCCACCTGATTTCCAGTCTGTCTCTGTGAGCAGAGACTCTGTAATCAGCCAGAGTTGCTCTGCCCTCCAGAGGCGGTAGCAGAGATACTGGCCTCCTCTGATTCCTTACAGCAGCTGCAAAGCCATAATTGGGCTGCTACAGATCACACCACTCATTTTTAATGACTACCTAGGTTCCCGGGGTGTCTAAGTCTATGTTTATTAAAGTCCTATTGTGAGAGAGCAAGTGTGCCAAGAAAAAAACCAACACCCTTTCTTGCTCTCTTAATACACCAGGCAACAGTAACAACTCGAAATTGATTATTATAGGCTCTCCTCTCATGTACTTGGCTATGGGACCCTGACCTTAGCTTGGTCCACAGTAACTTTTATAGTAGGCTCTTCAAGACTTTAAAAAATGATTTGCACTTAACATAATGGAAACAAGAGTTGGTCCTTTGCTCTTGGGGAGTTTGATACTTTTAACACCTTCACGGTTTTTTGTGGTTTTCAGATTAACCCAAGAAAATGTAAACCTTGTCTACCCAAAAAAGCTTTTCACAAGCCCAAAGACCATTTAGCTATGAATTCATATTTAAGGTTTTATCATTGTAACCTCCAACCTTTGCCCAAAGTATCCATTAAGTAAAACTTTGGAGGGAGGATGGCTCATTCAGCAACCTCCTTTTACAGATGAAGGGACTGGGGAACAATAGCAGAGAGACTTTTCCAGCCACAGAATAAATCAGTAGAGAGCTAGGTTTAAACACATTTAGCTCTGTAATGCCCAATTATCTCTGGAGTCAGGAAGCGATTTAGGTTTGAAAACGCTCCAGGCAGATGTTACTGTGGGTTGAGTGCATTAACCAATATAACACATGAGCTACCAATACAACTATATTTGTTCTGTGCCAGGAGGTAGCCAGGCACTTTATGAGCGCTATCATTTTACCACCCCAGCCCCAACTCACCAAGCTAAAGATTAGCCCAGTGTTTCAGATGAGGAAGAGGTTAACTTGTTCAGGGCCACAGAATTAGACAGTGACATAGCTGGGATTCAAATCGGGGACTATGGATTCTAAAGGGGGAAACAGGACAGAGAACGGGCTAGAGGACAGACGACGGGCTACAATGGACTGGGCAGTCATGAACCTTCTTACAAGGCCAAGAGCTGGCAAATCCTTAAAAATAAGAATAGTTATTGCTTCACTGGGCACTTTTAACGACTGCCTGGCACTGTACTGCGCACTCCACGTGGATTACCTAGTTGAAGCCTCCCAACAGTACTACGAGGTAGGTACAATCGTTATTCCCATTGGCAAATGAGAAAACGGAGACGCAGGAGGTGGAGCGACTGGCTCAAAGGAACACACCGAGCCGCTACCGAATGGGGGAGTCGAAACCAGGTCTGGAATGCTCATGGGCATCTCCTTAAGTCTTCCTAGGCAGGCCTGGCTGAACCGAAGCCAGAAAAGGCCCACGTTTTACGCGAGAGGCAGGAGGGCCCGGCACAAGCGCGGGACGCGGTGACTCAGATTCCCAGCCAGCCAAAAAGTGGGATAAATTCCAGAACCCCTAGGCCCGGAGAAGCGCATCCTAGATCCGGCTTTCTAGGCCGGCGAGGACCCAGAGCTTCCGAAACTCCTCAGACCACTGACGGAGTGACTCTGGGACACCACAGTCCTCAGTTTCCCCATCGGGACAATTGGGCGTGGAGGCCCAGGCCTGGCTCTCAGCCGGTGCGGAGAGCCTCCTTCTGCGCTGCTCTCAGAGACGCGCACGGGCTGAGGGGACAGCGGAAGCCGGACCTCGGCCGCCCCTCCAGGCCTGCGGGCCACGCGCGCCCGCCCCTCACCTTTAGGCATCGCGGCTCCGGCGGCTGCGGCGGCGGCGGCGGCGCCTCGAACTGACACCGGAACCGGAAATACCTTGGGCTCGACTTCTTCCGCCCGGGCCAGCCGCCGCCGCCGCCTCAGTGGCCGCAGTGGCCGCAAGGACCCGGACCTCAGGGAGGCCTCCGCACGAAGCCGGACCGTCCTGCGCGCCGCCTAAGTCCAGGCTTGCCCGCGCGCTGCCAGGCAACAACGCCCCCCACGTCTCTCCGTTCGGGAAGACGCGTGGCCCTGCCGGCCACCCACCGGAAGTGAGGGCAAAGGGCAACAGCGGCTCTGGAATTCTATACAGGCATTGCTGAGGACACCTAAGATGACGCAATCTCCGCGCAGGGAGGGCGGGGCTCCGCGAAGACCTCATGCCTTAGCGATCGCCTGAAGAGCGGAAGCCGTCAGTCGAGAAGCAGCTACCCAAGGTCCAGGAGGTTCCGGTATGTGTTTTCCCTCTGTTCTCGATTACCTTGACAACGGCTGAGGCGGGAGACCGGTGGTCTGCACCGTCCTGGAGGGAGATCTGAGTGGCTGGACTCTCAGCCAGCCACTGGGATGTGTTCGGGCTTTGGACCTTGAGGCCGGAGATTGCTCCCGAGAGGAGGCGGCGCCCCGTTCATTCTTCTGAGGGGACGGTAGATTTGGGGGTTTTCCTCTAGGATTCTCACGCCGTTTCCTCTGGTAGGAACGTCTTCTGTCTTCTGATTGTTTTTCTAAGCTGGGTTCAGATGCTGTCCTTTTTATGAGTTTTCCCTACAATTCTGCACTGTCTTCCTTCGCTCCTTCTCGCCTCCTTCCCCGAGCGCCCCCAGTCTCTCTTACACCTCCCGGCACATCTTTCTTCTCGATCTGATTACCTCCTACCTCCTCTTTCTCCTCGATCTGGTTACCGCCTACCATTTCCACCTCCGGGAGGCCTCTTCTGACTTCCAGGCTGGATCAGGGCCCTCGAATTTCCCTGGGTCATAGAAAAGCGATCATTTTGTTGTCACAGACTATGCGTCTTGGGGCCGAGACCGGAATTCACCTATTTCTAGCTTCAGCGTAGGGGAGACTAGTGCGAAGACCACTGATTTGGGAATCAGGAGCCCTCCAGAGTCAGGCTTTGCAAATTCTCAACTGTGTGACCCTGATTCTACCTTATAGAGTTTGATTCCTCCTCTATATGATTGTTTTAGAGAGTTCATGAGAGGAGGCTCTGTGGGGGAGGGGGGTCTTTGTAAAGTGTCAGATACATTACAGAAGGGAGTGACTGAATGAATTTGAGAGAGATGAATCTGTTATGCTGAAAGGTAAATACTTAACCTGAGTTCTCTCTGGCAGCAAGGAAATGCTGTGTGGTTTGAAAAACGCTTTGCTATTTAGATTGGGATCGGCCTCTTGTATGGGAACTACCTGACTTTATGTAATATGTTGTTTGGTGTGAAAGAGACCTTGGCAATCAGCCAATCCACTGCCCTCATTTTCCAGAAGAAACTGAGGACCAGAGAGGGAAAGTGACCTGAAAGTCACAGAATAATTTTAGAGCTGGACAAGAATCCAAGCCTGCAACTGCAGAGACCAGAGATCTTTCTGCTGTCTATACTCTTGGGAAGCACATCCTAAGGTACTTTGATTTTACAGCCATCTTTCCTTTTTTATTTTATCTTTTGTTTTGTTTTGTTTGTTATTGAGACGTGGTCTCACTCTGTCACTTAGGCTGGAGTGCGATAGTGTGAACATGGCTCACTGCAGCCTTTCAACCTCCTGGGCTCAAGTGATCCTCTTGCCTCAGCCTTCCGTGTAGCTCAGACCACAGGCGCCCACCACCATGCTCAGTTAATTTTTTTGATTTGTTTTTTTTTTTTTTTTTTTTTTTGTAGAGATAGGGTTTCACCTCATTGCTCAGACTGGTCTCAAATTCCTGGGCTCAAGTGATCCTCCCATCTCAGCCTCCCAAAGTGCTGGTCAAGACCAGAATTACAGGCATGAGCCACCATGCCTGGCCTTCCATCTTTGCCTTTTTAAATACTCACCCCCATGGCTCCCCGAGTCACAGCCCTCCTTATACTCTATTGTAATTGCTTTTCCTCTTGTCTGTCTCTTTGCTAAAATGTCACCTTCTAAGGGGCAGAGGCTTAACTTTTGTTCTGTGTTCCCAACATCTAGTATAGGGTTAAGCCTTGTAGTTGAAGTTAGCTAATGACAACAGCAGATGTCTCTTAGGCGCACATTATACACCAGGCATGATAGATACAATTATAATGAAGCCTTTGCAATGACCACATAAGGTAGCTTCCATGATCCCCATTTTACACATGAGGAGACAGAGGCTTAGGAAGGTTAAGTACCTTTCTGAAGATCACAGCGGGTAAGGAGCAGAGCCAGGATTTGAACAGTCTGGGTGCTGAGCCCTGTCCCATAGCTATGACCCTATGCTGACTCAAGGAAGTCAGCCTGTACTGAAATAATGGCTGGCAAAGGCCTTTAGGGATTTGAGACTCAGAAACCAATTCATTTTTTTTCCCCAGATCTTTGCAGATTATCCTGTGGAAGGAAAATGCCTAAAGTCAAAAGAAGCCGGAAAGCACCCCCAGATGGCTGGGAGTTGATTGAGCCAACACTGGATGAATTAGATCAAAAGATGAGAGAAGGTGAGTAGGGGAGTTCCTGTCTGGGTGGGCTGGGTCCAAGGGTCACAGGCTTAGATGCCACCAGGGGACAGGCATAAATGCAAATATAAAAAGGGTGGTCTACTAACGCTCACATGTTGTGTTTGCTTATGAACTTGTGGAAATACTGTAAGTGCCCGAAAATAAGATAACATTAATGAAAAGGTCCTCAAAAAAGGTTTTTTTTGTTGTTTTTGTTTTTGCCAACTTGAATATAAAAGGTTATGAAATATAGATCAAATAGTCTACCTATAGTTAAATGTATATTTAAAATCATACAAAATATATTTACTTGGAAGTGCTATTCCTTTTCAGTATCATCGATTAGTCTTTGCCACATCTGTTTTCTGTCACTTCCTTGTAAATGGCGTGTGATCCTGCTTTGTGAACCCGTGTCCTATGCTGTCTTTGGAAATTTTATCTGAAGCCACAAGCATCTGTTGGCCTTATATGATCACAGTGTGGCCACTTACCAATTGACTTTTTTATTTTTATTTTTTGAGTTGGAGTCTTGCTCTGTCTTCCAGGCTGCAGTGCAGTGGTGTGATCTCAGCTCACTGCAACCTCTGCCTCCCGTGTTCAAGCGATTCTCCTGCCTCTCAGTCTCTCGAGTAATTTGGATTACAGGCATGCGCCACCATGCCCGGCTAATTTTTGTATTTTTAATAGAGATGGGGTTTCTCCATGTTGGCCAGGCTGGTCTCGAACTCCTGGCCTCAAGTGATCCACCCACCTCGGCCTCCCAAAGTGATGGGATTACAGGTATGCGCCACTACACCCAGCTGAAGTTACTTTTTAAAGTAGCTTTTAAAATGCTTGCTTGTAACTAACCTAATCATGGTTATATTATGAGGTCGTACCTGCAGTAATTACTAAATTAAATCAATGTTAAATTACTTTGCCCCTTTTTAAAAAAACTGTTGGTACCAGATAACTTCTATTAAATACTCAGTACTTGTTTTGCGGTTTAGATTTGGACCGGCCTATTGCAGTAATCACGGTCATTTTGGGCTGAGCGATTTCTTCCCAAAACAGCTCTTTATCAAAATAAAGGAAATGGGAGCGTGCTGGAATAGAAGAGATTTTGCGAGTCCTTGAAAGTAAATTAACTTTATCTTCTAAAGGGTGACTTTTGAGGGGAGGAGGAACCCTACTTTGTGTTTAGATATTCTTTACCTCCAGAAAGAAGTATTCTTTGTTCTGCTTTTCTTCTTTTTGTTTTTGTTTTGAGACAAGGTCTCACTTTGTTGCCCAGGCTGGAGTGCAGTGGTTCAATCACAGCTCACTGAAGCCTCCACCTCCCAGGCTCAGGTGTTCCTCCCACCTCAGCCTCCCAAGCAGCTGGGACTACAGGCATCCACTACCACGCTTGGCTAATTTTTCTTTTCTTTTTTTCTTTTTTTTCTTTTTTTTTTTTTGAGATGGAGTCTCACTCTGTCGCCCAGGCTGGCGTGCAGTGGCGTGATCTCGGCTCACTGCAAGCTCCACCTCCCAGGTCCACGCCATTCTCCTGCCTCAGCCTCCGGAGTAGCTGGGACTACAGGCGCCCGCCACCAAGCCCGGCTGATTTTTTTTTTTTTGTATTTTTAGTAGAGACGGGGTTTCACCATGTTAGCCAGGATGGTCTCGATCTCCTGACCTTGTGATCCACCCACCTTGGCCTCCCAAAGTGCTGGGATTATAGGCGTGAGCCACAGCGCCCGACCAACGCTTGGCTAATTTTTTGTAGAGATGGGGGTGTGTTAGTCCATTTTCACGCTACTGATAGACATACCTGAGACTGGGCAATTTATGAAAGAACAAGATTTAATGGACTTACCGTTCCATGTGGCTGGAGAGGCCTCACAATCATGGCAGAGGCCAAGAAGGAGCAAGTCACGTCTTAACATGTGTACCAGCTGAATCTTTACTACCTGCTTTTCTGCTTGGATCACAGCATTCTGTTTGTTGAGCTGAATTGTAATTCCTAGGTAATAGAATGGCTTAAAAGCTGGAGACAGGGAGGGATAGTCTTGACCACTCCTCCCCCTTCTGTTCTTCCTTAAAAACTGAGGAGGTCGTAGACAAAGATGAACTTGTGACTGCTAAGAGAGAGAGAACTGCCTTGCGGCAAGTATGAGCGCCACCTGATCCTGCGTGCGTTGAAGGAGCAGCTGCTTCTGCGGCCACTTCCCTCAGAACCTGTAGACTGGTCTAGTTTATTTAGCTTTTCCTCAGCCCTAAAGGACTTTGGCTGGGAGATGAAATTAGAGGTGCCTTCAAGATGATTAGGATGCCCATCTGTGGGCCTAGAATTATCTTGAGAAATTATTATGCTGTAGAAATAGATCTGAAAGCATAGGGACCAAGGTTGGTTTCTTGGCTTTTTTTTGTTTGTTTTGTTTTTTTTTTTTTGAGACAGGGCCATCTGTCATCCAGGCTGGAGTGCAGTGGCACAATCTCAGCTCACTGCAACCTCTGCTTCCCAGGTTCAAGCACTTCTCGTGCCTCAGCCTCCCGAGTAACTGGGATTACAGGCATGGGCTACCATGCCCAGATAATTTTTGTATTTTTAGTAGAGACAGTGTTTTGCCCTGTTGGCCAGGGTGTTCTCGAACTCCTAACCTCAAGTGATCCACCCGCCTCGGCCTCCAAAAGTGCTGGGATTACAGGCGTGAGCCACCGTGCCCAGCCGGGACCAACCTTTTAACAGAACTTACCACTGAATGATCTTTTTAAAAAACGATGTTTTCTAATTCTGTAATTAAAAAGACTTTTTTTTATTGTCACATGGGTAATGTGCCAACGTTGTGACAAGGTTTGAGAGTGGCACGTCTCACACATGGATGTGAACACCCAGTCACACTCATGAATTACAAAAGGATCCAAAAATAGACATTTTTAATTTAAAACAATTATGTTTAAGTTACTTAGCTTATTTTTTATTTTTTTATTTTTTTTTGAGATGGAATCTCACGCTGTTGCCCAGGCTGGAGTGCAGTGGTGCGATCTTGGCTCACTGCAACCTCTACCTCCTGAGTTCAGGCAATTCTCCTGCCTCAGTCTCTTGAGAAGCTGGGATTACAAGCATGCACTACCACACCTGGCTAATTTTTTAATTTTTAGTAGTGATGGGGTTTCATCACGTTGGTCAGGCTGATCTCAATCTCCTGACCTCGTGATCCGCCCACCTTGGCCTCCCAAAATGCCCGGTGGCTTATTCTGTTTTTAAATAACAGCTTTATTGAGATATTAATCATATACTACAAAAGTCAACCTGTTAAATTATCCAACTAAGGGGTTTTTAGTATATTCACAAAGTTGTACGACCATTGGCACAGTCAGTTTGATGTTTCAAGGTTCATCTGTGTTGTAGAATATATCAGTACTTACTTCATTCCCTTTTTTTTCTTTTTTTGAGACGGGAGTCTCGCTTTGTTGCCTAGGCTGGAGTGCAGTGGTGTGATCTCAGCTCACTGCATCCTCCGCCTCTGGGTTCAAACGATTCTCCCACCTCAGCCTCCCAAGTAGGTGGGATTACAGGCATGCGCCACCATGTCCTGCTAATTCTTTTGTATTTTTAGTAGAGATGGGGTTTCACCATGTTGACCAGGCTGGTCTCAGACTCCTGACCTCAAGTGATCTGCCCATCTCAGCTTCCCAAAGTGCTGGGATTACAGGTGTGAGCCACTGAGTCCGGCCAGCCCTGTTTAACTTCTTGAGGAGCCACCTCTTTTCTGCAGTGGCTTCACCATTTTGCATTCCCACCAGGAATGTAGGAGAGTTCCAATTTCTCCACATCCTTCCCAACACTTGTTATTGTGCCATAATTTTGATTATAGTCATCTGTAGGGTCCAGCCCCACAGGGTTGGTGGGTTTCTCCCCGTGTGTGGAGACGAGAGAGCGTAGAAATAAAGACACAAGACAAAGAGATAAAAGAAAAAACAGCTGGGCCCAGGAGACCACTACCACCCAGATGCGGAGACCGGTAGTGGCCCCGAATGCCAGGCTGCACTGACATTTCTTGGATACAAGACAAAGGGGCAGGGTAAGGAGTGTGAACCACCTCCAGTCATAGGTAAGGCCACGTGGGTCACGTGTCCACTGGACAGGGGGCCCTTCCCTGCCTGGCAGCCGAGGCAGAGAGAGAGAGGAGAAAGAGAGAGACAGCTTACACCATTATTTCTGCTTATCAGAGACTTTTAGTGCTTTCACTAATTTGCTATTGTTATCTAAAAGGCAGAGCCAGGTGTACAGGATGGAACATGAAGGCAAACTAGGAGCGTGACCACTGAAGCACAGCATCACAGGGAGACGGTTAGGCCTCTGGATAACTGCGGGCGGGCCTGACTGATGTCAGGCCCTCCACAAGAGGTGGAGGAGTAGAGTCTTCTCTAAACCCGCCCCCCTGGGGAAAGGAAGACTCCCTTTCCCGGTCTGCTAAGTAGCAGGTGTTTTTCCTTGACACTAACGCTACCGCTAGACTAAGGTCCGCTTGGCAATGGGCGTCTTCCCAGATGCTGGCATTACTGCTAGACCAAGGAGCCCTCTGGTGGCCCTGTCGGGGCATAACAGAAGGCTCGCACTCTTGTCTTCTGGTCACTTCTCACTATGTCCCCTTAGCTCCTATCTCTGTATGGCCTGGTGTTTCCTAGGTTATGATTGTAGAGCGAGGATTATTATAATATTGGAATAAAGAGTAATTGCCACAAACTAATGATTAATGATATTCATATATAATCATATCTAATAAGATCTATATCTAGTATAACTATTCTTATTTTATATACTTTATTATACTGGAACAGCTTGTGCCCTCGGTCTCTTGCCTTGGCACCTGGGTGGCTTGCCGCCCACAGCCATCCTAGTGGGTATAAAGTGGTATTTATTCATTATCACTAGTTAACTTACAAAAAGAAAATCCTTTGCAGACCGACCCTGTTCCCCCAAACACACTGTTTGTTTCTCCCCAGCTGAAACAGAACCACATGAGGGAAAGAGGAAAGTGGAATCCCTGTGGCCCATCTTCAGGATCCACCACCAGAAAACCCGCTACATCTTCGACCTCTTTTACAAGCGGAAAGCCATCAGCAGAGGTAATTAGTCAGTCTCTCTTGGACTTTGAAGCTCGAGTCACTTTTGGAGTTACTGAACTGACCACAATCCTTATTCTCGCAACTTGTGCAAGTCATGGTTTTTCTTACCACGAAAAATTAGGGGGAGCCAATGTTGGCTGAGTTTTGTGTGTGTGTGTGTGTTTTGTTTGTTTGTTTTGAGGTGGAGTCTCACTCTGTCACCCAGGCTGGAGTGCAGTGGCACGATCTTGGCTCACTGCAAGCTCCACCTCCTGGGTTCAAGCGATTCTCCTGTCTCAGCTCCCAAGTAGCTGGGATTACAGGCACCTGCCACCACACCCGGCCAATTTTTGTATTTTTAGTAAAGATGGGGTTTCACCATATTGGTCAGGCTGATCTTGAACTCCTGACCTCAGGTGATTCACCTGACTCGGCCTCCCAAAGTGCTGGAATTACAGGCGTGAGCCACCGCTCTTGGCTTTTTTTTTTTTTTTTTGAAACAGGGTCTTGCTTTGTTCCCCAGGCTGGAGTGCAGTGGTGCAATGATAGCTCACTGCAGCCTCAACCTTCTGGGCTCAAGGGATCCTCTCACCTCAACCTCCCGAGTAGCTGGGACTATAGGTGTGCACCACCACGCCCAGCTAATTTTTAAATTTTTTGTAGAGATGGGCCTTTGCTATGTTGCCCAGGCTGGTTTCTTTACTCAAGTGATCCCCTGGCATTGGCTTCCAAACGTGATGAGATTACAGGTGTGAGCCACCTTGCCTGGCCTAAGTACTTTTTTTTTTGTTCCTCCAAGGACTGTCCCATTGCAATACTGAATGCCTTTTTTTTTTTTTTTTTTTTTTTGAGATGGAGTTTCACTGTCACCCAGGCTGGAGTCCAGTGGCACGACCTCAGGGTACTACAACCTCCGCCTCCTGGGTTCAAGTGATTCTCCTGACTCAGCCTCCTGAGTAGCTGGGATTACAGCTGCTACCACGCCCGAGTAATTTTTGTATTTTTAGTAGAGACAGGGTTTTACCATGTTGGCCAGGCTGGTCCCGAACTCCTGACCTCAGGTGATCCGCCTGCCTCGGCCTCCCAAAGTGCTGGAATTACAGGCGTGAGCCACTGCACCCGGCTTGAATGCTCTTTTTGATCAAGGATGGGGAAGGTTTTTAGACCATGGCCTGATGCTCTTTCCCCATCTTTTTGACAGAACTCTATGAATATTGTATTAAAGAAGGCTATGCAGACAAAAACCTGATTGCAAAATGGAAAAAGCAAGGGTATGAGAACTTGTGCTGCCTGCGGTGCATTCAGACACGGGACACCAACTTCGGGACGAACTGCATCTGCCGCGTGCCCAAAAGCAAACTGGAAGTGGTAATGTCTGACACTCAAGCTTGATGTTATTTTCAGCTCAAAATTCTGCCCTAGTCGACTCCAGGGGATCTTATGTTATCTGGTTGGGCTGGAATGTCGTTTTGTCCCTGGATGTCCTGCTGGCTCTCCCTCGCGGGAGTGGGTCCCTGTATTCAGGAATCCGTGTGAGGCAACGTGTGGCTGTGTTTGTTAGGTCTGGGGCCAATCTCAACTCCACTTTTGGGCAAATTACTGAACCCCTTTCCTTACTTAGGAAATGGTGGTGAGGAGCCCTAATCCCAAGGTGGTGGCAGGGTGACATCAGGGAAGGGCGACCACTCAGTGAGTTCCTGTCCCTTTCCCTCCTCACAGTGATACTTTAACATTACCATCACTGTCTTTCCCGCCCCCCGCCCCCCGAGACGGAGTGTTGCTCTGTCGCCCAGGCTGGAGTGCAGTGACGCCATCTCGGCTCACTGCAACCTCCACCTCCCGGGTTCAAGCGGTTCTCCTGCCTCAGCCTCCTGAGTAGCTGGGATTACAGGCATGCGCCACCACGCCTGGCTGATTTTGTGTTTTTAGTAGAGACGGGGTTTCTCCATGTTGCTCAGGCTGGTCTCAAACTCCCGACCTCAGGTGATCCGCCCACCTCAGCCTCCCAAAGTGCTGGGATTACAGGCATGAGCTACTGTGCCCAGCCCACTGTGTTTCTTCTTTCAGAACTTTCTGTTCCAAGCACCACTCCTAGGCCAGGCGCCTCAGGAGTGGTGCTGAGGGACAGGAGCGGTACTGAGGGACAGGAGCTGAGCTCCATCCGGTTCCAAGCCCCTCTGAAAGGCAGCTGTGGCCCGAGGCAGGGTCACAGCAGTGGCCGCTCAGCGCAGCCCCTCAGCACAGCTGTTGGCCCAGCTGGGAGGTCAGGCCCCACCGCCCATCTGCCAGCCTGGCCTTCTTTTCCCCAGCTCCACACAGGGGCCTCTTCACGAGTCCCCTTTATGCTGCAGTGAGACTGACGATGGAGAGCTGTGGCTGGGTGCTGAGGACTTGTGTACTGAGCAGCGGGGGCGAGCCAAGGGCCACCTCCCCGAGGGAAGACTGGGGTGTTGGTTTTCTGATGGAGGCAGGGACGGGTGGCAGAGCAGCAGAAGCCCCCCTCCTCTGAGTGCCCAGATTGCACAAGGGGTCCAGGTCGGGGTCTGGTGGGCTGGGGTGCTGCTTCAGCCCTGTGGCCAAAACAGCCTGCTGTAGACTTACCTGGGTTTCACCAGAGAATCCTGTTTACTTAAACTATGGTCTTGCTCCTCCAAAAAAAGAACTTGAAAAAGTAAAACACAAGCCACTGTTCTAGGGCTTTCTGGCTGGCCAAGCGTTGGGCCGTACCAGGCCTTGGGGACAAGACCCTTCTTTCTGGGGGGCTCTGGGCCAGAAGGGTGTGACTCAAGTGCATAGCCTCCTGCCCTCTTCCCCCACCAGAGTGTCCCAGCCCAGAGGCCGCCCTGAAGTCCCCAAACAGTAGCAGAGCCACCTCTGCTCATCGCAGGGTCTGTCATGCTCACTTAGCAGAATAACGAGACTCATTCACACCAATTTCTTTTTCTTGATTGGCAAATGTGTGTTGGATTTGCAGAACGTATTACAAATATACATACAGATGTAACCTCGGTGTCAACAGCAGCTGTTTCTACCTT